>NC_091821.1:81550306-81879592 GCF_038994185.2 Dermacentor albipictus
TTTACGTCCCAAAACCACGATCTGATTATGAGGCACGTAGGAGTAAGGGGGGGGGGGGGGGGGGGGTGTCTGATCAATTTTGACCACCTGGGGTTCTTTAACGTGCACCTACATCTAAGTATACTGGCGTTTTTGCATTTCGCCCCCATGGAAATGCTGCCGCCGTTGCCGGGATTTGATCCCGCGAACCCGTGCATAGCAGCGCAACGCCGTAGCCACTAAGCAACCACGGCGGGTAGCAACAGCAAAAGAAGACTAATTACAGAAAGGAATAATTAAAGCACCCTTATTAACAAACTGCATCTATCACTTGCAAGCGATAGCTTCAAAGACAGGTGAAGGTCTTGTTAGACACATGCTACACTTACGATATTGCGTCATGGTGCTGCAACACAGCCACAGCTTTTGCTGCACAAGAGAAAAGAATGGCATCAGGCTTGTGTTGTTCAAGTAAGTAGTTTAGTAAATAGGATAAGTTTGCTTTGTTTCGCGGTTCGTGGTTCTGCATTCCACGTTTAGTGACCATCGGAAATGTTTTGAACATAGAAAGTGGACGTATGCCAACGCATTATTCATAATTTATTATATTTATTTTTCTTGCACAATAGATAGCGTTTCACGCGGGTTTGCGCGAAAATTAGCCTCCTGAGGAGATTGCGTGCTCCATCTGGGCGCAGCAGCTATATCACGTTGACTAAAAAGAAAAGAAAGATTGGGCACATATGCAACACAAAAATATAGCAAATGCTTTCTTTCAGGTAGAATTATTCTCGCTCAGAATGTACAAGTAAATTACATAGCAATACAAACAGGAGGATTAATAATATGCAACAATGAAGTGTGCATACACATATATTCGCGTCAGTAAAGTAACAGAGTCGACCACCGCAGAACCAGTAAAATAGGCTAAAAAATGCCGAGCTATGAAGAAAATGCAAAAACAAATTCTAAAAAAAGGAGACATGATGCAGATTCAAGAATGACAGAACAAAATGACAGTGTAAGATAATTACATTACTTGAGTTAAACATATCTGTATTCCAGCAAGATAGCGATTCAGGCCAGTTGGCCGATGTTCATGTTGAAGTTTTTTGAAGCGCGGTGACTGAGAAAGAAATTGAAGCGCTTGTCCTGTTCTCCTTACATGTTCTCTACCTTCTTGTATTTGTCGTTGGACATAAAAAAAGAAAACAAGAGAAAAACGTAAACATAAGTATGTATGTTAGCCCATGCTTCACTACTGGGGCCGAATTCACAAAGCTTTCCGTTCGTAAGTGATGTTTTTCACTGGCTGATCGTCTTAGTTAATAATGTGTCTTACATCACTATTCGCTGGCACGAACGCTTCTAGCGTAAGAACGTTTTGTGAATGCGGGCCCTAGTTCCAATGGATTAAATAGCGATCGGATTGTGAACTTATTATCGATTAGCAGTGAGACCAGCCAAAGGTTCGGTTTGCTACCCTACGTAGGTAAAAGGGGGTTAAGGGATAAAAATAAAGAAAGGCGAGAGAACAGACAGGGCGCCGCTTCATCCGGAGGCGCACATCAACATCACCGTCGGTCTGCAAATTTCACGAACTGGGACCGAATTCACAAAGCTCGTTGGATCGAATCCACAAAGCTTTTCATTCGTAAATGCTCGTTGTCATTGGGCAGTCGCCTTTGCTAATGGGTGCCCGGCATCAGGATTATCTAGAATTTTCTCTTACGAACAGTTCAAGCGAAAGAGATTGTACAGAATACGGGCTATTATTCGTGAATGCTTTTGCCATTGGCCAGCCGTCTTCGTTAATATGTCCAGAATGAGGATTGACTGGTATTTGCGCTTACGAACAATTCAAGCGTAAGGGCTTTTTTGTGAATATGGTCCCTGCATTTGGGGCGCCATAATGTAAAGTTATTTGATAGTGATTTTATTCTAATTTTCTTACGTCAAATTTACGCAACAGCCGACGCAAGCATCGGGCGCTGACCCGCAAGGTTGTTTGAAAAGCTCAGTCAACCGCTCTCCTCGTTTATAGAAACGTAACTTTTGTTTGCTTTCAATGCGAATAGCATTGCCTACATTGACTGGCTCTTCTTATCTGATTGGCTGACAAAAGACGTCGAACACACAGAAGTGGAGAACGTTTTGGTGGGACCGGGCGAGCACAGTGAAAGTAGATAACTGAATAAGGAGGGTGGTGCTGGCGTCCGCGATTAGCCCGCTTCCCCTTTCTTAGCTTGCGGTGATTCGTCGACGATCACGGCGTCGTGCAACAAGGCGTTAATGATGCCGCCAAAACCAATGCTCAATGAAGGAGATATGGCATTACGATGTTGTATACGTGCAAAAAGAGCTCAGGAACGTTTTACGGGTACCAAAATTTTTAATATGCACAAAGAAATCAACTCTCGCTCCAAATAGCTATCGCCAGAGCGATTGGTGGACAGCCATTTTCTACTCCTTTCATAACAGGGAAGTCTCCAGCTATTCGAAAAAAAGTTCAGTTTTCTTCGGCATAATAATGAATCTTTAGTGCGTACGCGTAACTTAGACGGGGTCAGTTTCCGCGGTGTTGTGGCATCGCGTGACAGAAGAGCGATGTAAGCGTGACCCAAAAATATTTTCTCAATCGGGGGGAAAGGCTAATTAATGGTGGCAAATGAGTGGAATCGGAAAGAAATGTTTTTCTTTTCTTCGGCCTAATCAAGCATTGTTAGTGTGTACACTTCATTTTGATATGGGGAGTTTTCGCGACGCTTCGTTACAGACAGGCGAAGGGGGCGCGGCATTAAAGAAGTTTGACCAATCGCGGAGGGCTAACGAAGAAATTGGAGTAGAAACATACTCGAATAGCTTGACGTTAAGCTCCCTTGAATTCGCAAAGCTTTTCATTCGTAAATGATCCTTGTCATGGGCCAGTCGGCTTCGCTAGTATGTCTGGCATCAGGATTGGATGAAATTTTCTCTTACAAACAATTCTACCGTGAGAACTTTTTGTGTATACGGGGCATGAAGTTTGAAAAGTGAATAGCTCGGTAAATGAGACCAATAGCGCAGGGAGCAGCCCTCTGGTTAAAAGAACATTGCACGTGCGCTGGCTGCATAAGCCACGTAAAGCGATGATCTGCCTCTCACCAAGAGTGTCGACGTCCGCGCTGTCGTCAAGCTGCCCGATGACCTTGAGCTGCTTGCACGCCTGTCAAAAAAGGAGGTGTGAGGGAACACGCGCGCACTTAGCAGGGCCGCGAGCCGTGCTCGTTTGATCAGGACGGAAGAAATGAGCCCGAATGAAGATTTGAAAGTTGACGCCCCACACACAGACACGCGTGTCCCGATACACAGAGTGTCTAGCAAGCTTTGAAAAACTTCCTCATTATATAAGCGAGTAGCCCCTAATGCATGCGTGAGAACTTCATCGTGCTTCTCTGTCATGCGGGGGAGCATTCCTCGGTAGCGGAGCCTGTCGACATCTTCCGATTCCCCAACCCATTTACCCTCAGTAGGCCGATGAGTCATCCATATTTCAATAAAGCTTCATCATTACCATCATGCTCTATGTGCACGTGCGCATACCTGGAGAACACCGTTGGCGTGGCGCGCGAAGTACTTGAAGTTTGGCCGGCTCGTGTAGTAGCCGGTCCAGTAGGCGTGATCCTGGTCGGCGTACGGGAAGAAGTCATCCGAGAACTCGGGCCACCGCAGGCCGCTGTCGTGCAGCGCCTTCAGGTAGCAGGCGGGAGTCGAGTAGAAGGCGTGCACGCGGCTGCCGTTCGCTTGCTGCACACGAAAACAGGCACGAGGGACATCGTCGTCGAACGCTTATAGTTCAGGTATTACAACGTTACCACACGGGACGTGTTATCAAATTATCACACTGACCAAGTCTCTGTCTCTTGATGGGAGTAAAATATTCCGCAAGAATAGCGAAGCAGGTTGCCATATAGAGAAACACACACACACACACATGGGGCGCTATAACGTAAAGCTATTCCAAACTTTCCTATTCCAATTCTGTAATCAGCCCCGCACGATTAGTCAAAAAACTTTTTTTTGACCACTCCCACTTCGCCTGTCTGTCATGCGACGTCACGAAAACCACGATAGGTCCCAATCTGAGATGATGTGGACACACTAATTATGCATGATTCGACCGCGCAAAAGAAAAAAGAAATAACTATTTCTGATTCGAAGCCTTTTCGCCATCAACCCTCTGATATTGGTCAAGATGTTTCAGGCTGCACTCACCTCAACTGTCTGTCACTCAACGTCACAAAACCGCGAAAACTCATTGCGTCAAAGTGACATGTATGCTTCAAAGAGGCATTAATATGCCGAACAAAACAGTATTTTTTTTTTCTGAATAGCCGGAGATTGCTCTGCTCCGAAAGGAATAGAAGATGGCTGCCACCAATAGCTCAGGCACTGGCTACTCGCACATGCCGGGCAGCATGGGTTTTTTCGTTGCCGTATAACGTTATCGAGGTCTTTCGGCACGTATACAACATCGCTCTGCCAACTATTCCTTGCTGAGGATCCGTTTCAGCGGCATTTTTAACCTTACGTTGCACGCCGCCGCGATTTTAGACAAGCCATCACAAGCTATGTAAGGGAAAGCGGACCAATCGCAGATGCCATCACCTCCCACTTGATGCGGTTATCTATATATTCAGTGCGCTGGCTCGGCCCTATCGAAACTCTCTCCACTTCAGCGGGCTCCTTGCCTATTGTAAACCAATTAGATAAGAAAAAGCGCTCAATGTAGGCAATGTTATTCGTTTTGAAAGCAAACAAAAGCGGCCTCCTATAAACGAGTAGAGCGTTTGATTGGGCTGTTCAGGCAACGCTGCGAGTAACCGCCCGAAGCTTGCGTCGGCGGTTACGTAAATTTGACGTCAGAGCTTGGAAGAAAAAACATATTGGAATAGTGTTACGTTATAGGGCCCATGATACAAATACATGCGCCACACAAATGACTTCAGGTATGACAGCAGCTGTGAGAAATGTGGAACAGCAAGTGATATCAGACACACAGTCATAGAAAACTGGAAACCTCTGTGCCCCAAGTAAGGCCGAAGATCAAAACTTCACTGAAAGAGCGCTAAAGCACTTTTAACAAAGCTGTGGAATGCCTCACCTAGAAAAAAAAGAAGAACGTGATGACGCAAGACAGAGGGCAAGAAGCAAACACAGTTAAGCGCTTCAGAATAAGGCATATGTAGCAATCAGACCGAGTGAACAAATCCTGCACTAGGATATTTGTAGAATGCATCTGGATAATCACGGGCACGATTTCTAAAATTAGTCACGGCAGCTACACAAGTTCTCCGTTTCAAGCATATCTTCGGAAGAACGCAAGCACTTCATTCCCCTGCATTGTCTCGGTCCATCACGTGTTGAAATCTTACATAGCACATCATTTTTTACATAGCACATCATCTGATCCCCATATTTTCCGTGCCAGCTTGCACTGGTATTTTTCATCCTAACACTGTTTTTGCTTTGTTCCATGTTTGCATGTTAGTCTTTATTTTTGTTTTGATGCTGCTACTTTGTTCCATTCCATACATTTTTTCTCCAACATCTACTGTTGTGTATTAAGGATTGCAATATGATGTTCCTTGTTTACGTTACCTTTGTTTCTGAGCTCGCTGCTTGATTCGTTCATTGAGTGCATCGTGCTCTTATTTCATTTCGTAATGCGGGCACGCAGGCGAAACTGAACGAGGCAGAAACGTGTTCTTCGCACGAAGGCGGAGATGGACTTACAGGGGCAAAGAAGAAATAAACGTCGAGAAAGGAACTGGGAGAACGGCCATAAACAAGGTAGAATGGCGAGCAACCAGTTGTGCGTTGAAAGGCGCTGTTATACGCTAAACTGACGAATGACAACATTTCATCCCAATTTCTGCGATCCGGTTGAATATAGGCGGCTATCATGACAGTGAGCGTAGGATGAAACCGCTCAGTCAGGTCATTGGTATGAGGATGGTAACTTGAAGTAGTCTTGTGGGTAGTGCCGAAGGCTTGGACTGCGAGTTGCGAAAGGGATGCCTTTTCACGGTCGTTCAGAAAGACACGAGGAGTGCAGTAACGCAGGATAATGGCTTGAGGAATGACGGCAGCAACTTCAGAAGCAGAGGCAGAGCTCACAGAAGCTGTTTCGGCATAGCGCGTCAGGTGGTCGATGGCTGTCCCTATCTATCGATTAACGCAGGAGTAATAGGAGGATGCCCGTAGAGATCGATGCCAACAACCTCGGACGGTTCCGTAGGTCACGATACTGGTAGTAGCTGTCCAGCAGGAGCTGATGTTGGCCGCTTTCGACGCTGACAAATGGCGCAAAAAGCGACGTATCTCGCCACACTGGTAGGCAGGTCAGGCCAATATAAGCGACTTCTTACGCGGTCGTAAGTTTTCTGCATACAAAGGTGGCCAGAAAACAAATCGTCATAAAAGGCCTGAAGGACACGCACAAGAAGGCAGCGAGGCAGAACAGGCACCCAGCGTCGACCGCCAGGATGATGGATATGGTGGCACAGCACGGCGTTTTCCAGCTTCAGTTGTTTCAGTTGCCAACAAAGTCGGACGTATATGGTGGCACAGCACGGCGTTTTCCAGCTTGAATTGTGTCAGCTGCCAACAAAGTCGGACATTGGGCGGGCGCGAAGCTCCACGAAGGCGATCTCTAATACGTCGACAGTACGAGTCGGCGAGTTGTTACGACGAAAATGATTCATGGTTGTCCCAAGTCAGGTCATCAAGAGCGGTGAAGGACAAAACTCCGCCGTAGAAGCGACGTAAGTGAGTGCGTCACTGGAGATGATTGCGGAACCATTGAGTGTGGCGGTAGGAAGCGGGTAGCGAGAAAGAGCGCCTGCGTCTTGGTGCTTTTTACGAAACTTGTAGATGATCTCAAAGTGTGATCTCAATCTATGATTCCTTCAGACGAAGAATCCAGCGACCAAGATGTCCTGAAAAATTGAGTGTGGAAAATCAGCATAAGGCGTGATTGTCCGTAAGGATGGTAAAATGGACAAAACTCCGGCAGTGAAGATAATAGAGAAACTTCTGTACCGACCAAACGACAGCTAGCCACTCCTGCTCGGTGATGGTATAGTTCTTTGCGGCAGGTGTGATTACACTGCTGGCATATGCAACGACTCTCTCACGTGAATAATTGTCTCGCTGGAGGACAGCACATAGCCATAGCCGCTATCGTCCATGTGTGCAGTCTCATCGAAATGACAAAGGACAGCCTCAAATGTGAGGGCGCCCTCCAGCTGGTCAAATGCAGATTCATATTCCGGAATTCCGGAGACAACACGAAGGGAGTACCAGTACCAAGTAAGCTGTGTAAAGGAGCAGTTACAGAGGCGAAGTCGCGTATAAATCGGCGAATATAGGAAGCATATCCAAGGAAACTGCGCAGGTCTTTGTTCCTTTCAGGACGAGGAAAGCGAAGCAGCACCGAAATCTTGTCAGGTTCAGGACGAATACCATCCTTGCTCACAATGTGACCTAACACCTTGATTATCATGCTTGCCAAATGGCAGTTTTTGGTGTTTAGTAGAAGACCAGCGTTGGCGACGCACGTAAGCGCCTCGTCCAGACGTTGCAGGTGCTGGGCAAATGTCGATGAGACATAAAATTCACGGGGATTCTTATGTTATCTCTAAGACAGCTTGAAGGCGAAAGCCCAAGTGCCGATGCATTAAAGTGTACGTTGCTAGTGTACGTTGTTTAGACATCCCTCTTAATTCCAAAGGTCGTTGGTTCAACTCCCACCCAAGATCGTGGGTTCGAGTGCATTAATTTACTCAGTCTTAATTATTTGTGCCTTAATTTTCTTCGCCTTCATTAACACCAAAGGTCGTGGGTTCGAGAGCCTTAACTCTATCTTAATAACTGTGTCTGAATTAACGTCGCCTTCATTAAGACCAAAGGTCATGGGCTCAACTCCCACGAATGGCCATGACTTCGACTCCTACCAGAGGTCGATGGTTCGCAGCCTGTTTGTACGTTTTGTGTCGTCGACGCGTTTTCGCTCATGTTCGACTGACCGATGTGACATACAAGGCTTTAGCCTTAATAACTATATCGTCCAGATAGCACAAGCAAGTCTTCCACTTCAGGCCATGCAGAACGGCGTTAATCAAGCGCTCAAAAGTTGCGGGAGCATTGGAGAGGCTGAAGGGCATGACGTTGAACTCATAAGGGTCTTCTGGGGTTGCAAACGCTGTCTTTTTCTTTGTTGTCTTCGTGCATCGGGATTTGTCAGTAACCTGAACGTAGATCGAGACTGGAGAAGTACTCGGCACCTTGCAGGGAATCGAGGGCATCGTCAATGCGAGGCATGTGCTATACATCCTTGCGCGTGGTCCTGTTGAGTGCTCGGCAATTGACAGAAAATCGCACGGAGCCATCTTATTTTTTTTCAGACCAATACAATGGAAGGCGATCAAGGGGCAGATTATCGTACGTTGCAGCATGTCGGCGACGTTTTCTTTAATAACTTTCCGCTCGGCTAGAGACACGCAATACAGTAGGCGACGCACGATGGATCTGCTGTCTGTCTGAATCCGATGCGTTGCGACGGAAGTCTGTCCCATTGTCGAAGAATGGATGCCAAATGAACGTTCATGCCTCTTCAACAAGGCAAGCAACTGTTGTGTCTATGAACGGGTCAAGTCGGAGCTGATTACGGCTGCAAGAGTAGAGGCAAGATGAGGATGTCCAGCATGAGAGATTTCAGAGGGAGCAGCCTCAAGAGGAACGACAGAGAGGGCCTGAATCTCCTACGCAAGCCAAAGTGGTGCCTTTAGAAAAGACAATTTCTAAAGTGTTGTGTTCATTGTGGCGAGAAGCGCAGAACGATTGTCAAATCTAACTAGGCCTGATACAATGGCTATCTATTTTGTAAAACAACACGCAGAAGGGAAAAAACTAACACATCGCCATGGTTGATGACGGCTGACATGATCGTAAGAATTTGCTGACAGCCTGGAGGTAGCTGAGTATCACGCCACCATCGCCGTGAGTTGTGGCACTGGCTAACACTACCAGGGCTAGATCTAGTACACATATATCTAAGAAAGTGAACAGGAAAACTGTGCAGCAGTAGCTCAATCGGTATGAGCATTGCACACGTATAATACGAAATCGTGGGCTCAGATCCCACCTGCGACAAGTTGCTTTTTCGTCCACTTTCTTTCCCCTTTACTGTATCATTCCTGCATATAATCTAACAAAAGAAATCAAACAAGTTATTTAGTTCATGCTTTCCTTGGTTTCATCGTCTGTTGGCTTCATATAATTGTAACTATACCAGCTGTTTCTGCGAAGCTCTTAAGCGATTTTTACAAATCGCCTGTGGCAGACAGTACAGTTCTAGTATTTGAGCAGGTCTACTCGAAGAGGCGGATATTACTTGTCGAGAAATCGGAATTCATACTCGACTTATTAGCAAAATTCACTAATTAAGTTTTTAACTAATGGCCGATGGCACATATTGAAATTTAGAAATTGCAGCCGGGGAGTTCGCAAAGCGGATCCACTTGGAACAAATTCTCAGGATGACAGAGTTTCCCGAAATTTGTAAAGAAATACATTGGCAGTTCAGTTACTTTTGTGCTTCAACGCATAAAACGGCGTTTTGTTAAAGAAAGTAAGTGGAATGACAGTGAACTTTTACTACGAGTTTGATGGCGCATATCTCGAAAATGGTGTCATTCATAGAATTATATTTAATTTCATAAGCCGTGCAGCCTAACTGGCTACATTTTGTAAATTGCAAAGTATTTAGCAAAAACGTAATTAGTCAAATTGTGTCAATTCGTCTATTACGCATTTCCATTTGTCGCGCAAGTAATGTCCACCTCAGCGTGAAAACCTGCTCAAGGACTATAACTGTGCTGCTTGCCACAGGCACTCTTTGGAAATTGCTTGATGTCATCGCAGATACACGCGGCATATATATAAATATAAATATATATATGTGTATATATATATATATATATATATATATATATATATATATATATATATATATGTAGCTCCCGCCTATCTGCTCCGGCGAGCTGATTGGAGGCGCGACGGGAGATGACACACAAACATGGCTGCGTTTCCGGCTTCAAAAACGTGACGTCAATGTCCCTCCTGTTTTGTTTCTATCCTCCACATTATATATATATATATATATATATATATATATATATATATATATATATATATATATATATATATATATATATATATATAGTCATATATATATAGTCATATCATAAGAAGCCAACAAACATTGACACCAAGGACAACATAGGCGAAATTATTGTGCTTAATAAATGAAATAAGGAAACGAAGAATTAATGGAAATGAAAGTGGATGAAAAAACAACTTGCCGCAGGTGGGAACCGAACCCACAACCTTCGCATTTCGCGTGCGATGCTCTACCTATTGGGTTCGGTTCCCACCTGCGGCAAGTTGTTTGTTCATCCACTTTAATTTCCATTAATTCTTCGTTTCTTTATTTCATTTATTAAGCACAATAATTTCCCCTATGTTGTCCTTGGTGTCAATGTTTGTAGGCTTCTTATGATATGACTAATAAAATCGGGACCCTCGGTTAACCCCCTTTCTTCTCGTTTATATATATATATATATATATATATATATATATATATATATATATATTACACAGAACTAGCCTAAAGAAAGACGTAACCCAAATCGTAGCGAGTGGAAGAAGCTGCCTTTAGTTGAACATGCTAGGGTTTCCAGATGACGAATTTTATAGCTGACCGAGGCGTACACACGCCTTCATTCAGTCGAAGCAATAATTGCAGGTTTCCTTTTTTATGGCTGGACACTTGTGGAACTTGTGGGGCCGTAATTTGTGGCAATCTACGAAGAAAATTTTTTTTCTCTTTTTTTTTTCTGGGCCAAAGCAACGTCAGAAACAACTCTGAGTAGCTGCCATTACACATATTAGATGTCTCGGTGTTCGTACTGTGACCAGAGATGGCGCGTGCACGCGTGTGTAATTAAGGAACCCGTACTAGGCCCCGTTACGGTCTAATATACGGAGCGCGCAAGGTCTGCGAAAGAAGGGCTACAATCGCCACAACAACAGAAACAACCCTTAATGGCTGTCAGTACAGTTATTAGACGTCTTGACTCTAGTGCTGTGACCGGGGACGGTGTTTTCGGGCGTGTATATTTAAGGAACTACTACGTCCCGTGACAATGGCCCCGTTCGACTCTTAGTATGCTTCACCGCATAACAGATTTATATAACGGCGAAGCTGACTTAAGCAACCCGGCCATTATGCAACGCATATTAGACCTTTGGCTCATGCGCACTCCTCAACGCACGCTTCGATATGAAGTGACCTGAATTAGGCCTACACCGCCTACTTACAATTGGCTCGGATTTAAATTCGACTTCACGTAGCTATCTAGTGCATAATCGCAGTTACGATGCGACTATGCTGCATGACGCGGTGTTCTCTTTTTATTTTTATTTATGTAGCCTAGAGAGGGGGGGGGGGCGGTATTTCGGAAGCTTTACGGCCATGCCCGTACAATTTGAAGGATTGGTCGAAATTCGGGAGTCTCCCGGACAAATTGGGAGAGTTGACACACCATGCAGAGTACATCGTCTAAAATTATGTGTAAAACTGGAACGTTCGGCACCAGAGTACGCGTTTAGAATGCCTGTGCCTTCAAGGAAATATGCAAGTGCGTTGAGTGCTTCTTGCTGCGCTCTTTTCTATGGCCACGGGCCGAGCAGTTTTACGAGCGAGAACGGTCGATGCGCATCGATTCCGTGTACTTCTTGTCCTCTCTGCCGCATATGCGTTGCATATGCGTGTCCGGGGAAAAGGTAGTTGTTGTAGCCTCAAGCCATGACTCAATAAAGGAGTAGATAGTCAACGTCTTCGTCGTCACTGCCACAGGAACAAGCCGGGGATGACACATGTTTTATGTGGTACATAAAATGTTTTGTATACATTTATTTTATAAACGCGAAAGTATTGTATGGCTCTTGAAGCGGAAAATCCAGCGGCGTGGCCGGAGATCGTACAAAAAGTCACGTGGTCACAGCGATGCGCTCGTGCCACTGCTCGTGCGTTCGTCGGCGTCTTCTTCCACAGCTGGCTCCGATGCCGCTCATCATGCCAGCGTTCCCATAGTGCCCCTCCCTCCGCGAAGGCGCTGACGGCACTGGCCCACTGCCAGCTGTCGGTGCGGTGATTTCGGTGGGTTCTGTCGTGCGCTCCTATGGCCGAACCTTCGACTTCGACTTTTCATTCAGTAGCTGCGCCCGGCTCTTTTAGACGTCCACGTAAGTACGCGACCGAGGCCGAGACACGTGGTGCGAGAAATGATACATCGCAACGTGAAAACAATACCATTACGCTTCGTAAAACGAGTCGTTATCGGGAAGACGTCGCAATTATTTCGCATTCATCCAGGTAGGATGCCCAAGTACCTTTGACTTCTTATTTATTTATTTGCCAAACGTCCCATTTAGTAGAAGCTGATCCTAAACAGAGCACCACGGGTATATACAACACACAATCATCTGCAAGCACACAAAAGCGCAGTCGACAAAGGCGCAGTGAACCAAGGCGCTGGATGAGTTAGTGTCTCGGTAGTTCTTGAAAGGTTTAGATTCAAGTTGTACTCGAGATGAGGCTCTACTTCGTAAATGATCGATTCCTAATTATTTTTTTAAACCATATGGACATAAGCAATTCCTTCGTTAGTACTTCTTAATATGCATCGCATATCCATTGGTGGGAAAGGAATAAGGTGAACTTCCGCATCCTTATAGGCCCATTTCAGCAGCGAGTCCACTAATTCATTTCCTGTTGTGCCTGCATGTCCTAGCACTCACTGCAATAACACCCATTGTTTTCACTGAGCAGCCCGAGTTAAAAACTTTAGTATCGAATGCATAGTTATACATGCGTGAGGTTGGCTTTCGTCGATAGTTTCGAGACTTGCTGAAGCCGACAAGGTGTTTGTACAGATTGCCCTTTTTTTCGTATTTCGCATATGTTAAAAAGTCTGTGGCTTGGATCACTACCATTCATTTTGCCAATGTTTACGACTACGTGCGTCCCGGCCGACAAGCGTACTTTTCTTGTAACGCCCGTATGGCATAGGCTGCTGTCGCAGCTTCTTTTCGACAGAACCGTCCATGTATATAAACATGTACAGAGCTCCGATACTTGCTCAATAGTGGATGTAACGCCAATTGTTTCTCTGCGAATGTCGAAACGTCGCGTTTCCTTTGAAGACCGTCAAGTGGTGTGTCTGTTTTCGATACCTGAAAAGCAATGGAGAGTACCAGACGCCCGAGTTCCAAAAAAAAAAAAG
Source organism: Dermacentor albipictus (assembly GCF_038994185.2). Lineage (NCBI taxonomy): Eukaryota > Metazoa > Arthropoda > Arachnida > Ixodida > Ixodidae > Dermacentor > Dermacentor albipictus. The sequence goes on from NC_091821.1 coordinate 81,563,678, forward strand.
CCGACTGGGGAAGTCGTACACTTGAAACACGGCGTGCATTTGCGTATACCGGCATTATAAAATATGAAGATGCCAAATAAACGGACACACACAAGAGAAGAGAACGGGACAGGGCGCCACAATGAACAGCTACCAACTAGCCCAACAAGAAGTGCTTTTAAGCGTATACCGGCAGTTTTCCATCAGTGAAAGGTGTTTAGATACTCTTTTGCTCTAAGCTCTCGTACGCGTCTGTTTCGCTGACAGGCGGTACTTCATGCAAAATCTGTTTTGCCTGTGAGCTAAACATGAACGCAACGACACCATCGAGCCTGCAGGTAAAAGTGGCTGACCTCTGCGTTGATGTGATGGATGAGGCTGTCGAGGTTGCGAAACCACTTAGCAGCGTCCCTGTAGTGGAAGTCCATGCCCATGGTCACTACGGTGTGGTTGGTGGAGTAGTGCTTGGCCTGAGAAGAAGGGCAACGAACAAGATTTGACAATTTTAGCGTCAAAGTACAGCGCCTGCAGTGCGGTGAACAAGCACAGATGATAGAGAAATATTTGTGACAATTACGGAAGGCATGAAAAAGTTGTATTTTCTGGAAACTGAAGTTCGCATTAATGAGCTGAGAGGTGTACTCTGCACTTTCGTGTGTGATTCAAGAGAACAGTGCGCCCTTGGATTCGGGTTATTCAGCTTCTTGAGAGTTCCTGCATGCCGAATATTTCTGTGAAAACTTGCATGCAGGGTAGAGTTGAAATAAGCAGGAATTATGCTTCCGCTGACCCAGAAGTCGCGCAGAGCATGTTCAAGCTGGTTAATTACTTGTCGCTATTCAACCCAGCGTTTTCTTTCCTTATTTTTTTAAAATGCAGTACAACAAACTCAATATTTTTTATTATTATTTGGCCGTGAATTAACTTGCGTCGCTTGAACGGGCAACCGCGGTACATTTGCAAACCTAAATTACCCGCGAAACAGTGTTTGCTAAGCTCGTTGAAAGCTGCTGTCGTAGATATGCTCTTAACTATGTACTAGCGCGCGTTTGAAAAAAAAAAAAGAAATCATTGGCCACCTGCAAGCACCGGAACACTTGCGAACTTCGCGACAGATTTCCAAATATCGCGGTCGACTCGGATAACACGACAGTCTCCACTTACCTGTTTAGCGACGATATGAAGAAACTCTCTCGCCCTCCTTTGTCCGTTGTATGCCTGGCATGAAATAAAAATGAAGTTTGCGTTGCAGCATTGATCACTCAGCGCCAGAAAAAGCGCGACGTATTTTGGATACCTGCTCCGTTTTATAAATGAAAGCGTGTCACGAACCAAAGATTGCTAAGCTTGCGACAGAAAACTGCAACAGACACGCCTTGCACGGCGATAAAGCTCCCACTGAAACAAGATACTCATAGGCCTCGTTTCGGTGAGACGTTCACGGCAGAAAATAAAAAAAGTAAAGTTGTGAAATGCACCTATCCAGCTCTCTTCAGCAAAAATCCCAATAGAAATGGCAAAAACATGAGATCAATCTTGCTCGTCTGCAACACGATGCCTCTGCGTGCAAGCTTGTCGTCGCTAGGCTGGGTCACGACGGTTGAAATTTTATACTTCATCGAAAATCTATAACAGTTCCGCCTGCAGCACAACTAGTCGCGGTTATTTCTGTTCATTCCTTGATAGTACACCCGTAAGGAACATTGAGTTTAAACCCCGACGAGCGGTTTCGCAGCGCTACGATCCTGTCCCACCTTTTGTTGTCTAGCTTTTACGTTGCGTAAGAAGAAAAACTGAATTTCAACGCGACGAGATGATAACACGCGAAAGCAGGAATTTGCTCTCTGTAGGGGCAGAAAAGAAAGCAAACAGTAGGATAGATCGTAAGATTAGTCTTTTGAAAACACAAACAAGTCATTCTAATATGTAAAATATGTAATATGCTAGTCTGATAAGGCTCCATTACTCTGTCATAAAATACATATATCTTCAAAACAACTTGATGAGCAAAACGAGAACAAAGTGAAAGCCGGGGCCAACGTTTTGACAAGTGGACTTGTCTTTTTCAAGGCGACATTTGCTTTCTTCGGCACGGTTGCGGCAGATGCTTTCGATCTCGCGCCTTCCCCGTGTTTTCCCTGGATTTCAATACAACTTGCCTTTCAGTGATCACCTACATTGTGCACACACAGCTCGGACCCCTTAAGTGACAAGGCTGATTATAAGAGGAAAAAAAAAATCACCGACTATTACGATACACCCAAATGCAAAATTTGAGCGCAACATTATGCATGTTTTCATTTCGCGACATATTGAGACAAAGAATTTGAGAGAGGCATGAGAGACATGTAGCAGAGGCGACAATCGTCGAAAATATTATCTGCGGGATAGGCGCGCCAGCTTTTAACATGACTCGCCGAAGGTTCCAGTGTAATCACTGGTGCCACGTGGCTTCCAAAAAGTATTACGCAATTCGCGCCGCGCATACAATCAGATTACAAAACAATCGCAAACCATGACAATCGAAGCAAGCGCGAACGAGACCAAACCAATCAAACCAAACAAGGGCCAGTGAGAGCTGACGTGAGCAGACGTTAGTACGAAACGAGCGGTCCGGCTGAGACCAGATACGAGTATGCATCGAGCGATCGGGAAGGTCCACATGACACCAGTTTACCGCGCACACGTCATTGAAAGGGCCTTTCTCATTGGTCTCCGCCGTTCGCAGCTCACGTCCTCTTTCATTTCCCGCTCCGCGTTCGCTCTTTCATATTTCGCTGTGCTCGTTCGCTCGGTTACGCCGCCGCCAACGCCGATGCTCGCCACCGGAACGGGCGCCTAAGAGCTGCGCTCTGAAAATAACCCGAAAGTCCTGATGCTTAACTCCGAGTGCCTGCAATGCGATAGCATTACCAGATCCTATCATAATTGGATGATTACCTATCGATATTTCCGCGACTTCTCCGGTAATTTGTGGGTTATTATGGCATTATCGTCAACTGCCACCGCCAACAAGTCTACAACGCCATTCAACCGAAATCCAAAGGCACAATGACGGCATTTTGTTTGTTGCTCTTAAACCCAACACATAGAACTTGCCTATTGTGCCCTAATGGAGTCAAGTCTCATTAAATACTTGTCTTTAGTGTCTCCTGAAAGAATACGGGGTGAAAAACCGAAAGAGTGAACAACTCACGTCCAACGTCTCGTCCACACACCAGACGTCGAAGCAGAAGCCCGTTGGCGGCCAGTATACGTTTGGCAGGACACCCGTGAATATGTCTCCTTTCTCGCCTGCAAGTGGCCGTAGCGCAAGTGACTCGTGGGTCATAAAAAAAGAAGGGTCAAAAGCAGCACACACACGCCCCCTTTTTGTCAGAATGACTTGCATGTATAACGTTTCAAACTTACTTTAATCTCCTTCAGTTTTGTTTCAATATTCTAGCGATAATGTACGTGAAGTAGTTGTACCTTGTAGGATAGTTGGACATGACGAAACGGCGAATATACCATCATTTCCATACACGTCCTGACTCAATGTCCGTAACTAGTCGTAACGCTATCCTCGACCTACAGCATGAACGAATTGATTAGAAACTGCTCTCAAACACAAGCAGCTCCTATTAGTATAGCAATAGAGCGATTTGTGTCCGCAAACTGCGGTGCAAATAATAATTAATGAGACTTTACGTACCCAAGCTACCCCTGAGCGATGTGCGACACTGTAGACGAAGATTTCTCGTTAGGTAGGGCATTAATTTGGGGTTCTCTGAATGTGCAACGAAGCCAGAGAACACGGACTTCTTTGTATTGTGCGCCATCTGAACACACTATCACAATTGGCAACGGAATCGATGGCTTCGTGTTCGGCAGCAGGGCATCATCACCACCAATCCACTGCGATTGGCGAGTGCTTTCAATGAGAGAGAAACTGTTTTATGGGTATACTGCTTCATTCGGTGACGTTTGCGAAGTAGAAGACACTACATGCATATAAGCATTGCATCTGTCTATTAAGTTATTTTCATCATAGATGGCATTCCACCAGTGTTCAGTCACCATCAATGAGCATGACAGGTGTTATTGATGACGAAAACTTCTTTCAAAGCTTTGTGTGCGCGTTCGTTCCCAGCTGGCGCTGTTACATGCAATGGGACGGTGGATGGGCCTCGCGATATCTCCTTGCATAGCGTAGCCACTACAAATACTCGTAATGTCGGTGTGTTTCATTTTTTTCCTTCTTATTTCTCTTTTTTTTTTGGCTCCGCGCATGCATGGCACGAGTGGGCATCATACCGATGTACTTGTCTGCTCTCCACAGGAACTCCATCTGCTTGGTGCGCTGCCGCCACTCTTTGTCATCGAGGTGAATGCGACCCAGGAACAAGCCGTCGAATCCCATCTAGAAGATGAAATGAGTGTGGTATAGAACAAAAAAAAAAGGGGGGGGGGGTGGACACAGCATAAAAGCACTCCGCAGTGATTTGGGAGGACGGGTCAGATCGACACTGTTATTCGCCCTGTGTAAACAGTCAGTTTTTTGCTTCCCAAACACTTTCTCCGAAAAAAAAAAAAAACCCGGACACGATAGCCATATCTTGGGGGAAGAAATGCAGGGGGAAAAAATGCAGGGCCGGTTAAATAGACAGGGAAGAAGCGCTCCATTTCCAACTATGGCATGTTTCGAACGCTTGTTGAAGTAGAGGCTTTCGTCCTTGTTCGTTTCACCGCCCCAGTGTTGCCTTGAGCTGGTCGGCAACAACGAAATGTAATATCACGCGCGCAGTGCCGTGGAAACTTCGGACAAAGGTTAAACGAATAGTTAATTTGGAATAGACCGCTTGCGCGGGTATGCACGTGACCGCGTACCTGTGCGAAGAGCGCGGCCTCCTGGCGTGCGTGTCCAAAGGGGTCGATCTGCCAGGCGACGCGCGAGCGGCCGCAATGGCCGAACGTAGCGTTCAGCCAGCGCAGTCCTAGCGACATCTCATCCACCGTTGCTGTGTAGTGCGTGGTCGCCTCGTCGTTCATGCACCAGCCACCACCTGCAAACTCCAGCCGACCTGCGACGCCGTACGCACAATCAATTCACGAATATTGTACGTGACCGTAGCTGCTTCTATACCAGTGGCGTAGCCATGGGAGGAGTGGGGTGTTTCAGGTGTACACTGACCGAACTTCCAGTGTTTCTGTACCCTCATCCACCGTTAGCTCTGTTTCAGGGACTCGCTTATGCCTTCCATGCCGCCAACGCGCGGGAAAGAAAAGTACGGTAGAAGTATCTGATGACCCTGTGCGACGCTCATTTTTCAGTGCTGCACAGGCACATCGTTATATTTGCCTTACATGAAGTTTCCCAGGGTAAGAAATAGTACTGTGATAATTATAGCTTGAAAAATTTGCGTGGCAGGCCATAGAACTTATGCCAGTGCGTGAGTGCACCACTAAGGTTGGAGCCACTCCTTCGTCACAATATGTCGCACAAAGCGGAAATAAAAAGGAAGTAAAGAAAAAGAAAGAGCTCCAGAGAATGAAGTGTTATTTTCGTGTTAATTAAATGTCGCTTAACAAAACCTTTTGCAGCTATAGAATTTGTCCGATTAATATGAACCTTGTCGCCGTTACTAATGGAATCAAAGAGTCATTACTCTGAAAGCCACAATGTAGCGCTACGTAATTCTCGCGCCGAAAAACAATGAATACATAAAACAAATTTAAAAAATAAACCATCCGAAAGTGATATGAAATACTCGCAGTCCTTTAAATAGAGTGCTCATTACGCTTTAATGTGATATTAGCACCGTCACACCGGAACCGTTTTTCCTCATCTCTGGAATTAAGCACATTTCCTTGATGTTGAAGAAGATACGCGCGACACTATAAACCTTCGCTGCTTCTTTAACGGGGATCGTCAGGAACGACCTTATGGAGCTTTGTGAAACCGATACCTTTGGGAGAGCCTCGAGTTTGGAGAGGCTTCTTCAGGGTTGGTTCTTCATGATTAATATTGGTATTTTAGCGTTCTATCAACAGTATAAATCTTCTTTTCCAATCTTCGTTCCTTTAACAACGATATTTGCTATGCGGTACTCTAGCAGATCATCCCCATCTGTCAAAGCCTCGGTGAAGAGCAGGTCTCGTAAAAAATGACAACTGCACAGGGCAACTCAAAGGGAATGTCTCAAGTGTAACCCAAAACAGCGATAGCTATTCTGACAGACAACGACGAACTGTTACTGTAACGCCAAGAACGAAGACGACTTTGGCGGAACGACGACGACAACTAGAGCACGGCGATAACACGACGGTACGGCGACTTACAGATCGTGGACGCGAGAATGATTCATGGTTGGACACAACTGAAGCTTCCCAACGGCTTTCGTAAAGATAAAAATTACGATAAACACGGTGACGATAAACCACAAAACCTACCTAACCTACCCCTAGCAGCTATCGCTGTAATAATTATCGCATCACGCTCAGCTGGGATGTAAACCCTGACATCATTGGAGTTCCAAGACAGACGTTCAGCTCAGTGAACCATAATGCCCTTAGCGGTATGGATTACGGCAATATAGCGGCCTAAAGCGCGCACGCGCTGGGCGGTGATGATGATACCGACGCCCTGTAGCCGCGCGTCGCCACGGTGCGTAGAAGATGTCGGTTTCTCGCTTACGACGCTTCCCAGTTGGTGAACGGGAGCGCGTTTCAAGTCGTTGTCCTAAACGCCCGCACGCCATCGGAGGAAACGAAAGTGTTTGCAAGGAATACGCTCGGACAGAAAAAGGAATAAGCGTTCCGAACAAGCCTCAGCGCGATGAAAGGCCAAAAAGAGGCTTCGCCTGCCCACAGTGGTGTACTGTGGTGTGAGCATGATTCAGCAAATGTCCAGAAAAGATGCGCATCTGTGTTTTGGCAAGTAGCCCAATGCGATCTGCGAGAACGAAGTAATCTGATAATTTGCATTAAGTGTAGCGCAAGTGCACATAGAGACCCATCCCTGATTGTTTTTTGTTGCGGTGTGCGAGGCACAGCCAAATAAGTAAGCGCTATATTTTTTTTATATACTTACTAATAGTCACAATATAAAAGCAACACATCCCATCTTCACCACGGTCGTTCACACATTCAAGGAAATGTGTGCCAGCACTTCTACAACACGAAGATGCCGAGGACGATAAAAAATATTGCGGGTGATACTGGAGCCGGAAGTGCACCGTTGATTGGAGCCCGTCAATGATGGACCCCTCTTCGCTAAGACCTCCCCTAATGAATTCCGAACAAACGAAATTTGTTCAGTGTCAGGTCTAGGGAGTGTGCTATACGATGTGTACATGCTCAAGCCGTCATGTAAGCTTTTTACCCGCAGTCGTTCAGGCTGTGTGAAATTGTGCATTCTGAGAGAGAAAGAAAGAGAGAGAGAGAGAGAAAGAGAGAGAGGAACAGAAGAGAGGAAAGGTAGGGAGGTTAACCAGACAGGCGTCCGGTTTGCTATCCTAAACTAGGAAAAGGGGATATAAGGATGAAGAGAGAGAGAGAGCATCTTGCTGCTGCTGCAAATGCTGCCGAATGGAACAAAATGCAGCGTTTATGTCTTTTGTCAAGCTCAATTCATTTTCGAAAATGTCAAAACATGGCAAATTGTTGGCACAGCCCTTTAGACAGGTATTTTTCGACTATACAGGCTTTTTACAGAACACCATGAACACCTTTGCCGCTGTCGGTGCCGTTCTGAACTTCTTTAGTCTATACATACGTGATAATACCTGCTGCTCACACGTATTGCTCACCTGCTCAAACAGGCTCTGTGTTCGTATTCCCAAAGCAGTTTGTTCGTCACGGCAGCTATGCTACTGAGAAAGTAGAGTTACTTTTTGGCTGTCTCTTGCACATTTGCACTGCTCGATCTGGAGCGTAGTTTCCTCACGGAGAGGGAGTACACAGAAGCAGACAATTATTTCCTTTATTTTGTTATTCGGTGCGACACTATACGCTAGAAAAAATACCCCGAGAGCCTACTCACCCAAACAAAGCCAACTAATTCACGCAGCCCTTAGCACGCTGGGGAACTGGACTGTTCGCGTCAAGGCGTCAGCAATGGGCGCTCATCTACTCGTGGTCAAAAATAGAGCATGACACATCTGTACCTAGGGAAGGGAGCTCCATCTTCAAATGCTTTGTTGCGCAGCGGCAGCGGCCCCTCAGGACCGAGCGGCTATACTATACGCAGGGTTACTAAGCGAGCCGCACGGGGATCTGCTCCGCCACCGTGTACGCGCGCGCTCAAAGTTATACGCGCATTACGTCCCAGTGTGGCGGGCTCTCCACGTCCCAAACGACGATCATTCCTTCTTCCCACGAGGGCGACAACAATGCAGCTCACGAGCAGTGCACCAGCGAGCCGGCGGCAGATATACGAGCGGCGCCACATGTGCGCAGTGCTTCTCGGCGTGTGCGCACATACTGCACAGCGCCGGCTTCGGCCCGTCCCTCTTCTCCTCCGCTCTGCGTATATCTGCATGGCAGCCTTCCGGGCCTTGCCTCGTCTCGGTGTGCGCACACGCTCCCGAGCGGGCCACCGGTCGTCCAGATTTATGGCGGCCGCTGAGTGGTCATTCGCGTCGCAAGCGCTCCCACGCGGGTCGTCGAGACGAGGCGGGCGCGCGGGTACAGCGGAGGGAGCGCGGCCCCGTCGTCTGCGAACACCGCAAAGGCGACGTGCGGTTGCGCCGCACTTGTAAATCAATCAACCGAGGAACGCGGCTATGCTTCGGGCACCGCCGCTTGCTTGCCTCGTTCTCTCTCTGGCACTCGACCAGAGTACACCGGGGCCCCCCGAATTCACTATACGCAGATGTGCGCAGAGGCCGTACATCGCGTTTTGTCGCTTCCGCTTGCACACACGGACGCAAAAAAGAAAAAAAAGACCTTTCTCCTTATTTCAGTGCACGGGTTTTGTTGCGAGGGGAACACTTGAGTTTGCGTGCCGCGCGAGTTCTGTCGCCATACGTAACGCTGGATTGCAGGGACTTGGCAGCGCTCTGCCGCCGCGGCGGGCAAACGGTCACCGCGAGGTGTCTGCGGGAGCCCAGCGCTCCCTCAAAGGACCCGAGAACGCCTTTGTTCCGGCTTGTAAAGAGCGAAAGTGTCTAGCGGAGGAAAATGTGGTGCCGTATACATTTTGCACGCTCGTCGCACTCTTGCGGTATACGTTCGTGGGGCTGACAGAGTATGTGGCTGTTTGAAACGACTGCGCCGTATCTCTAAATTCGGTGCTGACTGTTCCTTGTGGCGCTACACGGGACACATTGGCAAGCCTTCAACGCTTAGCGTTAAGTATCTGCTCACAAATCAACAGAGAGAGGGAAAAGCTGCCTTTTCTAACAGCGCGAGATGGCCGTCAGCACAACATGTGTCCCCTCACACTGAAGCGAGTCATTGCTATGGTTATCTGCCAGTTGTAGCGAAGTTGAGAGTGTAGTACGTATCTAGTTATGGTTGTTTTTAATCGGGATGCCGGTTGTGTTGTCTCGGCTAGTGAAAAGAGGATGTGAGTGAGCTAAATAGTGTGCAAGTGAGAAGCCGTATTTACGTAAACTCGACAGAGTCGAGGGGCTTTGACTGGTCGAGTTGGGAACAGTTTTATTTATTTATTTATTTATTTATTTATTTATTTATTTATCTAAACTTTATGTGGCCGATCTGAGCGAGCAGTATACGGCATGTCGAGTCGGTGAACTTACTTGCTGCAGGCTGGTTGACTTGCTTGACCAGTGCAGCGAGAGATGCTCAGGAGCGGCGTCAGCTTAATGACACTTCTTCATGGAGAGCTCTTCTCCAGAGATTTAGGAGGCGGACTGAATCTCACACTTTTGAGGCACTCAACATTTTCCGCGTTCTTGGTCTACATTTTCCCAGTTAGCGGTAACGCCTGGGTCTGCGTGGTCGTACGCGACTGTAGAATGCCAGTGAGTAATTTTCCAAATTTCGCACCGAGCGCCTTGCACTTGTGGCGGGAGTGGGACCTCTGATGCTCAATACCATCACAGAATGAACGATCATTATCATTTATACCCAACACTCCCGGTGACAAGCGGAATGGAGATAGCAAAGCGGCATATGTGATTACGGTTCCGAAGGTGCCATGCATGCGCATCCAAACTTGGTCGCATCGAGTCCTCTCCGGCGTGCGAAAGTGTTTCGTTGAAGCAGCCTCGCGGAAACTGGGCTCGTATTCACAAAAGGTTCTTACGCTGGTAAAATTCGTAAGATCAAGAACAGTCCAATAGGGACAGCAAACATATCATTAGCGAAGGCCACGGATCAATAAAAAAAAGTGCTTCCGAACAAAAACCTTTGTGAATTCGGCTTCTGGGTCCGTATTCACAAAACGTTCTCACGTTAGAATTTTTCGTAAGAAAAAAATTCAGCCAACTCAGATGGTAGACATGATATTAGCGAAGGCAACCGACCAATGGCAAAGAGCACTTACGAAAGAAAAGCTTTGCGACTTAGGCCCGTGATGTCTTGCCAGCCGCAACTTTTCGTTCGTTTTTTAAACAGTAAGGCTGCGCTTGTTATTACAACGAGGATTGCCCCTTGACAAGTGCACTCAGCGTTCACTACGCGCAGTTAAGTAATTGTGAAGCACCGCTTCTACTATGGTTTTCCAGTTGCAACCTTCACATATCGGTGTAGCAGTCATCGAGACTGCTCACAGTTTACCCTTCACAGCACTGGCAGGTCGGCGAAGGAGGGCTTCTCAGGACGTAGGAAGAGTCCAGAAATGCTGCCTTAATTCGCACCCGTTTGTTGTGATCTCCCCTGCACAGACGTTTTGTGACCGAGGAAGTTAACAGAATTGAAGCCGCGCTCTTTTATCGCATTCGCACGGAGTCAGTGCAAACTACAGTGTTGCGGTGCAAGACATGAGAAGTCACGTCATGGTCGCGTACGTGTACTGCAAAGCTCTTAGTGACACTGAACATTAAGAGTGCTCTGAATGTGATGGATATCTAAAAGATTTACTAGGTGGAATGGTTGGCGCCCAGCCTGTTGCGCCTAATTCAACCCCGTACTCTTCATTAGTCTTTTCCTGTGTGTGTATAATGACGGGTTTCGTACCATGCTGCATTTCAGAAGTAACGCTCGGGCGGAGAAATTGCCACCAGTTTCAGCACGTCTATACGTCCACCCGCAGCTGGCTTCATATTCGTTTTCGGTACATTAGAACGCAGTTCTGCTGCTCCGCTACCACACAGTGCGCCCTGAGTATTAAAGCTTTCGCAGAAACCATCGAAAATGATTGTCAAAGCAAGCCAATATCTTACGTGGACTAAAGAAATCCAATGAACACACTAGCGATAGTTCTGAAGCAACGTAGGGTCTGAGCGGTAGGGGCCGAAGCTCGTCACATTACGTTTCGTAACAAGAGGACATCCGCTAACACAAGAAAATGCTAGTGACGAGAATAGATTTCAACGGGCTCAGAACTGGCTACGCGCCATCCATTACATGTGGACCCTGCACACGGTTCATCATTCACACTCTAATTATGGCGGAGAAACTTTAGAAGGAGACGAATAATCTCTCATCTAAAGATCCAGTGCCTTCGTGGGAGCAGCATGTCACTTGAGCTTGTTTGTGGGGCCATCTTACGCTTCAGTCCCTCAATAACCACTCTGCGTTATTCGTCAAATTCAGGACAATCTACAATTAATGGTGGATGTCATCAAGAGCTTGACAGTGCGCACAAAACGTACGTTCGCGTTGCTATCTTACACAAGGAGGAAAGGGAGACGAAAAGATCCGAGCAAAACGGGCAACGAATCAGCTATGGGCTGAAACATCCGTCACAGTCACACGTCCGTTAACGCTACCATCACTAAGGTCACACGCGAGGATTCCAAGAACAAACAACAACTGTTAAGCAGCTGTAGACGATCTTGAGGGGCTTTGTGCGCCACTAATGACTACGAGTGACTGTGCTGTAGGAAATGTTCGGAGACGAGTGTAACATATTTCATGAAAAGGCGAAGTCCTGATGTGAAAAGAGCAATCACAAATCCACCGGAGGCATGTAAGAGCCGTCCCACGACACCACAAGCGCTCCTTTTGCTGCTGGACTCTATCCCTTCAAACTCGAAATTATTGTATTTCTCTGAAGACGTACATAAAGAGAGAAAAAAAATCTTGGCATACAAAGCAGAGAAATGGGAGATAGTTTCTGACAGACTCGCTTTTCTCGAGACAACAATGGCTTAGAACAGAAGAAAACGAAGACAGAAAACGAACATGTTGGTCTTTTCTCCTTCGCCCCCCTCCCCCTCCTACACACACACTTTCTTTTTTTTCTTTCCAACGCCATCTTCTCGCGCGAAGGAAGAACATTTCCTTTTTTCGCGCACCGATTCTCTCACTTTCTCTTCCGCAGTTTTTTTTTTATCAGCACCGATCGCGGGCGATACAGAGGAAGGGGCTCGGGGCGGAGCAGTTACCTCGAAAAAGCAGATCGTGCGATGGGTACTGCAGAAAAAAAAAAGAATAGTAATAACAAAACGCGCCACCAAGCTTCCAGAGAACGGAACGTGTATATACACTGTCTCGGTCGCGCACATAAGTTAACGGCTCGATGCACGAGTTCTCGCAGTTGGTGCGCTTCAAAGCTCGAGCGCTGCGGTCCGAAGTCTTCGCGCGCCGCCGAACGCGCGCCTTGCTGGTTTCGTTCTCCGCCCTTTTATTTCCGCCACTTCACGGCTGCACCCAATCCTTGAGAGATGGGGCCGCGGTTCTTTCAGAAAGCCATCCTTCAACGCGCCCTGACAACGGAGTTGAGAAGCCGCGTCTTCGCGCGTAGCAACAATGGTGCGCGAAAGCTCGGATGCACCGCGCCTTCGCGATCGCGCACTCGGCGGCCTCGGCTGCATGGGTGCGCCCTCCGCACTCGGCCTGCAACCCTTCCTCTCTCTCTCTCTCTCCATCGTTCAAGCGAGTTGAAATGTTCCGTTTAAGAGAGCCGAGCGCGGGCACTATGAAATGTGCGTTAATATAATTCATTTTTTTTATTTCCTTTCTTTTTTCCTTCAGAACGAGTGCGCGCAAATCAAAATGCAATAAACACCGCCGTGGCGCTTCTTCTTATGCTACGTCGAATGCGCGTTCTGACCCTTGTATTTCTGTCCTGCTCCGCATAGCGGAAATCAGCCCTTGAGCGCTGTAAGACACTGACGAAAAGGGGCCGCTCCCTTGTGCTCGTCGAGTGCCCCAGACACGCATACGCACAGAAGGCCTCTAGAGCAGGAACTTCGCGAATTCGCATCACCCGTCGCGGTGGTGGCTCAGATAAAGTTCTGCTGATGAGCACGAAGGTGACGCAGGAGCGTAGCCAGGGGGGGGGGGGGGGGGGTGTATGTGGTCTTACGAGGCTTCAGCCCCCCCCCCCCCCTCCGAAAATTTTTATTGCTGTCAAGCGCCGCCGACCAAAACAACTCGCGGCGCCAGAAATCATGCTAAATTGTGTCTAGAATGTCCTTTTCACGCTCGAAAAGACATTTTAGCGCGAACATTGGAAAATCGGGCTGGATTTCGTGGCAACGCCCGTGCACCGGGCGTCACATATCGTAACGCAAGGAGCCCCATCCGCGCACAAAGTTTCAAGGGCGTTTTGTTATCGAGCTAATGGCGAGCGGGCTCGTCGCGGCATATCGCGTAGGCCGCGGAATCTACGGAGCGCATGGATTTCAATTCTGAAACATTATGGGTAAAAAGTTCTGATAAGCTTTTGATGCTAAAGGTGCACTGATATTTCCAAAGTCGTGCTTTAGATTTTCAATTCCGGAACTTTGTGGGTTTAATGTTGTTATAAACATTTGACGCCAGGTGCATCGACTTTTATAAAGTCGTACATCGGACCATACAACGAGACAAGCCACTCAACGCACTATCAGACAAGTTGACAAAGTACGCAGCGAAGTCAGATGAGACGAAGCGTTGTGGTGGTTCATTTGTGCCGTCATGCAACAGAAAGGAATACCAACATTTTTTTTTTTTCACCAGCGCCAAAGCATCCATGTCAAGACACTAAAGCCAGCAAAGGTAACTACGTTCTTATTTATTTTTCTACTTTGACTTTTATTCGCGAGGACACATCAAGCTTCTTCATTTTTTTCGTTCTCGCTACCCGCGGGCTGCCGCAACTACTCAGAGCGCAGGCGTTTTCCTTATGTTGGCCCGGCCACCACGCGGCGCACTTTGATGCGCGTTCGTTTTTCTCTGGCCCAGTGGATTTTCTAGTTTTGGACGCTTCCTGGCTACCAGACGATAAAAAGAAACAAGGAATTGTCGTTCGCCGCCATCACTGCGAGGACTCGACGGATTGCAACGCGTTCGCTTGAGCGCAACCTCTCCGGAAAATTTTGTCTCGCCGATGTAGGATACCGAACGTATGGTTCTCTGTGGACCAAGCGTCTCACGTTTTCTTTGATATTCCTTCGGCAGCCATATTAGGTGCCCAAAGTAGGCATTCGGTTGTGGCCAACATGATTTCCTTTGTGGTTTTTCATATCGGTGTCCCCGCCCCCCAAAAGAAAAAAAATTGTTGCGGCGCAGTAAATTGTCGCATGGTGAAAATTCGTTTTTGTTACTTGTTCTTTTGCGGAAAGTAATGGGCCACGGGATGCTTCAGTTGCCAGATACTGTTATTATATTATTGCGATAGCAATTATATGGACACTCCAGGCGCATTCCTGCCGTCGCCGTCGCCGTCGCCCTCATGTTCCGTATAAAGTCCAAGGGCGATAACATCGTGACCCCCCGCCGCATGCTGTATGTGCGAGTGAAAGCGTAGGGAGGGGGGAGGAGTGGCATGGGTGAGCCGACGATGGTGGCTCAGTCTTGTGTGCACAAGGGAGAAAAGTGGGGAGGAAGCGCGGCGTCTCCTGTCGCGCGCGATACATCAGGAGGAATGGAGCGAGGGGGTGCTGTGTTCTGTGAATCTGTGGTTGCGGAACATGTTTATTTGGTCGCATTATATACAGTCACTTTTTCTTAGATACCCAGAATTATTGGAGACCTATACGTACATTTAAATATCTTGTTGCTAGGTTTTGTGTACATGTGCAGTAAACTTTGTTTCCAGTGACACTTTTTACCCTTTATCAAGCTGTATTTTCGCATTTGTATACTCCATTGTATATTCGCATTTGTAATGTACAAAGGCGAGTCAAATGATAGTGAGCCAACCCACCCCGCACAATAATGGTTCGGTTCATAATGCGCGAGGCATTCGCGTAGCACGCAGGCATCTCTCATTTACAAAAGTGACTTGCAGGTGTGAGGATAAGTGTTCTCTAATGCTCTCATACACAGTGTTGAACATGGTTGTGTGACACAATGGACACTCCAAAAGTTGAAAAGCATGGTGTCGTGAGGTTCTTGACAGCTGAAGGTGTTTCCCAAAAAGAAATTAGTCGCCATATGGCTGCCTTGTGCGTTGAACATTGCATTTCATTGACCACTGTGAAGCGTTGGTGGAAACGGTTCCAAGAAGGATGTGAAAGTTGCAAAAACAATCCAAGACCGGGCCAAAGGCACCGTGCAATGACCCCCAACACAATTGCAAAGGCTCGTTAGACAAGAACGGAAGATAAGCAGCGATCAATTGGCAGGGCGTGTGAACATCAGTCACGGTTCAGGTCACACCGTAATTCATGAACATCTCGGTTATCGGTTCTTGTGTGCGTAATGAATGCCCAATATTTTGAACCGCCGCCAGAAGAAGGAGAGGTTCGGTGCTGCCTGGACTCATCTAATCCGGTATCACGATGACGATGAGGACTTCTTGTCTGCAATTGTGACCGGGAACGAATCATGGTGCGACTACTACGATCTTGAAACACGACGGCAGAGCTTATAGTGGAAACATTTGAATTCACCACCCCAAGGAAAGCAAAGGCCGTCATTTCTGCCGGAAAGGTGTTGTTGACTTCTTTTCGATCGTCAGCGGCCATTATTGATCGAATTGTCTAAATCTGCTGAGACTATCAATCGTTTCCAATATTGTGAAACCTCGGATCGGCTGCGTGTCGCAATCAAGAAGAAACGACGTGGGAAATTGAGGAATGGAGTCATCTCGCTCCACGACCATGCCCGCCCCCACGTCGCTGATGTGGTTAACACAAAACTGGCAAAGTTCAAGTGGGAAACGCTGCGACATCCGCCATACAGCCCAAACATGTCGCCTTGCGACTTCCACATTTTGGGCCAATTGAAGAAACAGCTCAAGGGAAACAGATTCGTGTCGGAAGATGACGTGAAAGAGTCAGCTACAGACTTTTTGAAGCAGCAACCCAATGAATTTTATGAGATAGGAATCACGCGGCTACTCGTTAGTCAGTCGGACAAATGTCTAAATGCTCACGGAGACTACTTTTCAATAAAGTACCCCGTTTGTCATATATTCGCTTTGGCTCACTTTCATTTGACTCGCCCTCGTATATTTGCACAACTGCTTTTTATATGTGCTTTCTGTTGTGGCTATAATTTCTGTGCAATTACTCAAAACACACGAGCGGTGAACCTGCTCCTGCGCAATACATTGTAACAAAGGACAGCGTCATTGAGATTTTTCTCTGGTCGTTAGATATGTACAAAATGGAAACAAGGATGTTGAGTGGGAAAGAGAGAGAGAGAGAGAGATATGCAAATGAGAGAAAGGCAGGGAGGTTAACAAAGCTTAATTAAAATATTTGTTCTGAACTTGTTAATTTCCCGGTCTCTACATTTTTCATATCAGCGGCATGGACTGCTTTGCTGGTTTCCAACTGATATAGATCTAAAGTTCGTGTGATATTTTCTTTACTTATTAAAGAGACAGAAAACATGGAAGCATTGATATCAGTTATTTAAGGCACAATTTTTGAGACATACGAGTATACTGCTTTATGAAAAAATACAAATTTTACCTGTCTTGACAATGCTTAGCGTTCAAGAATTCGTTTGGAGCATTTTTGGAAACGGCAATGCAGTTATTATTGATGTATTTGATCCCTCGGTAAATTCTGTAACGAGGAGGTCAAGCTGCAACGTAAGCCCCCCCTCCCCCCCCCTCCCCCCGAACGAAATTTCTGGCTACGCCCCTGTGATGACGTGTTCGACTACTGGCCCCGGCGCTACGGGCATTTCCGTGGGGTGGGGGGGGGGGCAGAATGAAAAAGCGCTCGCGTGACATGCTCTGGATGCACGTTAAAGAACAGCATACCCAGTCAAAATTATTCCCGGTGCCTCCGATCGCACAGGCATTGCGTTTTGACATGAAACCCAATTAGGGTGGCATTTGGACGAGGTGGTTAAACATATTGGAATGAGTTTTTGCTGTGATAGCCAGAGACACAACAGAAGCAAGAAAAAAAAAACACTGGACACATGAAGCAGTTTGCACGCACTTGAAAATGATATTTCTGTCGGACCACTACATCTTTACGCAGGCCTTGAATTTGCGCCAATGTCAGAACACGGGAGGGGACAAATTAACTTGCGGCTCGTGTGTTCAGACTCGGAAAATAGGCTTCGTTCCGCAACGAGGGCCTAGTTCCTAGACGCTGGAGAAGCACCGACTTTTCCCCCACACCACCGCAGCACACTGTCCGCAGACGCGCACTGTCAGAGCGACGCGCTTTCCATTGGCGTTCGTTCGTCCCGCGTCTTTCTAGTGTCCTTGTCATTCAGAGTTAAAAAACATTCGAACAGAAAATGCAATCAATCAATCAATCAATCAATCAATCAATCAATCAATCAATCAATCAATCAATCAATCAATCACATGTGGTATAAGAGGCGAGCTCCACCCCTGGAAAAGCTTGCGCTGCTATCGGCGTGACATGGTATGAGGGATCATGTGGACACAGCGGCCACGTCGATTGCTTCGGGAGCGCCGAAGCAATCTGAAAACGAAAGTTTGAAGTCTCACCTACGCTACGGATCTGATTGAGTGGGAAGTTTTTCCGCTTCGGTTGTCTGCTTGACAACACTTGAAAGCACTGTAATAGGTAGTGGCTGCCTTTGAAGGCGTCCACATGTTAGGCTACTGCTCAGTACCGCAGTGCCGGCCGTACTCGACGGAGCCGGGCGTCAGCCTTCACACGTACCCAAAGGAAAAGAAGCTGGATAAAGCTTGGATCGCGAAGCTTAGAACCGGCAAGCTGCCATCGGCTACAACTCGGGTGTGCAGCAAGCACTTCCTGGAGGAATATTTCTGCTACGGCGTTCGGGCTGCGATGTTCAGTGAGTAGCAGAAAGCGCGCGCGCTGCCCGACTAATGACATGAAGCTCTGGTCTGATGCTAGATACTGACAAGTTGACTGCAATGGAAAGAGAATGGTAAGAAGCACATTAAAAGAAAGGGCATGGCGTATGCTCATGTTTGTTTTGGCACCAAATAATGAATGTACTTGATTAAGAAAAAAAAATTAGCGGGAAATTGCTCGCTGAGAAGGCCGATAAACATACAGTGCGATGCAACTTGAGAAATAATGACATTGAAACGTCCAAGAATTTAGAAGAAAAGAAAAAAAAAAAGATTGAATCGTCCTGACGGCACATAAAAAGTTGCCGTATAGGCGTCGAAGTCCCTAGTTAAAACGAAATTATTTCCGAACAGCTCTGATAGCGTCCACGCATCAATGGTGGCATGTGTACGGCACGATGCTCATATGCTGCGGCCTAAAGCTCATGACACGGTCCGAAAACGTGCTCGCAGCGAAAGCGAAACATTGTGCGCGGACATGCAGCAGACACGCAGTCGGTCGCTGCAAACCCGTGCGATCGCTGCATTGAGGCTTCATTCTGTTATGTTATATTTCGTTACACAAACAGCCCGCTACAAGAACAATTTCACATAGTTTGCTCTCAGCCCGATTGCCTACGTCTCATGCAAGAAACCGGTGCGGAGGACTCCATCGCGGCGACAGCGCGCAGTGGCTGTTCACTGTACGCATTCGGTAAAGGGATAGCGTCTGTGAACGATTCTGTGGTTTCTGTTTGCCCTTGATCATTATTTTGACAGTAAAAAGTTGAAAGTTCTGTCGTTTCAAGATTGCCTACAGAGATGTCTAGCAGGGCTCGGGCATCGCGTTTTCATTGAACGCCGACAGCCACACCTATGAGGAGCGTGCCGCGTTATCCCTCATACTACGCCAGCGAGGTCCTTCCGACAGATGACGACTCCGTAAGTCCTCGCCGCCAATATTTCGTTATGAGGGAAAACCGCTGTATGAACTTCGCTGCCTTTATTTAGATTCATGGCTCTAAGTTATAGAGCACCAGCACCTACGTGCACAGAAGGCCTTCATACCGACAATTCTGACGTGACGTCAACGTCGCCGTGTTTGTCGAGCCAGCTAGCCATCGTGTCCTGTTACTGACGCCATTGTTATCGCAAATGAGCAGTTCATTACTGGCGTTACCTTAACGCAGTATCAGACCTGCGCTGTAGCGCATCTGTATACCGTAATGAACAAAATTTAGACACTTGTTGATTAAAATTGGAAGTACTCGAAGACAATAATATTCTCGGGCCCGTGAATGTTAGCCTGTGCCCTGAATTTGCGTCATTGCCAGCAAATACAAGGGAGGGGGAAATCAACTTGTAGCTCATGTGTTTAGGTTGAAGATATACGCTGCGCCGTAACGAGGCCCCAGCTCCTCGATGCCGAAACGCTGAGGGCGCAGCACGTTTCGAGCCTGTTCCCAACCCACCGTTTGCCGACGCGCGCTGTTTCCCCCAGGTTCAACGCGATTTGCATGGCGTGCCCATTCGTAATGCGGACGCTAATGAACCTCGTTAGCGGCGCCCAAGGATAGCATCCGTTCACACTCACTCGCTCCTTCGCAAACATTCTCTCGTACGCTGGCTGTTGGAGCGAAC
Organism: Dermacentor albipictus; assembly: GCF_038994185.2. Taxonomy (NCBI): domain Eukaryota; kingdom Metazoa; phylum Arthropoda; class Arachnida; order Ixodida; family Ixodidae; genus Dermacentor; species Dermacentor albipictus. Next base: position 81,583,578 of record NC_091821.1, read on the forward strand.
GTTTGTTGCGAAAACAGAGCATGCCGGGGGAAAAAAAATGCTGAATGGAGTCATTTAAATTAGTCCGGCCTCGTCCGTGCCTTCGCACTTGTGCAGTTGCGTAGGGAAACTATAAGGGTAAACCAAAACAGCATATTTCTTTCTTTTGTTATTTCTTTCGCTTAAAAGCTTGCCGCCGTATCGGCATCGCCTGCCGCAGGCTGCTCGTTCGAGTGAGCTTACTTTTGAGCATGCGTTCGCGTATGGGCCGGGCATCAATACCACCGCTTTTTCCTGTTCAGTGCATTGCGCAGCTTCTAATTAACGACTCCACCTGAACACTCAGCGGTTGTACTGTTGGAGAACGACGGCATCTGCTTGTAAGTACGCGCGCAGCCATTACCAATAGTACAAAGTACACTGGGTGTTCAAAATTAAGCTTTACGTTTTTCCTGAAATTAGGCACTGGGAGGCACGCGAAGACCACCTGTGCAAATAAGTTATGTGGCCAAGGGGACACAAAGTGAGATGATAGTTATCGCTGTCAGCAGCCCAATTAACTAAAATTGAACAATTAACTTTTTATTGACTGCAGTAAGTGTGTATGTTTGTATTCAAAAGTTACAGGCAATCGTGTTTCTACACAGTTTCACTTGGAATAATTTTTCTAGGATGTCTGCGCTTCCAGATATTCGACTCCAAATTTTCATTGTCGTTCGCATGATTACGCATGCAAGAGAGTTAGGATTGGCGCAAAGCTCTTCCCTTATGTGACACACCTGTCGCGTGCCGCGTTTATAGTCTGACAACAACGCGGAGGCGTAGGCAAACATGATAACTGTTCCGTTTCCCCTCTCGGCTGGCGGAATCAAGATATGACAGTGCGGTGTACCGTGCAGTTGTTGCTCTTGATTTCAATAAAACTTACAATACTTGGAAATCAGCAGTCACTTTATTTGCGTAGCCCAGGCAAGGACCATGCCCGCTCGCCTAGTCACCATTACGCATGCGCACTGCCCTCCGGCTTCTCCGCTCGCGCCTTATATCGGCATGGCAGCTGCCGCCATCATTACAGGCTGCGCCAGGTCGCGTGTTACGACAGCGGTTCCGGGTTCTTCGATTTTTTTATTTCGCCAGCCGAGAGGGGAAGGGGGACGGTTATCATCTTTGCCGATGCCTCCGCCCCGTTGTCAAACTAAACGCCGAACGCGACAGCCGCGTCACATCAAGGAGGAGCTTTGCACCGATCCTAACTCTCTCGCATGCGAAATCATGCGAATGACAATCAAAATTTCGAGTCGGATATCTCGGAGCACAGACACGATAGAAGAATTCTCCCAGCTGATACTGTGATACACGACTGCCTCTAACTTTTGAATACAAACATACCCACTTACTGCAGTCAACGAAAAGTTAATCACTCAATTTAAGTTGATTGGGCTGCTGACAGCGATAATTGGAATATCACTTTGTGTCCCCCTGGCCACATAACTTATTTACACACGTGGTCTTCGCGTGCCTCCCAGCGCCTAATTTTAGGAAAACCATAAAGCTTTGTTTTGAACACCCTGTACGTCGTTCTCATTGTACAGCGAGATCGAGGCAGCAAAAAAAAACTGTTCCTCTGGCAGCACGCACTCAAATGAAAGCTCTGCAAACAGCCGCGCATCAGCCCCCCCCCCCCCCCCGCCTACAAAAAAAAAAGGAACCTGCCTTTTTACTGTCGCGCATACGGTTCCAATACATAAAAACTCATGCTTTAGTCGTGCTTGAAGCGCGCGCAAAATGACACGTCTAACTGCCTCGCCCCACGTGCGTCTAGCTGCCATAGCATATACTTTCGTCACTTCATTGCGTCATTTTAGTGGAACTGCTGGTTCAAGCACCTGGCTGGCAACCGATGATATCAAACCTCACTAGAGGAAGTTTTTTTTTCTCTTCTGCTACTGAGGAGGCATTCTGTGATGACATCAACCGAAGGCACTACGTGAACATCCATTTGTGAATTCTATAATGGCTAGTGCCATTAAAACAAAGACGTGGCGAAACACGATTGGACTGAGACCTGCTGAAATCGGCTAGGTGGAGACAAACGGCAAGCAGCGTGCGAAAAGTGAATAAAATAATAAAAACCTTTCAAATCCATGGCACAAGACGCCGATCACCTAGAACATCGGAGAAGTGCCGTTTCCTTCATGTATTTGAGAGAAATTACCGCTAATCGATGAGCCGACTAGAGCCATGCGGCAGCTACATTGTCCCTACAAGCGACGGACCAAATGACTATACAAACAGTGATTCACGGTGCAGTTTCTGGAGATCTGCTTTCCTGGAATCCGGTCTGCCCTCCAAGAATGACAGTAAGACAACTAAGAGCAGGCAACTGAGTTAGCATTATTATTCTGGTTAACCCCAGCCAGCTATGACCAGCGGGGCGGTACTATGACCAGCTGCTACCATAGAGCGCCGTCAAGCTTCACTTCAAAGCTTCGGCACGGTTAGTCAGTAAAGACCAGTGTTTGGACCACTCATGAGGATGTTGCTCTTTTGTGAAGAATTTTCTTAATTGCCACTTGAGAACGTCAGGTGAATTCTCACCAGGCTCAGCGGCAAACGTTGGTTGTAAAGCACCGTCCACGCATCGTTCTACCACAAGAATTAAAGAAATGAATGGTTTGGCAGTAGAAAATTAACGAAATGTTCCGACACCATGATGATAGGAGGCGAGCTACCCTGCCAGCATAAGGGACTCTCCGATTGCTTCTACCAGCGTCCGCAAGCGACATTCCTCTCCTGCCGTTGTGGAAGGAGAGCCCCCGTGACGTTTAGTTACGGCCCCTGTCTCCTCCTTTTTCTTGTTTCCCTATCCCTGCTGGACGACGAATTTCCAGGCGCGGTTCTTCGCGCTGTGTTTCACAGGAATGCCCGCGTTGTTCGCATTGCTGCCGACTGCGTTTTTTTAAGCGATAATTTTCTATGGCTCTTCCCGAAACTTTGCGGTTTGCACCTTTCTGGCCGATTATGGGGGGAGAACGAACTTGGAACATTGTCTGGACCACTGCCTACTGTCTTGCCGAACAGACTTCGTTGGCAACTGAATATGCGCCTGAATAGGCAACTTGCTGCTGTCATGCTGTCTCGCGCTGCACATAGCCCAACCTTTCACCCCCTGATCAAGAATCTGTCTCTCTGGCCGATTATGGGGGAAGAACGAATTTGGGTCACTGTCTGGACCATTGCCTACTGTCTTGCCGAGCAGACTTCATTGACAACTGAATATGTGCCTGAATAGGCAACTTGCTGCTGTCTTGTTGTCTCGCGCTGCACTAAGCCCAACCTTTCACCCCCTGATCAAGAATCTCTCTCTCTCTCTGGCCGATTATGTGGGGAGAACGAACTTGGGCCCCTGTCTGGACCAGTGCCTACTGTCTTGCCGAGCAGACTTCAGCTTAATATGTGCCTGAATAGAGAACTTGCTGCTGTCTTGTTGTTTCGCCTAGTAGACAACTGGGGCCGCTAAATATGTGCACACTGGTTATGTGCCGAAACAGACAACTTCGGCACTCCCTTTGTCATATCGGCATGAGCCCAGTCAATAACGGAGTCGACAATGCGAGTTTGACATCCACGCGAGAACACGTCACGAAATGCGGGAGAGACCTCTCGCTTACAGTTTCTGAGCGAATTGGTTCAAAAGCGCAGTTGCCACATTTTATTCATTTATGAATATCAAATGGCATAGGTTAATAAAACGAGCAAGAACACCAATTATTTAATATGCTCACTGCTTGTGTTTTATTTGAGCTGACAATCGCACATCTTCTATGTATCCACCAACGTTATTGCATGGAGAGGCAGGTGTGTTGTACCGCGCAAGAGATACTGAACAGCAGGCCGCTGTGGACAGCGGTCACAATGGACGGATGCGCTAAAGGCAGTGAGAGCGCTGGTTCGCTACGTGCGGTCGACGAGGCTGCGAGATCAACTACTACAGAGACATATGTGCCGCCTCGGAATTTTATGCGCCGATTTACGTAGCAAAGCGGAATTTTTTTTTTCTGGTTAACATTACTGTCTTCCTCTATTTCTGTATCTCTCTCCGCACCACTCGGTACACACAATTGGGTATGTGCCACTTTGAATGTGCCTATTCTTGGATCATAACCTAGAATGGTCTTGTACCACTGTGACGCAAGGGGTACGTAAGCCTCAAATGTATTTAGGTATGTGTCGTACTTATGATTGCATGCAATTCTCATTCACATTCTACCCTCGACAAGCATGATACATCATCTCAGTTTTTGTGAAACACACAGCTAATAGCTACACGCGACTATGCTGTGCTCGTGTAATCCGCTGCTATTGGTGCTACCGCACTAGCTCAAACAAGCTTCGCGCCATTCAGATGCCAACATTGCGTTGTATTTGCGCGTTTTTCTTTCCGCAAGCAGCCAAACAAACGTGTTGTGAAAGATACATACCAGACAGGTATTCGCGTTATCTCCACGATCAGAGGGAGACGAATTGAACGAGTGTTACTCTCCTTCGCACAGAACCAAACATTTTCGAATACGAGTCTCAGTCAGTGTGGACAAGAGCGCGTGTGCGTCGACAGTGTGCGGTCTCAGCTACAGACGAAACTGAATCACAAACCACGTTTAGAGGGAAGCTCGGCATCCCTTTTGCCGTGCCCTCTGTCGCCGTCGTGGCTTTTCTCAAAAGAAACGCCGGTCGATGCGGTGAATTCAATTTCACAGCCGTACGCTCTCCTAAATGAGTAGAATTTTTTTTTCGTTCCATTATTTTTTCCCGAAGAGCTTGATATTCTTCACTTATGACATTTGTGACCGCTGAAGGGAAACACATAACTTATAAGTGCTCGGCTTCTGCTACTGGTGCACCTTTCGCGCTTTCTTTTCAGCACCTGGGAGTATCCAAAATTGGTCTGGCTCTAATCATACATCTTGAAAGAGAACGGCAGACTAACGAGGCTGAACTGACAGGGATAGCCAGCAGATGACGTGACCTGAAAGTCGTAGGCGGATCTTGAGCAGGCGCTGTTCCTTTTGACGGGTATTGTTCTCTAAATATTCACCACACTGCTACGTAAGTCTCCCTCAGGCGTTTGCTTCCCTGACGCTCCTCGTGTGGTTTTAAAACCTTCGTAAGGTTACTCATACAGTGAACAGGAGACGAAGCGGACAAAACGAACTCATTCAGTTCACCTTGTTACTCAGCAGCTCATATCGTCGGTAATATCGTCGGTACATTTCGCAACCCGATATTCATCATTGAGGTCGCCGTCTGCAGCCCTGCTGAGAGAGGTGCCTTGTATAGGAACCGCAGACCTCGCAGTGACACCGCATGACGTCTCGAGAATGGGGTTGCACAGATGCTCTATTGACACCATTCTTCCACTTGGGTCTGCACGGGTGCCAGTCTGTTTTAAACTGGTGCCACGGTAAGTAAATATAACAGTAAATAGGTAGATTCTGACTCTGCTATTGTCGACTGTCAGTCAGCATTGAGCAATTGTAAACCAAGTCTTCTCTGCTCCTACAACACTATATGGACCCCCTATTGCTCTCCATTGTGTATTACGGAACACACATTACATATAGCTAGCCAACAGCACATTGAAAGGAAGTTCAGAAAGCTTCCTCTGTCGTAGGTTGCGTATGACAGGCAGCTCCATACAAAGTGCATAGGAATCACGGACTCACCGTAGCAACTACGAATTCCTTGTGCAGCCACTGCGCCAGCCATTAGTCAGGGTTGTCAAGAAAAAAAAATAAAGTGCCCTGCAGTGAAGACAACAGGACATTTTCTGTCGCGGGAAGGCGCACGGGCATCCGAGGTGCTCTTGGTGGATACTCCCCCCCGACATCGGTTGTACGGGACGCGTCTACTAATCAGGACGCTGTTCGCGCTCATCAAGGGAAAGAGAGCTGCGCTGTGACTTGCGAGATTTATTTTCTACGCTGCCGGGACAGCTTCTGTGCCTCTGGAAATGATCTTGGCGCGAATGCCGCAGCCGCCACAAGCTGCTCGGTGCGCTAAATGCGGACGTGTGGGGATTTCTAGGGCGTGATTTTCCAGTTGCATACGGAACCCACTAAACGCGATGATAATGAGCGTCTATTTTCCCTACCACATTCACTGGCTTCTGCCAATGCCAAAGGGGGCAAGAGAGCCGGGGCCAAATTAAGAAAGCATTTCGTTCGTAAGGGCTATTTTTTATTGGCTGTTCCCCTTCGCTAATAATATGTACAGCATCAGGATTGGCTGGAATTTGCTCTTACGAACAATTCTACCATAGCTGCTTTTTGCGAATACGGGCCGAGATGGGCAAACTCTAATGCATCAGTGCACAAAGAGGCGGACAAATTATTATGAACCACAGTCTGTTCAATCGTGCGCCGAAACAGGTCGAGAGTGCGAGACGAAGAGGCGCGCATGGAAGTCGAAAGTGAGACTCACCTTCTTCGATGAGGGCGCGCACCGAGGCCTGCTTTTCTGGCGTCTGCTCCTCCCACCAGCGGGTGAAGAAAGCCATCTCGACGTAGATAAATCGTCGGTCCGGCTTCGCCTCCAGCTCCGCGACCACCGAGTCCAAGATCGTACGCACGTCTGTCCAGGAAAAAAAAGTATAGGAAAAATTCACCGACGATTACGACACTCCCTCAGGTGAATTTTGAGCGCAGCTCTATACGCGTTTTCATTTCGCGATACATTGGCTGGCGCGGACAATCTGTCTCGTACGGCACGTTGCAAACGGAGCGAAGTGTGACGCGACTTCCCACTCGTGGGAACGCGTGGGCGCGATTCACAGCAGGCGACCTCCGCTCATGCAGCGCTTTGTTTCCATACAGACGACGCGCTACCCTGGCGCCATCTCGTAGCCATCGTTGCCGCAGAGCCCGTCTTGCGCGGCACTACGCTTTTCTTCTCACGCTTTCTTTGGTATCGCCGTCTGCCCAGCTTTTCCTCTTTCTCTCAAGAACCACTTTCTCTCATTTCCTGCTGGGCTCCGCCTCCGCTTTCTCCACTCGCTGTGCTCGTCCGCTCGGTTACGAGGGAAAACGCCGACGCTTGCCGCAGGAACGATCGCCTGAGAGCTGCTCTCCAAAATAAAAAATAAATAAAAAATAGAAGAGATGCATCTCACCTAGTCACGGAATTCTTGTAAGCGCGAAAAGCTTTTCCAAGCGCTACGCTTGGTGTGCGGGCTATTTTCAATGTTGTTTCGTGGAGACGGTCATTTCCTTCGTCGCTAAGCAAACGTTCAAGCACTTGAAATAAGTAGCACGCAAATATAGGAGAAGTAAAATACATGCATTAATGAAAAGAAATCGTAAGCGTTACGATCCGCGATAGGATTCGCAGTATCATCGCGCATGCAAACATGCGCGCGCCGCACGAACACGCTATACGTCAGAAATGCCTCCCCTGCTAAATCTCGAAACTGATACGTTCATTTTGTTTGCGTGTGTCATGAATGTAACAAAAAACTATATTTGCAACGACTTTGTTCTACATATCTGCTTATGCGAAGGTGTATACTGAAGTTCTCTCTCCTTGTTGTTAGGGGACTACGTATAACGAATTGCTGTTGTAGAAAACGTCAGGAGATGGCGCTACCAGAGGTGCTGTTGCCATCAGCGGTGTTTCGGTTTCAGTAAACGGCGATCTCATACGCGACCGCACAGCCGAGCAGTCTCCCAGAGGGACAGAGACGTTCTAACGCAATACCTGACCTTTTTTTTTATTCCACCTGAACAGGACCTTAAAGAACAGCCTGGAGCAGGCAGCGTAATTTTACTCGTTGAATTCGATTATTCGTGCAGGTGGGCATACCTTTACGCAAAATCAAAACGGATTGCTGAATAATTAACAAATTTTCACAAATACACTTTTGGACTAATTGCATTAAGGCACAGATTGCAAAGTTAATTACGCGTTGAAGGCCGTGAATTCGAAAGACATGTCCACGTAGAAGGAATTCTAGGCCGCAGCATCAGTCAGCTTCGTAATATCCATTCCTAAAGGTAGCTACAAAATGCATTGGTGTTGGAGTTACATTTGTCATTCACAACTTAAAAACGCGTTCTGTAAAAAAAAAAGAGAAAGAAAGAAAGAAAGAAAGAAAGAAAGAAAGAAAGAAAGAAAGAAAGAAAGAAAGAAAGAAAGAAAGAAAGAAAGAAAGAAAGAAAGAAAGAAAGAAAGAAAGCTGGTGTTCCTCTTTCAAGGAAGCTTATCTCAAAATTGGAGCATTTCAATATTCGTTCAAAGTGGGACGTGCCTTGGCCATTCACATACATGAATATAGCAGCTGAAACATGCACCCTAAATTGACTAGTTAAATACGTATTTGCAAAATTCTGCTAATTATATAATTATTTACGGTCATTTCTATGCAGGTAGCGTCTGCCTCGCTAAGTAATCTACTTCGGGCAATACAATTACGCCTTCTGCTTGAAGCGCATTTTAAAGATTTTGTTCCCCTAAGAGAGAGAGAGAGCGAGAAGGCCAGGTATTTAGGTACATGCAAGTTTTCAGTGGCCTGTGCATCAATGTCCTTTCGTCCGCAAACGGTCAGCCATCTCAGCTTCCTTAAGCGCAGTAGAGCTACCAAAATCGGCAGCGGCGCCAAAAATTAGGTCGTTTATTGTCCTCACAGCTCCAAAACTAAAGCTACGAAGTCAAGGGAAATAACATCCACTTCGGGACCACGCCTTTGATAAGTTATCAGCTTTTCTGCTCATCGGGCGCGCGTTTCAGCGCCTGGAGCCGAACCGTCGGCGCAGTTCTTTCATCGTTTGGTATGTTACCCCTCTTGAACCCCCGTATTCTCATCTTTGACGCTAAATAACCCAGAGGAAATGATCGAGTCGAGCACCACTTGCGTCATTTCCCTCTCGCACTCGTAGTTGGCATCGATTTTCGCGCTTCATCGCCTTTGGGCGAAATTGTGTCTCCCGGCAGAACAACAGGCGGAAAGCGGCGGATGGCAATCGCCTTGGATTGCATCCGGGAGCAACTGCCACCAGCGTTCGTCAATGGAAGTCGCTTTTTCACCCTTTCACGGGCAGCAGAAGCAACAGGGAATCGGAGAGCAGCCTTCTTTAAAGCCAGGCTCCTCGCTGGCGGTAAAACTTTAAGCCGCACCCGATCGACACCTCCTAAAGGCGCGCGACTCTCTCTTACTGGGGGAAAAAAACACAGTATTAGGACGCCTTCATCACGACACTACCCGTCTGGCGCAAGTCAGGCGCCGATATTCCTCAGTGAACACGAATATCGCGGGTTGCAAAGGACGCAAGATGCCGTAGTTTTCAGCCACGCTGTTTTTTTTCTCTTCATCATCTATTTTATGCAACGTGCAAACAATATGCTTGCCATTCTTCCAGCGTTAAGATCACCGCCGCTGTATTATAGCAGGTTGGGCTAAAGACTGGCGGTGATTAAGCAGCAGCACCATTTTGCTGTAACATGAATTTTTGTGTCCAGTGCGTCAGGAATCATGGAAAAAAAAACGAACTTTGCTTTGCAGGCGTTCATTGAAAGTATATATGTGTGCGTGATAACCAAATTAGATGAAAATGGAAGAAACACAATAAAGCCTACCCTCGGCTCAGGGCTAATACAAACTTAGATTCGCTTGTCGCCCATTTAAGGGAGATTTTTCAACATGCTTATTGTGGTTCCGAGACGCGAAAAACTCGAATGGAGCATCAGCGGTGCTTCAGACAGCAAACTATACCGCGCTTCCTTAAGGAAGTTACTTATCTCAATCATAATGCGGATGTTGGCTTCAGCTTAGTACACGTGGCTAAGCTTTTGCTGTGTCATGTATAAGCGAAAAGACAGAACTATCTAAGTCGTCGCGACAGGTAAACTAAGAGCATGAAATAAAGACATGCGTAAGCAAGAGACAGAGAAAGAAAAGACTTTAATGAGAGCCGGATGTGTTGCACTAGTGAAATGCCTGACATGCCACTCCAGATGATTAGGGTGAAATATAAAACAAAAATTAATAATATAGAAGGAAGAAATGCAAGATCCCTCGTACAACACATGTAGCTTCTGTTACCCATGCAGTTAAATTTGGATGACATCGTCAGTTCTATTTTTCAGGCTCCTGATTCCCGTTTTCTTAAGTATCAGTGACTGCGAACACGATGTCAAGCAAGCACTCTTTGTCATCTGCGGTTTCACGTAGCGTGCATGAAAGTACGCCTTTTTTTTTTCTCTCGCTCTCGCTGGTATCTGATGACCCATAGTCGTGCATCAGACGCGCGTGAGTGAAACGAGAAAATCATGCAAGCCTGTCTCAGCGGTTGCACTCGCTTCAGCGTGCAAACACTCTTCAATGCGATATACAACAGTCACGATACAGTTCGCTTTAATACAAATAGACGGTTTGAAGGCACTCTTCTCCAAATGATATATAGCTGCCGGGAGTGCTTATCGACGGCCAAGTCATGGCGTTGCGTCTTGTACGCGCTTTCTCGCGTGTGTGGGCGCACCTATTTTTCAAATCTTCTTTCCTTCATTTTCGGATCCATTTATCTCCTCCACCCTACACAGGATGGTAAGCCCGAACTAGTTCTGGTTATTCCATCTGTCTTGCCGTCGCATTGTTCGCTTTTTCTTAAACCATTTACGCACCCCATCTGTTTTTTTTTTTTGTCAAAAAGAGGACCCATTGTAAGAAAAAGAGTAGCCCACAGAGAATAAGAGTGAGGGTCTATTTTGCTCCAGTAGCGCTTTTGAAGATTCGAATAAGTCGTGGTAGCACAGCGCCACTCTTGCACTGTCTTGTCTCATGAACCGGACTATAAAAGCCGCGGTGGTATGTAAAGCCAACCAAAGCGGCCAGAAGTGCAGAAAGCTTACCTTTATTTCCGACAGAGAACACAAATCTGAGGCTGCAATATAATAGGTATATATAAACCATGTGTATGCGTACTGATGGTAGTAAAAGAGGAGACCCAGCAAATAACGCGCACGGTACCGCTTCGAGCCGCGTATATAGAAGTGGGCGAGCGAAAGGGCCTTGGGCAGTTCACTAACACCGCATCCTTTTCGCTGCGAAAAGCGGCCCCGCACTGACGCTATCATGAGCGGAATGTATCCGTGCGGTGAAGTAAACAAAAATAAAGAACGGCCACAACTGTAACGCAAAAGAGGTGCATTACACGGTCGATTTGCTTGACAAAGAGACGAGAAGCAAGGCGGGGGTGCACGCATGCAGTGTGAGTCAGAGTGCCTGCTGTGTCGGCGCACAGAGACAGACACCTTCGGATTTTCGTTGGCGCAAAGGCCAGGCGCTTCTGATGCACCAAGCGAATCGAAGGATTCCGCTCGCTTCATTGCAGAGCTGAAATAGCCACATCCTCGCCGTAAATCGCATTCTCTTTCGGTAAACGCACGCAGTTTTTACGAACTCTTCCTAGAGCCTTCCTTCTTTCACATCGTCGACGCAGGTGTTCGACGCAGTGGAGATTCACCAGAATCTCCTTTCTTCGAGTTCATCCGTCTATTCCACCTCGGCGCGTCGGACCGCTGCTTGGCGCTTTAAAAATCACTCGGCAGCCGCTCGAGACTTGGCGCTTCCAAGTGAGGACTAAGCCGGCAAGTTTCTCTTCCCTCGTGGTTGCCCTTTACCACTGCCAACTGCCTCTTCTTTTTTTACTGCGATAGCAATTATATGGACCCTCCAGGAGCATTTTTCTCGTCGGCGTCGCTGTGATGCTCCGTATAAAGTCCACGGTCGATAAACCGTCGCCGCGCGTCGTAATATGTGCGAGTGAAAGCACGTGAGGGAAGCGAGCGATCGCGGCTCAATCTGGCTCGCACGAAAAAAGAAAGCGGAGAGCAAACGCGCCTTCTCCCGCCGCGCGAAAGGCCGTGGGCGATCAGAAGGAGGGAGGGAGCGCGGGCGGCATTGTGCTCCGGCAGCAACTGCGCATTTCGTGACCGGGCGCCAGGGGAACCATAGTAACGTTGAGGGGAACTGACAATCACAGTTCAATCTCGCGCGCCATATGTGGAGGAAAGCGGGGAGGCAGCACAGGTGGGAGAGGGGGCGGAGGGCGGCTTCGGCTCTGCCAACAAGTGCGTACTTTGCATGGCCGCGTGCGGTCGCGTGTGCCGTATCTCGAAACGGATCTCCAGACGGCTTATACCCCTTCGCGCGCAGTGCTGTCGGCGCTCTTGCGTTGAAGCGATAGACCGCACGAACGTCACTTCGTTGGCTGCAGGCTGCAGCGCTTGCTCACACCAGCGTTCTGACAGCGAGCGTCCGCGCTCATCCAGTGTGATGTCGTCATGTTTGCTCGTACGTTCTGACACCATGCTCGTTAATTTACTTAGTAAGCGAATGATTACGAGAAAGCGTTTGATTCTGTCGAAACCTCAGCAGTCATGGAGGCATTACGGAATCAGGGTGTAGACGAGCCGGATGTAAAGATACTGAAAGATATCTATAGCGGCTCCACAGCCACCGTAGTCCTCCATAAAGCAAGCAACAAAATCCCAATAAAGAAAGGCGTCAGGCAGGGAGATACGATATCTCCAATGCTATTCACAGCGTGTTTACGGGAGGTATTCAGAGACCTGGATTGGGAAGAATTGGGGATAAGAGTTAATGGAGAATACCTTAGTAACTTGCGATTCGCTGATGATATTGCCTTGCTTAGTAACTCAGGGGACCAATTGCAATGCATGATCACTGACCTGGAGAGGCAAAGCAGAAGAGTGGGTCTAAAAATTAATCTGCAGAAAACTAAAGTAATGCTTAACAGTCTAGGAAGAGAACAGCAATTTACAATAGGCAGCGAGGCACTGGAAGTCGTAAGGGAATACATCTACTTAGGGCAGGTAGTGACGGCGGATCCGGATCATGAGACGTAATAATCAGAAGAATAAGAATGGGCTGGGGTGCATTTGGCAGGCATTCTCAGATCATGAACAGCAGGTTGCCATTATCCCTCAAGAGAAAAGTATATAATAGCTGTGTCTTACCAGTACTCACCTACGGGGCAGAAACCTGGAGGCTTACGAAAAGGGTTCTACACAAATTGAGGACGACGCAACCAGCTATGGAAAGAAGAATGATAGGTGTAACGTTAAGGGATAAGAAAAGAGGAGATTGGGTGAGGGAACAAACGCGAGTTAATGACATCTTAGTTGAAATCAAGAAAAAGAAATGGGCATGGGCAGGACATGTAATGAGGAGGGAAGATAACCGATGGTCATTAAGGGTTACGGACTGGATCCCAAGGGAAGGGAAGCGTAGCAGGGGGCGGCAGAAAGTTAGGTGGGCGGATAAGATTAAGAAGTTTGCAGGCACGGCATGGCCACAATTAGTACATGACCGGGGTTGTTGGAGAAGTATGGGAGAGGCCTTTGCCCTGCAGTGGGCGTAACCAAGCTGATGATGATGATGATGAAGCGAATGTTTCCAAGTTTATACGGCCGATAAAACTATTACACGTACTTCGTATAGCTGTCTAGGCGGTGGTGGTGGTGGTGTTGCAGCAGGTAGCCTAGCATACATAGCCGGCAATTGTTCCGCCTGAGGCTCCTATGAGTGTCACTATGTGTGTCAGCAGGTTTCAAAGAGCCCCGTGTCTCACATGAAGGCAATCAGCAGTCATTGCACTCTTTTCTTGATTGCCGCGGGCCCTCCGGGGAAAACGACGTCTTCAAAGGTCCTGTGCGAAAGACCATTCTTTTGCAGGCTTTCGATCATCGCTTTTCTTTCTGTGTCGAACTGCAGGCATAGCCAAATGAAATGTTCGATATCACCGATATCACCACATAAAGTACAGAGCGGGGAAGCGCATCGTTCAGTCTTGAATAACCTAGCTGGGGTGTGCGCGGATTCGGTTCTGATTCGGTACAAGAGCGTTGCTTCTTCCCGAGTAAGTCCGTGGGTGACACAGGCTTGGTGTGGAGTCTAGTGGATTGCCCTAAAATGAATGCGGATTGCATCCTTAGGGTACTGAAAAATCTTTGGCGCTATTACTTTTGGGACAGATGTCAGTGCTAGGCTTGCGTTAGCTTTTATATCTTCTTCAATTCCTACGTGGGATGGAATCCATTGAAATCTGATGTTAAAACCCTTGCTCATTAGAACTTTAATCAGAGCCAGATATAGGCTATGGTGTAGGCCTCGAGGTGGGACACGGTGTAATCGTTGTAAAGCTGACTTTCCGGCCGTCAGCACCACGACGTGACATGCAAAACAGCTGCGTAGTTTTCGCAAGATTGCGGTAATTGCGGCACTTTCTACTGCTGTGGACGACACTGCACGATCCAGGCGGCCAGACCATGACACATCAAGGGAGGCTATGCAGAATGCCGCTGCGCAGACATTTGTTTGTGCGCACACTGACCCGTCTGTGTACACTTAGCGGTGGCTTTGAAACGCTGTGCTCAAGTGGTCTAGCACAATAAACTTTGCTTCGGCAGTTGAAATAATGCGTTTCGCCGGTAGGTGGCGGCCCTGAGGTTGCAGGAAACGTACAAAAAACCATGGCGGGTCGAGGCGACTCCGTTTAGGCCATCCCAATCCTAAAAACTGGAAGGCGTTCAGCGCCGCATGGAAATGGAAGCAAGTTCTTGCTCTTAGCCACCGGAGAAGCGCCGTGCATGCGAGGGGCTCGCCAAGCCTTAATAGCTGCGTCAGCAATGCCTGAGCTTCCAAAAGACGGAGTGGAAGAGACTCTGCTTCATTACTAACCTTCTTTTTTGAAGCCACTTGAGGAACTCCTATCGCCAGGCGAAGTCCCTTTCTGTGCACTGTCTCCAAGCGCTCGAATTGGCTCGGGGATAGTGATATCAGCGGCAGCTAATAGAGAATGCGGCTTGTTATCACAGCCACCTTCAGTTTAAGCATGGACATAGGACTGTTTTCCCAGCGTATACCTGCCATGCGACGAAGTTCGTTGACCTTTGCACTGATCCGGCTTCAACACTTTCAACTGCGCGTCGCCAGAGTAGCTTGCTGTCGTTGGTGATGCCCAGCAATCGAACACTAGTTGCACGACGAATTACATGGCCTCTTATATTCAGCCTCAGGCGTGTTGACTTACGCCTCACTGCCGGGAAAATCATGAAGGCAGATTTTTTCGCTGATAAAGATATGCCAAGCGTTGATAAGTGGCGTTCGATGACGGACATTGCCCCCTGGCCTCTCTGGGCCAAGCGTTTGTGTTGGTGCCGCAGATCCAGACGCAGTAGTAATCATCGTAGAAGGACATTTTACCTGCCGTCCAACCTACCTTCAGCGCTTCTGGAAGGCTGGCCATGACAACGTTAAAAAGCAAGGAAGATAGTACACTTCCTTGTGGGACACCGAGGGAGAGAGAGAGAGAGAGGAAAAACATTTATTTGGACCACCGAGGTTGTTGCTCTTGAAGTCGAGTGGGTGGGGTCCTCATTCCAGGACTCCACTGGCCGTGGCTGCTCGACGTACTTGCTGGACGAGAGCTTCTTGTCCCGCCAGGGTATCGCCGGTCAGCTGTACCTCCCACCGCTCAAATGACGTGCTAGGCGTCTGTAAGTGTTGAGGTTTGCCCCCGCACCCCCAAGAGATGTGAAAAAGTGTAGGGCGTGTGTCGCCGCACCAGGGGCAGATGCCGCGATATGTATGTGGGAACATTTTACTGTATCTGTGTAGGTTTGGAAATGTGTTGGTCTGTATAAGTCGGAGAGCTACGGCATCTTCAGTGCTGAGCTTTTTGTGAGGCGGGGGATAAATCCTGCGGTTGAGTCGCTGGATCTCCAGTCGGTCGCAATAATTGGATGGCAGGGGCATGAAGGTAAAGGGTGGGGACCGAGGGAAATTCGTCGCTTTTCGCTCATTATGTTTCCGAACTTAACCTGGACACGTAAACATACTTGGACAAATCGAAGAGCATTTCCCGAGACACCCACGGCTTGGAGTCCGTTGATGATGCCTGTATGTAGCACACAGTCGTATGCTTTGGCAAAGTCCACAAAGATGGCGAGTGTCGAAAGGCCGTCGTCGCGATGGTGCTCGATGTGGTTTAGGAAGCCCGAGACACTGTCCTGGGTCCTCAACCATGGATGAAATCCTTTCATAAACGATGTAAGTCTACTTTTTTGCTCAAGAGACCAAGTTAACCTCGTACATATTAGTTTTTCTATCAACTTTGATGCGCATGATGTTAGCGATATCGGCCGATATGAGGTCAGGTTCGCAGGATCCTTTCCAGACTTGAGCACTGGCACCACCCATGCTGTCTTTCACGCTTCTGGGATCTCTCCTGTGCTCCAGACGCGATTAAATACGTCCGGCAGGGCTTGTCTTCGCTCGTAATGCAGATTTGTCAGCATTTGAATGGTGATCAAATCGGAACCCACAGCAAAGCCTCTTCAGCTCATTAGGGGATTCATCCAACGCTTCTCTGTATGTGCCCCAGCATGTCAATGTACAGAATTGTCGACCAGGAGTCTGAAATCTGATGATGTTTGTGAAGATCGGGAGATGGTCTCTGCCCATCTTGTCCGGGGCCGTTATCGATGATACCAAAATTTCTGTAGTGTAACACGAGGTCTGCGGCACTCCATGAATCTGGTGGCCTGAAGAAAGTCGGTTTGCCATTGTTCGTCACACATAAGTCAGCATCGTCCGAGGCAGCCACAAGCTCCTTGCCTCGAAAATCTACAATCTCATCCCCCAAAGCGAATGATGTGCGTTAAACTCGCCACAGATTAGTCTAGGAGAGGGGCAACGACTGCAAAGGTCCTTTAGAAACGCCTCCATGGAGACCTTCTTTCGTGGACTTATACACATCGACACCGCACTGTGTTATCGGTTTCCTAGGCACACTTGCCGAGCGGCGACTTCCAAATAGGTAGAACAAAGGTGTTGCACTGGTAAGGTGCTGGGAGGTATTTCTCGCCTGATGTGTATAATTGAACTTCCATTTGCAAATGACGGTATACTCTGATTGTCCTGTCTGATGTAACCTGGGATCTTCCTTCCGTTTGGGAGACCGGCCTCCGAGACGGATAGAGTTGGTATAGGGACGTCTCGAAGAAAAAGGCTAAGTTCGCAAAGACGCTGCAAAATACTGGCGCAGTTCCACTGCATAATTGAGGGCACTTTTGAAGGGTGGAATGGACCATTAAAACTTCTTTCTGGGCGAGTTGGTGCATACTTGATTTGAAAATTGTTTCGTCTTTGTTATTTTGTGGATGCATTTATTAGCGCTGTAACAATGTTCAAATCAAGAAATGGAACAGGTGGGCGAAAAATTGCCATTATGCTACTACTAATCGTACGTGGAAGAAGAGCAGAATATTACTGACTCAAGAACCAGTAGTGCATCCAGCATACCCTTCGTTGAACCCACAGGCATCTCCGCGACGTGTGAGCGTAGTGCCGTGAACAAAGCGCGTATCACATGTTGGCAGTTTTCCTGCTGAGTGCTTCTAAGCGGTACTTGAGGTCGATTCACTGCAGCTGAATAGGTGCGTTTTGCGGACTCTTTTGGAACATCTTATACAGCGGCGTTGACCTTTTCGTTGGCTCAATTATTTCTTTTGTCGGTATCATAAGAAGCCAACAAACAAAGACACCAAGGACCACAGAGGGGAAATTACTTGTACTTACTAATTGAAATAAAAAATATATAAATTAATGGAATTGAAAGTGGATGAAGAAACAACTTGCTGCAGGTGGAGAACGATCCCACATCTTCGCATTACGCGTGCGTTGCTCTACCAATTGAGCTGCCGCTGCGCCATTCTCCCATACACTTTCTCGGGTATTTATGTGTTACCACTAGAACTAACCCTGGGAGTGTTAGCCAGCGCCACCACTCACAAACCTTTGCGGCGGATCTAGAACATGCTTTCTGCCGCAGGCGTCACGAGTACGTGATCGTTTTCGGTGAAGGCAACTAGTCAATAAACTCGCAGAGCTACCTGAAGGCATCTGTTGCCGGGTTCGAGATCCTCGCTATGTAATGAACGAGAACCGTTCTTTTGTCAATATGAGACGCGGGAAATTAGGTGCCTACTCTGTTTCCAAACCGCTTAGCTGTGGCGCGCTGGACGTCTTCTTGTTGTTCCATGGTGCACTTACATATTTGGACTCAAGGCAAACATATTACTCCTTCGCTGAGCAGCTGTCCATGCAGGACATCGGCCATAGCTAGCTGGGTGGTCGCTACCGCGGTTTGCACGCACAAAACTGTATTTACTTACACACGTCTTAAAATTACGAGGCACCCTACAGCGCCTAAATCTTGTAAGAGTTGGGGTCGGGCATGAAAAAGGGTAGCTGGCCCATGCCATCGTCCGGCTCATCCACGCTAAGGAGAGAGAGAGAGTGACAAAAGGGTGGAAAGACAGGGAGGTTAGCCAGTGTAAGTACCGTCTGGCTACCCTGTGCTCGAGAAAGGGGTAAAGGGAATAAAAGGAGAAAGAAGAAAAAAAATGAGAAAAATTCACACAGTAACGCGATGCTACGCGCTATAACATACAAAGACGGTCGCACAATTCCCAAATCCTTAAAAACTTCAGCAGAGCCGGGTCATTGAGTGCCGAAACCCGTCTGGGCAAGTGTCCTATAATTTTTCTTCGGTGAAGGGGCGATTGTCCAGTTTTTCGAGCGCGGTCACGAGCACTTTTCTTGACACATGGTAACGGGGACAGTCACAGAGGAGGTACTCAATCGTCTCCTCGCAGCCGCAGGTGTCGCAAGTAGGGCTGTCAGCCATTCCAATGCGGAAGAAATAGGAGTTCGTGAATGCCACGCCGAGCCACAAGCAACACAGAAGTGTTGCTTCCGCTCGTGGTAACCCTGGTGGAAGACGGAGTTGCAGACGTGGATCCAACTTGTGGAGACGTGCATTCGCGAATTCACTGGTGTTCTACAGAGTCTGCGTAAGCTCGCTTGCGAGGGAGCGACGACTTTTGGCTGCATCTGTTCTTGACAGTGGTATTGGTACAATATGGGCACAATCGTGGGCCGATCGGGCAGCGTCATCCGCACTGTGATTACCCGAAATTCCACAGTGACTACGCTAAGGACGTTGTTTAAGGGAGGCACGTGTTCTCATCGAGAACGAGGAGTACTGTGTTTATTTGCCATATCTACATGAACAGTGGAGAAGGTTACATCGCATCATTCTAGGATGACTTAACTGAAGCACACCTCGAGGAGCCGAAAACGTCTGCTTAAACACCCTTTGTCCTCCCTAGATCCCTAGGTCAGGGAAACTGCCGTCCAACCTTCGTCCAATCGGAGCATCCAAAGTCGTCGAAGGACCTGCGTTGAGGGCGAGGGTTCACACACTCACTCCCGCACCTTTGCTCACTGCACACACAGAAAGGAGGGGAGCTTTTCAGACAGGGGTTGTCACGCTTAACTCATGTTGGCGCGTCTTGGTACCTGGGATGACCCCGCAGTTTGCTGGGGAGTCTGTCAAGCAACCGCAGCGGTTACCGGAGTCCGTGAGGGAACGCCTTAGAACACCCATTATAGGAGTTGTCTTGCTCCCATTGTTCCGTGAAGGCGACAGTGAACCAACTAACAATACTCGGTCCGCCAAACGGATCTCGCCTTCCTGGAGCCGGTAGTCTGTCCGTGGGGGACGCATTGTCAGCTGCACGAAGCGATTCATCGCACTGGGGTAGAAGAGGCTAGTAGGTCACTACCCCCGCTGGCCAATCGTAGCAATCACTGCTCCCCACGACAGCACTTAGCTACGTGTCCGAAGCACTGGCAGTGAAAACAGCGTGGTTATGTCTCCACGTAGTCGAGTAGCTTGTGTCTGGTACGACCAAGGTTAATCTTCTCCGGACGTTCAGAATTTGCAGCAAAGGTGAGAACCGGAGTCAGTGCGCCTTGACTACCATTCATATGACAAAGTTCCTGATGATACTTCCTGATGTCTCAAGTAGGTGAGCAGCTCTTCATCCAAGTACCATTTTGGGACTCCTCTAACAATACACGTGTTCTTCATATAACTTCGCGAGAAACGGGCACATATGCCTATGCCGCCGAATATTCATGGTCTATATGCAAGAACAATGCTCCCTGCGCTGTGAAACGGCTCTTGACTGGGGCTACGCTGACAATCATTTCAATCTCAGAGTATAGGACAATAGGGCTCACTTGCCATAAATCACCTCTTTCGGATGCTGCAGTGATGCACACTGAAATGCCCACCGAATTCCCGCTGCCTTTACGCTGGCGCACGATTCGGAAGTCAGCCTCGTCCATATCTAGGTCTGAAAGGTTCGCCTCGTCGTGGTCCCCGACGATTGTTGACTCGTCCTCAGATTCTTCAGTGTCTTGTCGTTTGCAGTCAGGCAGGCTTGTACAAACCAGCTGGCGTTTCTTACCGAGTGTCACCCCTTGGGAGGTCATGGCGGAGTGCTCCTTGGTACCAGATTGGGTTCTTCTAGCAACTTGTGAGGCGGCGGGTGGCGCAGCACCCGTCGGTCTCCGACACAGATGGTATCTTTTCGAGTCGTCCGATGTCTTGGAACAGTTCCGACCATTAAGATGACCGGAAAATAACGATAAATACAGGCAGAGCTACTTAGACGGGCAGCAGCAGGTTCGTCGTCGATGCTTCGCCTTTCGGGCAAAACTGCGACTATGTTTATTAGCGTCTAAGAAAGAAGACCGTTCTCCTACGTCAGGATTACCATTATTGTCCACATTAGCGTGACTCAACGAAGTTAGTATTTTGCCATTGTAAATTGTTAACTCCACAAGGGTGGTTTGAAACGCGATTGTACAACGGGATCTTTCGAGAGAGCGAGAGATAAACTTTTATTGTCTTAAACGATTTACATGCAATGGTTGGAACCCCTTTAGTCCAAGCCCCGCTGGCTTCGGCCGCCCGCTTGACCTGTCTTATGAAGGACTGTGTGTCCCGCCAGGTCTGAGCTGGTTAGCTGTGCCTCCCATTGCTCCACTGAGTGGTTTGTTTTATCAGACGGGTGTGTTTCACAATTCCAAGTAATGTGTTGTAGCGAGTGGGGAACATGGCATTTTGTAATTTAAGGTGGGGGGATACCCCGGTCTGAATTTTGCGCCAGCTGGCGGCTTCCTCTCCACTGAGTTGTGGGTGAGGGAGTGGGGGGTGGTATTTTTTTCTGGTTGCAGGCTGATGAGCGAGACTCTCCCGGGCATTCATTAGATTGGGGTTATTACAGAGGCTACCTGGGACCGTCCCGGTCGAGTCGGCCCGGTTAATAATACCTCGGGCTAGCAAACCGGCCAGTTCGTTCCCCTCAAGGCCTGTAGGACCTGGACACCATAGGATCCGGTGATGATGGGCGAATTTCGTCGGTATTATTGAGTGACATGTTTTGGTCACATGGCCCCTGAGAAGCAGGCGAGATGCTTCTTGTGAGTCTGTTATTATGGTGACGCTCTTTTGCGTGCGTTCCGCGTGAGCGAGGGCCATTGCCACGGAGAAAGTTTCGGAAAGTTTCTTTTTTGTGTTTTTTAGCGTTTTCCTCTCTATCATCTTTCTAACCCCTATATCCCATCTCCAATGTAGGGTAGCAAACCGGAGACATATCTGGTAAACCTCCCTGCCTTTCCTCTTCATTTTCACGCACTCTCTCTCTCGGAAAGTGGCAGGAACTGAAAATGGGAAACGACAGTGAGCTGAACCAGAATGTAATGTTTGTTTTGCTGCCTTACCCAGGGAAAGAAAGAAAAACAAGAAAAAGAAGAAGACGGGAAATAAGCAGGAGCGCACAAGTGAAT
The DNA here is from genome assembly GCF_038994185.2 of Dermacentor albipictus. Classification (NCBI taxonomy): domain Eukaryota; kingdom Metazoa; phylum Arthropoda; class Arachnida; order Ixodida; family Ixodidae; genus Dermacentor; species Dermacentor albipictus. The sequence continues at coordinate 81,605,335 of NC_091821.1, forward strand.
TGAGGCCACAACATCAAGTGAAAGCATAGCTGAAGCTCCAAGAGCGGCCACGCAGGCCAGTCGACCTCACGAAACGCAGGAGCGCTTTCCTCGGCTTCTGCCGCAATGAGTGGAAGAAACAGAACTTCAGAATTTTCTGCTGCCGACAAGAGCCCGTGATCGCCACGATTTAGCGCAGTCAGGCGGAGCCGACTGTGTGCACGGTGCAGGCCATCTTCACTAAGCGCAGGTGATATACCGTTCTTGTCAAAAGAAAACCGGTCTCATTAAGCGACAACGGCAACATTAATTAGACCGGCAGGCGCAACAATGTGCCTTTGTCGGCTGCTCTCAGACAAAGTTTGCACTTCTATCACCCCCTCCCAACGCCATAACTGTCATGCGGTTCCGGGAATAAGGCACATAGTCCATCGTACCGATAATAACCGAGAGAGAAAGGAATAAAAAATGTGCACAAAAAAACATGGAACGAAAGGCGAGCGCTAAAGGCGGCGATATAAGCAAAGAAGGAAGAAAGCTGAAAGCTGTATATATGGTGAAGGACGAAGCATTACCGCTGAAAGCTAACGACAAAAAAGGTTTTAGCTGAAACTTTGCACCAGCATAGACAAATCTGTTCAATTCTACCTGCCTTGTCGATTTATTTAGTGAATTAAAAATTCTAACGACGCGTAATAGCACATTTTGCAAATGAGTAAGGTTAGCGGGAAATCAAGTGAAGAAATTGTGAAGTTGCAGTAAAGCTGATCTGGTGACAAAGGTGAAGCTTCCTGCGTATATAGAATGACTGTAATGCGAGTTCTGTATTACGGAACTCCAATTTGACAACAAGATACTAAATAAAGTATTGTAAAGTTCAATGCCAATAACATCAACGCCCTAAGATTAAAAAAATAATCATAAAGCGAGATAAAAAAAATACCCACACTCCTGGTAATGCAGTCACTGTGGGAGCAAATAAGGAATGCACTAGTTAAAGCGGCGAAGCAGACAATAAATATATTAGCATTCTCAGATTGTTTCCCTATATCGCACGGCCATTACAATATGGACGTAAAAGTCCTTTACTAAGCACACGCAACGCATTAAACTTCTATTATTTAAAAAAAAGCTTAAAGATACTTTTCATGTGACAGGAAAAACTGCAGCTCGATTAACCCAGGACATCCTGCTGCCCACAGGACTTCAAACGGTATTATAGTGCACTGTTAAGTTGTGCACCATTCCGTATGTCTAGGCTGACACTACCGGCTGCTTCGCAAGGAAGCCAAGGCATTGTCAGGCTTTTCCAAATCATTTCTCCCATTGTTTTTGACTTCCCTCCTTTTCTTTAAAATAAATTATACCTGAACTTCAAACTTCGTATGTAGGACTACATGCACTGCTCGCAGGACAGACGCATAGTTCCGTGCGCTCGGCAGAGCAGTTCAATAGCAGTTCAATCAAAACCCAAACATCTTAACGCCGCACAGTGCCTATAGTCACTCAACGTCAAGTCAGCCGCGTCGCGCTTGCGGGCCACTCGGGTCGGCATGAAGCGAGAGCGGCTCACGGTCTGATACGCTGCGCGAAGAACGAGAGGCGAACGGGGCCCGGCGGCGCAGAGACGCCCGAAGGCAGAACAGACGGGATGTCACGGAGGAAATGAGGTCTCTGCCTTCGGGCTCATTGTGTTGCGGACAGGTTCAACCATTTGCTCACACAGAGCCCCTACCAGCACTTCTCTTTTCCATGTTACTCGAGACGTCTGCACCACAAATTGTTTCTCGTCGCGTTTCCACCGGTAGCTTCGCGCTTTATTCACTTAGTCACCCCCCCCCCCCCCTCGTCTGTCTACGAGCAGCCTTCGGGAACGAGGAGCTCGAAGAGCAGCGAATTTTAGGGTACCTTTTCGGCTTTAAATGATTACAACGGAACCAGGCTCTGTAATTGTGGGAATGTAAATTACAGTCCTTTCTGTGCCCAAAAGTAAGTAAGTAAGTATAGGAAAAAAGAAGGAGCAAGGATGGAACGGTTAGAACGAGCGACATTACGGTGTAAAGCCAATCAGCACATTGAAAATAAACGTTCCAAATATCAATGAAGCAATTTTTGACTTTTTTCCTTCGTAATGCCGCTTAAAAGTCGTGGAAGTTGTTTCCCGCGCACTTCTGTGGTTATCCGGGCAGAAAGCCAGCTTTCTTAGAAATTTGCAGCAGGACGAATAAACCAAACGAAGAAGCAAGAACGGAAGGCAGCACAGAAAGAAAGAAAGAAAGAAAGAAAGAAAGAAAGAAAGAAAGAAAGAAAGAAAGAAAGAAAGAAAGAAAGAAAGAAAGAAAGAAAGAAAGAAAGAAAGAAAGAAAGAAAGAAAGAAACGACAGAGAGAAACGGCCGGTAGCCTTTATTCTAGAGGGGCAATACATCAATCCTAGCCTAGCTTTCTATTTCGCAGCCTTTGAACCCCTTTAACGCCTCTTTTGGACATTTTGTCGGCTGATGTTCTTATTTATGTCCCGAATTCCACCGCAGTAGCCATCGGATTGCTCCGTGGGTCAGGCATCGCACCCAATGTGTTGTGCAAAGATGCGGGAGAAATTCTTTCCCCAACGGGTCAATATTTTAGCACGAAGCTCGAGCTCGCAGAGAAGCTTCGCCTCATTTCTGCATTTCTGTACCTCTCGATACTTTTGCAATTGAGAAAGAGCAGCGAGAACAAAAAATTCGCTAGCTGCATGGGTATAAAAACATGATTGATAAAAAGTGCTAGTTGCACATGTACACGTGCGCAAATATTTGTAACTGAAGTCAACTACAAAGGCAGAACAGAGTAAAAGAGATGGGAAAAATGGGGGCCTGGATGTTATGACAGCACTATTTCGCCGATCTCATTTTCTTTGTTCTAGACGTCAAAAATATAAATGAATAAATTACGGAGCTTAAAGTACCAAAAGAACACATGGAATATAAGAGATGGCGTAGTGTGCAGGCTCCGGATTTATTTTGAACACCTGAGGTTATTTAACGTGTACCTCAATCTGGGTAGGCGAGCGTTTCGTTTGCTTCAAGACAGAAGCCAGTAGCCAGCTTTACGAAACAATAAACATTTCTAGAAGCTCACCATTGGGAACCAATCAATCAATCAGTCAATCAATCAGCTTTACGAAACAATAAACATTTCTAGAAGTTCACCATTTGGAATCAATCACTCAATCGCAGTCAATCAATCAATCAATCAATCAATCAATCAATCAATCAATCAATCAATCAATCTTTTGACAAGTTACGGCTACGAGTGAAGTGACGCACAAAGAAAATGACATGCATGTAACCTATGGGAAGGGATTCCTGAATTATATGCAACTAAATGCAATGCTTACGACTGTGTTCATTTTTATTTGGTGCAAGGTGTAACCTCATGCAATTTTGGTGCGTATGCATTGCGCAGACAACAATTTTAATGTCATGCAAAGTTTATGCCTTAAACCGTTCACAAGCTAGGCCGAAATGCAAGCACTGAACCAAGGAGTACCTTCTCGGTTACTCGCACACACGCGAGGAATTATTTAAGCGGGCTTCTCCACACAAGATCTCTTATTGTGGAGAAGCAGGTCGTGACGGACGCTCAGAGCAAGGGAGCTGTGCACTCATGCAAGAGCCGCACAGTTTTTGAGGTGCCGTCACAAGTATCATACGCAACCTAACGACCGTAAAAGTGGATAAGAGAGCTGCTTTAACTCGACAACTCGTTAGGTTAGAAGGGCATGACTCAGTCCTGTTCTCTTTTCCTCGAACCGAATATCCCTCAGCCATGAAAAAAAAAATGATTGAAATGCCAGTCCCGGCTGCTCTGCAAGAAAGTGTTTAGCATGCTTTGGAAGGTGGTTATTTATGGCACTATGTGGGCACTACGTTGCACTATGTTGCACTATGTTGCACTATGCGTTATCGGTGGCGCCCCCCTTACCACCGCGCACTCCTCGCATGCGGGAGACAACCGGTACTTCGAGCGTCACTTCCCCAAGTAACAGTTCGGAACCCAGTGCTGCGTCTCAGACGACAGCGTCTGCGTCTTCAACCAAAGGTGCACCGTCTCAAACTACAGCGTCAGAAACGCTAGCGGTCACGAGGGAAGAATGTAAGAGTGCTCCACTTACCAACGTGCCACCGCACGGTGATACCGTACTAGTCTGCGGTTTTTACCGCTGTGCTGCACAACACCATCTTCGGGATCGGCCCACAAGAACAATTGCACAGCCAAGAGAAAATCGCGGTTAGTTCCCCCCCCCCCCCCCCCCATAAAAGCTGAACGCTTTAAAGGAGAAATGGGCCACTTTTATTTTTTTTGTTCTCGTGTTCTTTTTTCGTCCTTCCTCCACATTTTGCGCCGACATACGTCTATATCGATCAGCCTGGAATTCTCGTCTCCACTACGCGACATAACACAGCGACCGCCAACAGCGCGGCAGTTAGCGACGGGCTCGGCGAATGGGAGGAGGCGGGCGCGAACGTACGCGGCCTGCACGTCAGCCCCTCTCCTTGTTTGCTCGTCGCCTAAAGAAAAGTGTGGCAGGCAGCCCCCGAAGTCGTGGCCGCCGCCGGCCGACGCTGTGTCAACAGGCGGGCAGCAAACGACTCGTCAGAGGTGGCCTGACTGCGATGCTGCGCATTTCGGTGGATGACTTTTGCCGAGCGCGAGAAGGCCCATGGCGGTCACGACAGCGCGGCCGCGAACGGCTGAAGACGAGCCTGAAAGCGCTGCTCACCTTAGGTTCACCAGGAGTAAACCTCTAGTCTCCCGTCTGTGGCTGAATTTTCTGTGCTTTTGCATCTCCTGCCATATTTCGTTTCCATTTCCCGTATTGTACACGTAGTAGCCAACCAGGCATGTGACCGTAATTTAGCTGCCCTTCTCCTCCCCCCCCCCTCTCCGATCTCTATTTCAACGTCCTAAAGGGTGTTGACGCCGCTTACGAAAGTCCACTTTCGCGACGGGCGCACCTTTTGCGAAGCTGGCATTGTTGCAAGAGAAAAATTTTAGGAGCGCGTGCGCACACACACACATACATACACACATTATATATATATATATATATATATATATATACGACATCGAAGTAGAGGTATATATGGTTGCCGCAAGGTTATAATTGAAAACATGATGCACTTCTTGCTTGAAAAACAACTGTTAGTTGCCGACCTTGTCAAGAAAGGTCGGTCTCCGGCCGACACGTCCACAATAAACATTTGGCTATCAAGAAGTAACTAAAGCAAGTAAAGCAACACACACACACACACACACACACACACACACACACACACACACACACACACACACACACACACACACACACACACACACACACACACACACACACACACACACACACACACACACACACACACACACACACGGTAAAACGGACGCTGACTAAAGCATCAAAAGAAAATAAACCAAGACGTTTCGCCTCCCATACGGGGGCCTTGTACACACACATATATATACGAGGTAAGTTCGACCCTCCTTCAGAAAAAAAGAAAAAAGCAGAGGTGGTGGGTTGAATAAGGCCGACAGAAAAATACTTTAGTAAGCCATCCTCTCTTCCCTGTGCAATGCGGTATCAAGTTTTATTCGTTTCTTATATACGTATATCTATCTTTTCGCGAAGTCAAGGGCCATCTCAGGGGGTAGGGGAGACGCTTGGGTACGAAGAAGCCCTTGCCGTAGCTCGAAGCACTCCGAAAACATCTGCTGCTGACGAATTCTGCCAACTTATATCCAGACCAGGAATTCCGTTCACTTGCCTGCAATTTACAAGTTCGATAACACTAGCAGAACAGAAAGTTCGTGCGTGCTTTATGTCACAACATCCCCAACTTGACTGTGAGTTTAGTCTAAATGAATTGAAATGTGCTCTTTCGTCATGCCGTACAAAGACAACCGCAGGCCCAGATGGTGTCACGTATATGATGTTAAAGAACGTGGGTCCTGTAGGAAGAATGACTCTTTTGGAGATATTTAATGACATCTGGATAAGAGAGACTCTGTCAGATTCATGGAAATTAGCCCGGGTAATTCCAGTACTAAAACCAGGAAAGACTCCCCTTTGTCTTGACTCCTACCGACCCGTCAGCCTCACAAGCTGTTTTTCCAAACTAATGGAGAAGATGATAGACTGTCGACTGAAGTGGTGGTGCGAACACACAAATATGTTTTCCAATTACATGACCGGTTTTCGACAAAATCGGTGTACTATGGATTCAGTATTAGACATTGCCACATGCGTCGAACATGAACGAAGTTGCGGAAATGTGACAGTAGCAGTATTTTTAGACATTCAAAGAGCATTCGACACTGTAAGTCACATACGCATCCTTGCTGGTATGTTAGAGCTTGGCCTACACGGTCGAGCACTACGATGGGTATCAAATTTCTTGAAAGACAGAAAAATATTCATGGAAACGATCGAAGGCGCGAGTAATTATCACAGCATCACACAGGGCGTTCCGCAGGGCAGTGTTCTCAGTCCGTTTTTATTCAACTGCGTCATGGCAGCCTTGCCACTAAAACTCCCATCTGGTCTACAGTATTCGCTGTATGCAGATGACATCTGCATATGGGCCTCTAGATCTCATATACAAGACATCCAAACAACGCTGCAAGAGGGACTTGATAGTATCGACACCTTTTTAAAAGAAAGAGGCATGAGTCTTCCATACGCAAAGACAGCCGTACTTCCTTTTACTAGACGACAGCTGAATAATTTCCAACTTACGCTTAATGGGCAAACTTTGATGTTTGTGAAAGAGCATAAATTTCTTGGAATTATTCTTGACCGCCAGCTAACATGGGCTTCACACATCCGCGCAATTGAAAAGCAGACCAATGCAGTAATAAACGTACTTCGGCGACTCGCAGGTACAACGTGGGGGGGATCAGTCTCTTCGCTACTACAAGTTCATAACGCACTCATAAAACAAAAAATTGCTTACTCGGCACCTGTTCTCCATGATTTATCGCACACTTCTGAGGAACATCTTCAACGTCTACTGGCAAGAGGGCTGCGAGTGCGTCTTGGGGTTCTGCAGGCTACCTCGAGTTCTTTAGTAATTGCTGAAGCTCGTGACCCACCATTTCCAGTCATACGAACGGTTGAAACATGCCGACATATTTATCGCATCTTAACCCAGCACGAGAATCATCCATTAAACCTCGCGCTTACCGAAAGAAACAAAAGCAAACTTCACGGTGTTGTTCGAGAACATAAAGCATTATTACCAAGATTTGAATTATGCAAAGTGGATGTTTGCTACCCTCCCTGGATGTTAACATGTCCTAAAATAGAATTATCGGTTGACGGGATTAAATCTAAGAGAGACATGTTCATAGTAGCCGCCCAACAACTGGCACTCTTCCAAATTTACTCCTTATATCCCCAGTACATACACGTTTATACAGATGGTTCGTGTCATAAAAATTCCTCGACTTCAGCATTCGTCATTCCACATTTAGCGCTAGAGCAAACATTTAAATTATCCCGAGAGACATCTTCCACCGTGGCAGAACTGTTTGCAATCCTGTGTGCTTTGCATTTCATAGCATCAAAAGAACATTCGCAAAAATTGGTTATCTTTAGCGATTCGCAAGCCGCTCTCACATTACTACAGAGCAATAAGAAAAATTCTTTGAACACTTTGCTATTGTATCAGACACTCAAAGAACTTACAAAAGCAAGCGCAATGAACCATGTAATTGCATTCCAGTGGATACCTGGGCACTGCAATATTCCTGGAAATACTGCAGAGGACGCAGCTGCGAATCGGGCGCACAATAATGCGGAGACAACCAATCCTCCTCTATTGCGTAATGAAGTCCGTCTGCTCCTGAGACAGATTTCTTGTCGCCTCAGCAAAACTACCTGGTTTGATCAGCAAACTAAAAACTCTGACTTATACTCTATAGACCCATGTATAAACTTAACAATGCCGGAAAATCTAAGAGACAACAGAAAATTTGAAACATTGGTACACCGCCTGCGTCTTGGTACTGCATTCACTAAACACTTCTTGTACAGGATAAAACGTGTCTCTAGTCCACAGTGTTCTTGTGGCCATGCAGACGAAGATGTGCATCATCTTCTCCTCGAGTGCACTAAATACAATCCACAAAGAAGGGTACTGCAAGCAAATTTGTTCATATTAGACAGAAGACCATTCACTCTAAAAAAAATACTTGGCCCATGGCCAACTGCGGGCCTTCAAAAAAGAGCGCTACTTGCTCTGAAAAAGTTTTTAGAGGAGACCAACATTTTGGGAAAATATTAGGTATCAGATGATCCGAATGCGCTAAATGAGTAACATAACGTTGTTCGTGATTCATAATTGGTTTATGTGGCGATCGCAACTTTTATGCAATATGTATAATTCTGTTCTGTACTTGCAGTGCATTACATGTGTTGTGTGTTATGGCTGTTCTAAATATCTGACTTTATATATGCGTACGTGGATTGAAGTAATGCACAGAACTATGCGACTCATGTACTGTTGGACTCTATATTTTTTATTCATCCAGTGTTCTACTGAGTGCCATATTTCGTGTCGCTATTCTCCCTTTTTACGCAAATTTGTTTGCTTTGCCAAGTGACAAGGAGTAGCCGGTGCCACCATAAAGGCGCCAACCTCTCCTAATATTCATTTGAATAAAAAAAAAGAATAAAGTTGGCAACGGGCGAAGATTTGGTTGTCGCAAACTCTTTGTACTCATCGGTCTGTTACCTTCTACCTCCTAACACGAAGGTTATACGGAGGACAGGACAGCAATAGCACTGGCAGAAACTAGACCCCCCACAAGCGTCATTTCGCAGATGTAGGATTTCTCATCGCAAATGACAAGCTATTCGTCCTTATGCCAGTTAGTCCTATCCGCAAGGCCACACTTTATATGCCATCCCGTAAATGGAGGTCTAAAATTTCATCTGCCGCCATCTCTGCCTCTCCGTTTGAGGGAGACCCGCCACTATTATTAACGTCGATTCCACATCATGGCAGTGGAGATATACCCTCCGGTCTATTCGCTTAATGGAGGCAAAAAAGTTATCGCCGAGAGACGGGCACTACAGCTGCGGCCAGATGAAGCGGGACAAATAACGAGACCGACAGAATGGAAGACGCGGTTGGGGCTTCGAAATCGAGTGGGAGCACCATCACTCTTCTGAGCGGCCCGCTTCTGTTCCGCGACACCAGGGACGTAAGATGAGGCCGGCGTAACACCCGAAATTGGAGCAGCATCGCGGGTGCACCGACAGATGAAACCAAAGAGAACGTGCCTGGATCAAAACTGGCACTGCGAGCAAGCGGGAGCAGGAATGACACAAGTCATCGCTGCACGCGTCTTTGTGCGGCGGTACACACGATGCCGAATAACGGCTGGATCCTTTGATTAATACGGTAAGCAACAACAACAATGACGAGGTTTCTTGTGAAATGCGTGTTCCACGACGGCCAGCCCCGGTGGCACACATAGAGTAGCGCCAATGTTCTGCGCCCTTGGAAGCCACAGTGAGATACAGAAAAGGCATGAGACATACCGCTAATATGTTTCATGTCTATCACCAGGAACTCGAGCTTCCGGGAGCTGAAAAAACGAGTCCTACGTCTAATAGTGATGGAAGTGGACGTAGTTATGCCTTGTTTAATGTGTTCTCAAGAGGCAGGCTGTGATAGTAGAAGAGATAATACATTCTGCTGTTGATTTAAGTTGCTGACCGCACATGCCAGCCTCATTCGCTGAGCGGGAAATATGCAAATAGCCGGCATACTGAGGCGTCGCTTGGCGTTGTAACGGCTCAACGTCATGCAAACGAGGGGTGCCTATGGCTCTCCCAGTAAGTGCTGCCTGCAGACAAATCAATGGCCCCGTAAAACGAAACTATCAGCTCGCGTAACGAAGATCACAATCTAGCACGCAAAAATCCACGTGTGCGTATGTTACGAAGTGTCTCAAAGTCGTGTCAAGCATCCGACCGCATACATATTACAGGACGCACTGATGCGTTTGCGAGAAGGGAGAAAAGTTTGCTTAAGTTTTACTCAGCTATGCGAGGCGGGGGCGGAAAGGGTGATTATTCTGCAACGTCAAACATGTGCGCATAAAATTCAGGCCGCGGATCGCGTTCCTCCATATCACGTGCTAGGATATGGTAAAGAGATGGTTGGCACAGTGCTAACGATAAAAGCATTTTCACCCTGCCGGGAAAGAGTGCGACATGTGTTGCGATAACCGAGAGAGTATGGCCTGTGTCCTGCGTCTTTTGCCTTCGTGGCCAGCACCCTGACTAACTAACCTCATCGAGCGTAGAGTCAGAGGCACGCACTGCTGAGGCAAAGTGTGCCAAAACAGAGTGTTCGTTTGGAGTGCCCATCTCCCTGCGCAGTTTTTGACACCGCTGAGACCGCATATTCGTGTCTGTGTTGATATTAATAGTTGCAGAACACGAAATACTTATACGAAAGTGCAAGAAGCTCCTAAACGTCGGCAGCTGCGAAAATCACTTTTACGCAGTAGTTAAGTAAAAGATTTACTTCCATCGCTCTACGCAAATTGTGATCCCGACACACCGAGCATACAAGGCCAGCATCTCTAACCAATTCAAGGCCATGTAATTAATGCACACCGACTGTTCCCTCCTGCGAAAAAGTGGCATCGAAGAGATAACGGTTTTCAGGGTTTCAGTAGAAAGTGCCCAAGAAAGAAAAATTAAGAGAATAACTGGTCAAATAGCTCAACCAACTGAATATCGTAAAAGGCCTACAAAGCTTCGTCCCATTCCCCACGGCAAGACGCATACGCACCATTGCCCATTTCGTCAAAGACTGCACTCGTGACCGATATATCGACACTAAACATTGCCACGAAGAAAAAAAAAAGACACGGAGGAGCGACGAGATGACGGTAGGGTACACGCTTGGATTTAAGCTTAGCCTCTGCTACTGAGAACGATTGCAATGTTTTCAACTGCAGAAGACTTGCGTGACCAGAAGAAAACTGTAACTGAACTGGAGCCAAATAAAATGCAATTATTTGCAGATCGAGTAATCATGAATAATTGAACCCTTGGCATAAGTGAAAGCACAGTTTTGAAGATATACGGCAAAACTGATCGTCAACAAATGCCCCAACCTCCTTGCCGCTGAGCTTTCACTTGCTTTCGCGAGACACCATCTGATCAAAGCAGCACGAAATGCCTGGCACAACGAAGCGCTACGGAATTCTCAGTTCATACGTATCCAAGCCTCAGCTTTGCTACTATTTTCCAGTATCAACCATTTATCGTAAATCAGCGCGCGATATGTCACCATCGATGTATTTCACTGAGGAACGAAAAGTTATAGTATTGCTATACTTAAAGGCACTGCGAAAGCAAATATTCTAACATTCTATCCCCAACGCTTTGTCGTGGAGGCCCAAAAAGCAGGAATATTGCGTTTTTAGTTATGGCGCATGCCAGGAATATATTCTTTAGAGATTCTCATGCCAAGACCTCCACTCCTTATTCATCCCCAATTTCAAACAACGCTCCTGACATCGAAAGCTTTTCTTCTTTCGACAAAAATAATTCGAATTCGAAATAAAAAAAGAACATCTAGTATCAATATTTTTTTTTTATCCTTCGCTATATCTTCATTTATCGCACGCCTCAATCTAAATCAAGTCCTCGCACGGAAAACCACAACCGTCACAATCAATTCTGTATGTTCTGTTGTCAAGCTGCGCGTTTTCGGAGTTGTTCCTGACTCATGAATCCTGAAGGGCCGAAGAACTACATATTTCACCATGTCACTGACTACCAAAACGGCCACTCACGACGAATCCGGCCGCGTACACAGGCACCAAGTGACAACAGTCACTGAGCAGTGCAGAGTGGCGTTCAAATGAAGACCAAGTTTAAGCCTTGCTTATGTGAACATTCATTCGGTTGTATGACTAGGGTTTCTAGGTTCTGTGAACGGTTACGTAGTAGCAGGGCTAGTTTGGGCAGTCACTGACTCGGGGCCGCTGAGCCTGTGTCTTTTTTGACGTAAAGCTGAGGCGGTAGACAAAGTGAGAAAATTTCTAGCGAGCGGAATAACTGATGGATAAGATGCGTGTATAAGCACAGTTGGTCTAACTAAGCACGGTAAGCTAGGCCTAGAACCTTCCACGTACTTTGTGAGGTACACTTAAGGAAACGCAAACCTGTTAACGCAAGTTCTGCAATTAGCGCGTAAAGAAAAAAGGACAACAAGCAGCCCTGGCGAGCCAGACGAAGAGTGAAACCCGCGTGCTGTATGTGCGAAATGTTCACACAGAACAGTGCTTTCTTCACAATATCCTGTTCTCGTCCTTATGTTGCCGAGATAATGAAGAAAAAGGACAGATTACGGACAGAATTCAAAACGAGCTTGGCCATAATGTTCACAACATAAAATGCATTTGCATCACTGTCTGCTTATCTGAGCTGCACTGAGTGTTCATGCACCCCGCAGGTTCCAGAGATAAAAAAATTCGGCAAAAGTAGGGACACATTGGCTCTTGAATAACTTCAAGATTTTCACGTTCGACGAAGTGGCCCAGAATGCATTAGTGACACATCCGTGAATCTTTGAATCCGACTTGTGATGATCGATTGTATCTGTCTGAATGACCCGGCTGTATATATTTGCGTGCTTTCGAGATTAAAGAACTAGCTGTAGGTGAGGGTTTCTCGTGTCGTTTTCCATTTCTTATCGCTTCTTCTGTGCTCTTTTGTTTTTCATTTCTGATAGGCCGCTTAGGTTGCCTGATCGAGCTTAGTCTAAATAGTGGCTATGCGCTTGCGGTACCACCGCTGCTCTACTGAGGCGAAATCTACCAGAGTAGCTGCCGCACGGTGCATGATAAAGACGAGGAAGGTCGCATTCCAGCTTCGGCCTTGGTGGTGCTTCTGCGCTACGGTAAAAAATACAAAGGGGCTGATGGAGACTTGAAGCGATGAACAGTGGACGAACAAGGGAGGCCTCAGGCTGTAGAAAATGTTTCGACTAGGGGACGCATTGTCTTCGCCAGGGCCCTGTTGACCATCGGCTGCCCTACGAAAACCATCATTAAGTATCTGAGATACTTCATCTTTTTTTTTTCTATTATATCACACTTATGCAAAGTTTATCAGTGGCAGATTACACCATTTCGCCTCTTCCAGTGGATTAATGGAAAAGCTGACCATGAATGTATGCGATTTGGTGATGAACACGTTCCTATTAATTATTCATTTGTCTACATTATCATCATCAGCCTGGTTCCGCCCACTGCAGGGCAAAGGCCTCTCCCATACTTCTCCAACTACCCCGGTCATGTACTAATTGTGGCCATGTTGTCTCATCATCATCATCATCATCATCATCAGCCTGGTTACGCCCACTGCAGGGCAAAGGCCTCTCCGATATTTCTCCAACGACCCCGGTCATGTACTAATTGTGGCTATGCCGTCCCTGCAAACTTCTTAATCTCATCCGCCCACCTAACTTTCTGCCGCCCCCTGCTACGCTTCCCTTCCCTTGGAATCCAGTCCGTAACCCTTAATGACCATCGGTTATCTCCCCTCCTCATTACATGTCCTGCTCATGCCCATTTCTTTTTCTTGATTTCAACTAAGATGTCATTAACTCGCGTTTGTTCCTTCACCCAATCTGCTCTTTTCTTATCCCTTAACGTTACACCTATCATTCTTCTTTCCATAGCTCGTTGCGTCGTCCTCAATTTGAGTAGAACCCTTTTCGTAAGCCTCCAGGTTTCTGCCCCGTAGGTGAGTACTGGTAAGACACAGCTATTATACACTTTTCTCTTGAGGGATAATGGCAACCTGCTGTTCATGATTTGAGAATGCCGGCCAAACGCACCCCAGCCCATTCTTATTCTTCTGATTATTTCCGTCTCCTGATCCGGATCCGCAGTGACTACCTGCCCTAAGTAGATGTATTCCCTTACGACTTCCAGTGCCTCGCTGCCTATTGTAAATTGCTGTTCTCTTCCGAGACTGTTAAACATTACTTTAGTTTTCTGTAGATTAATTTTTAGACCCACTCTTCTGCTTTGCCTCTCCAGGTCAGTGAGCATGCATTGCAGTTGGTCCCCTGAGTTACTAAGCAAGGCAATATCATCAGCGAATCGCAAGTTACTAAGGTATTCTCCATTAACTTTTATCCCCATTTCTTCCCAATCCAGGTCTCTGAATACCTCCTGTAAACGCGCTGTGAATAGCATTGGAGAGATCGTATCTCCCTGCCTGACGTCTTTCTTTATTGGGATTTTGTTGCTTTCTTTATGGAGGACTATGGTGGCTGTGGAGCCGCTATAGATATCTTTCAGTATTTTTACATACGGCTCGTCTACACCCTGATTCCGTAATGCCTCCATGACTGCTGAGGTTTCGACAGAATCAAATGCTTTCTCGTAATCAATGAAAGCTATATATAAGGGTTGGTTATATTCCGCACATTTCTCTATCACCTGATTGATAGTGTGAATATGATCTATTGTTGAGTAGCCTTTACGGAATCCTGCCTGGTCCTTTGCTTGACAGAAGTCTAAGGTGTTCCTGATTCTATTTGCGATTACCTTAGTAAATAGTTTGTAGGCAACGGACCGTAAGCTGATCGGTCTATAATTTTTCAAGTCTTTGGCATCCCCTTTCTTATGGATTAGGATTATGTTAGCGTTTTTCCAAGATTTCGGTACGCTCGACGTTATGAGGCATTGCGTATACAGGGTGGCCAGTTTCTGTAGAACAATTTGCCCACCATCCTTCAACAAATGTGCTGTTACCTCATCCTCCCCAGCTGCCTTCCCCCTTTGCATATCTTCCAAGGCTTTCTTTACTTCTTCCGGCGTTACCTTTGGGATTTCGAATTCCTCTAGACTATTTTCTCTTCCATTGTCGTCGTGGGTGCCACTGGTACTGTATAAATCTCTATAGAACTCCTCAGCCACTTGAACTATCCCATCCATATTAGTAATGATATTGCCGGCTTTGTCTCTTAACGCATACATCTGATTCTTGCCAATTCCTAGTTTCTTCTTCACTGTTTTTAGGCTTCCTCCGTTCCTGAAAGCCTGTTCAATTCTATCCATATTATAGTTCCTGATGTCCGCTGTCTTACGCTTCTCGATTAACTTAGAAAGTTCTGCCAGTTCTATTCTAGCTGTAGGGTTAGAGGCTTTCATACATTGGCGTTTCTTGATCAGATCTTTCGTCTCCTCCGATAGTTTACTGGTGCCCTGCATAACGGAGTTACCACCGACTTCCATTGCACACTCCTTAATGATGCCCACAAGATTGTCGTTCTTTGCTTCAACACTAGGATCCTCTTCCTGAGTTAAAGACGAATACCTGTTCTGTAGCTTGAGCTGGAATTCCTCTATTTTCCCTCTTACCGCTAACTCATGTTGTCTCTGCAAACTTCTTAATCTCATCCGCCCACCTAACTTTCTGCCTACGCTTCCCTTCCCTTGAAATCCCGTCCGTAACCCTTAATGACCATCGGTTATCTTCCCCATCAATAGAATTAATTACAATTGCATTACAATTACTTATAATTACATTATAGTGCATGTTAAAATCGCGGAGACGGGCAGTGCTGAAGACTTGTACATTTAGCAAAACAAGAGAGAGAGAGAGAGAGAGTGGGCTCTTTAATGAAACCTGGAAAGGTATGCTTTGTGGCATGCCTAGCATGCCATCAGTCATGGGTATGATGGGTATGAGTAGCACGGGTATGATAAAACGGGAAGTGACCTATAGAATACAGGTCACAGATGCACAATATACACGAAACACGTCGCAACACGCAACAAAGTAAAGTATCCAGTTGCATATGCATTTACTAAAGGCTATTCACCTTTAAAAAAAAACAGCCCTAATGTGAGGACTGAATATTCATCAAAGACTGGCATCCCGTGAGGTACTTGACCCATGCGCTAATGCTGCCTGTGCATTACGCTTAACGAAGGGGAGTTTAACACCTTCCTTAGAGAAAGTGCGTGGTTGCACAACATTACCAGCTTTGCGATATCCACCTTTAAAACAATCTACTAAATCAGTCAATGGTTCGCTTAAATTATTATAAAAAATTCACCGACGATTACGACACACCCTAATGCGAATTTCGAGCGCAGCTGTTAGGTGTTCTGAATTCGCTGTATATTACGGCAAATAATTTGATTCTAAAGGACAACGTGCTCTCGGCGGCGGCGCGGAACCTCTGCTCGGGCAGCTCGTTTAGCAGCAACGGCAGACGAAGCATTTTCACCGGTAGCATCGCTCATTGTTCAGAAAGAAAGCGTGAACACGGGACGGGTGGCTTGCGCGGAACGCATTCTCTTGCAGCTCGTGCGCAGTGAGTCCTAAGCCCACGCAAGCGTTTTGTTTCCGCGCTGGCCGCAAGCCTGGTCCTGCCGGCACTCCGCTTTCCACCTCCTGGTTGCGCTGCACCCTCCTCTCCGCTTTCCTCCTCGCGTTTTTGATCCCGCCGCTGCACTCCGCGTTCGCTTTCATCTTTCGCTGTGCTCGTTCGCTCGGTTACGCCGACGCCGAGGCCAACGCTCGCCGCAGGAACGGGCACCTAAAAACTGCGTTCTTAAAAAAATGGCTGTGGCTTAGCTAAGGTTAAGCCCAGGATGCGAAGCATACTAGCCTTTATTTTAGTTGTTGAACCACTGTTCAGCCTGGTGAACTGCTGTTGCTTGGCTATATTTGGTTCGGCTAGACGAAGAAACAACTCATGCGTTAATCTGCTTATTCCTTTATTTTCAAACCAATAAATACGCTGTGGTGATCAGTAAAGTAGTGGCGAGCGACAGATACACTCGCAACTTGACGAGTTGACGCATGTTGTTGTGACGTCAGTGCCCTTGCGGGAGGAGCGGGAGTTAGGCCGCAGTACTATCTGTGCGACCGCAGGCGAGCGCAAGAGCTGAGACCCGGCTATGTAGCTACGCGGCCGCAAGCGAGCGCACGAGTTGAGCCTCCGCTTTTGCAGCTGTTATGGCGTCATATGGTAGCTACGCTGCCCGGCCGCGCCCAAGGGCTGAACTGAGTGATTGCAATATGCAACGCATAAAAATAGAAGCAACTTAATAACAAACATAGCAAACTTAAAAGAGAATAGACCCACATATGAGACGCGCAGCAATGAACAATGGCTCATACCCTCAATGGTAGCTACGCGGCCGCGCTCGGCGCAGCAAGGAAGAGCGTGGTTGTGCGGCTAGTATGCTTCACATAAAAAGTATCGCTCTCACACTTCGAGGCAAAGAAATGTGGAAGTATTGAATGAAGAGACTTCTCCGGAAGGAGTGTCCTGCAACTGCATGGGTCCGCCGCAAGTGACCGCCGGCACCACCGCCGACACGCTTGAATGTAGGCCACGTCCCGCGCGGCAACCCCAAGGGCAACGAGGATCAATCGTCGCGACACTTTCGCTTGCGTCACGCGGCGCGCGCACTTCACGGATGCGCGCGCCTGAGGGTTTCCTCGGGTCGTGCCCGGCATAAAAATGCTCCCGCCGCGGCGCAGAAGAAGGTTGGCCTCTCTGTACTCTACGCCCGATTCGCGCCCTGAAGCACGGAACAGGGCTCCTGCACGGACAAACACGCCATTTCTGACCGCGCCAAATAAATCCCTACGCACGAGCCACGACAACGAAGCTACGAGTTTCGCCGCGGGGCCCTGAGACATCCGACACTAGTGAGCAACGCAAGAATTATTTACCCGAGCCAGCCGATTTAGGCGAAACAAAGTCAACCGTGGCATAGTGCAGCGCACGCGGCGAAGAACACAAAGGAATGCGGAGTCATACGGCAGGTTCCACATGTGACTTTAGTGAGGAAAAAAGAAAAATAGGTCATCCTTCCAAACCCGCGACGCGAGGGGAGAAATCACAAAAACAGAGAGAGCAAAAAAAAAAAAGAATCAATCAAAGCACGGGTGACCTTGAGTAAACGAATCTCAGTTACAGAATGCTTCGCATATCAGCAGTATGAACACGCTGCATGCATCTGTCTTCGTCGCTCGTCCGCCGTCCGCGTAAATACTATGGTCTATCAATAGACAGTTACTATACTGGAAGACGTGAACCACGGTTAAGCCGAAGCTAATTTACGGCATGTCGAAAAATTTGCAATATTTCAAGCAAAAAGAGTCTTACAACGGTTATTCCGTTAATTTGGTTAACAAAACGTTTAGGGGAGGATAGCCTGCCTTTGTAGCTATACAAAACTACAGCGATACGTTACTTAGATGCAACTTAACCGATAGAATGCCAATGAGAATGGTAGCATTTCCAACGAGAATGTAAATGAGCCTTCTTGAAAAGTCCGCTCGATATGGCGCCCTAACTTAGCTACATAATTTATCATCACTGTGATTTAAGACTTACGTAACAGCGCGGAAAAAAATAAGGAAGGGACGATGATAGAGACAGAATGACGAGGGCGACAGACCGAAAAGTGTCGTCCCTTCTTTATTATTTTTATTTTTCGTGCTGTTACATAAGTTGCATTAAGTTGCAATGAACCAACTAGCCCGACAAGCAACCATTCTGTAATTTAAGAGTTGTCTCTCTTTTTTTAATATATGACGTTTAGGAGATGTTGAAGCCTCTAAGTGGCACTGGCTACTCATTTTCACATAGAAATATATCCAATGAGAGGCCACAGAAATAGAAAAATCACATACCACACACTCTCCATCGGAAGATAAGCTCATCGAAAAAGGGGTTATCCTTTCCACTGCTGGTGCTTTAAGCCAGCGACTACGGGCGCGGCGGGCACACAGCTTTTCGAACGCTGCGCGTCTGCCGCACGCGGCGAGCAGCCGAAGGGCACAGACGACGACCAATCCCTAGAGTCGGGGACCTCAAAGGACGCGAAAACCAATCAGGAGACGCGACCCCAGGGTCTTCCGGGACGGATTTCCGCGTCTCATTTAACGGGGCACGGCTCAGAGCGCGGGCTCGCACATGAGTGCATGAAAAACCGCGTGCGCCTCGTTACCGCAACAGGATCACCTTTCCCACGCAATATCGTACCCGTTGAAAAGGTCCGAAGCAATAGCGTGTACAACATCGGGAATGAAAAACGCTCGGCCGACTTTGAACGCGACCCCTTTAATCTCCTGAATCTACTCCTTCGCGCGTGTGGCTCGTCGCGAAAAGGGCACACACGCCATGCTGTGTAGTTGTTTATTTGGTACCGCTTTAAATTAAAACTGTATTCTGTGGGTTTTACATGCGGCACGCCGTACTGGGGGACTCCGAATTAATTTCGACCACCTAGACGTTCTTTAACGTGCATCAAAACCTAAGTGCGCGAGCGTTTCTTTGCATTTCGCCCCCGTCGAAGTGGGGCCGCCGCAGCCGGGAATCGCGTCCGCGACCTCGTGCTTTGCAGCGCAACGCCACCGCCACTAAGCCACTGCGGCAGGTAAGTTCCGCTGTCGTTGAGTGTGTTTTGCAACAACATGCTATGGTCTCCCTAGTTCAATGTATTTCGCAAGATCGCCACTGGTAGGAAACCCCATAAATCACAGTGACGCCTGTTAAACTTTCGGTGAAACTAGCTATGGAGAGAGAGAGAAAGAAGAAAGGACAGGTGGTGAGGTTAACTAGACGAGCGTGTGCTTTGCTACCCAGTGAAAGGAGGATCAGGAGATCAAAACGAAGAGGGAGCTCGAGACAGAAAGAACAGCAACTGCGCGAGGACGAGGCGGTGCACATCGCGTCTGAAAGCCGTCACTGAAGCCATTCGTCTTCAGAAACTGCAGCAATGCCCACGTTGCTTTCTGAACACGCGACGCAGAGGCCACGTGGTCCAAGCCTCTTCGTCTCCGAAAATGGTCTATAGCGCGTTTCCCATTTACAAACCACATTGGGAACGAAAGAAATGGGTACGAATTCACGAAGCTTCTATTTAAGCGTTCTCTATCGTGCACGATATCATGCCCTATATGTCGTACAGCCGCTCTCGTGTATGATCATAGACGTAAAAAAATATATAAATCAGACTGTAGTGCGTTTCGAACTCGGAGCGCGTACTGCCGCCACAAATTCATACTGTCAGGAGCAAAAGTGTGCGTATGGAACCAGCGCTGGTCACGAGGCGCTGAGTGTGCAGCTGGAGTATCTTGCCACCATCCGATAGGCAGGCCACGAGAATGGTACGATATTTTCGATGAGAAAGACGCGCACCTGTATCACCGTTTGCGTTATAGCTCTATGTGCCCAGCCAAGCTCCGTCCACACCCATACGCGTTGGAGATGGGCGTGCGCTCGTACGTTCTATCATCATCATCATCATCAGCCTGGTTACGCCCACTGCAGGGCAAAGGCCTCTCCCATATTTCTCCAACAACCCCGGTCATGTACTAATTGTGGCCATGCTGTCCCTGCAAACTTCTTAATCTCATCCGCCCACCTAACTTTCTGCCGCCCCCTGCTACGCTTCCCTTCCCTTGGGATCCAGTCCGTAACCCTTAATGACCATCGGTTATCTTCCCTCCTCATTACATGTCCTGCCCATGCCCCTTTCTTTTTCTTGATTTCAACTAAGATGTCATTAACTCGCGTTTGTTCCCTCACCCAATCTGCTCTTTTCTTATCCCTTAACGTTACACCTATCATTCTTCTTTCCATAGCTCGTTGCGTTGTCCTCAATTTGAGTAGAACTCTTTTCGTAAGCCTCCAGGTTTCTGCCCCGTAGGTGAGTACTGGTAAGACACAGCTATTGTATACTTTTCTCTTGAGCGATAGTGGCAACCTGCTGTTCATGATCTGAGAATGCCTGCCAAACGCACCCCAGCCCATTCTTATTCTTCTGATTATTTCTGTCTCATGATCCGGATCCGCCGTCACTACCTGCCCCAAGTAGGTGTATTCCCTTACGACTTCCAGTGCCTCGCTACCTATTGTAAATTGCTGTTCTCTTCCGAGACTGTTAAACATTACTTTAGTTTTCTGCAGATTAATTTTTAGACCCACTCTTCTGCTTTGCCTCTCCAGGTCAGTGAGCATGCATTGCAATTGGTCCCCTGAGTTACTAAGCAAGGCAATATCACAGCGAATCGCAAGTTACTAAGGTATTCTCCATTAACTTTTATCCCCAATTCTTCCCAATCCAGGTCTCTGAATACCTCCTGTAAACATGCTGTGAATAGCATTGGAGAGATCGTATCTCCCTGCACGCAAGGCGTACTGCTGCAGCTCAAGATGGAAGTTATTGACCCACCCAACCAACGCAGTAGCAGAGCCATCTTAGCCCTAGATCTCAAGGGCGCTTTCGATAATGTGAAGCACTCAAAGATTCTGGAGAACCTGCGGAAGACACAGTGTGGAAGAAGGACTTTTGAATACATCAGAGACTTCCTACTAGACAGACAGGCTCATGTAAAAATTGGAGATTTTAGGTCCCAGCCAATCCCTATGGGCACCAGGGGTACGCCACAAGGAGCCGTCCTCTCCCCTCTGCTCTTCAATATTGCTCTCATAAATTTGCCTGAGCAACTCGATCGCATAGAGGGAATTCGGCACGCCCTCTATGCAGATCACATCACGGTCTGGGTGACGAAGGGCAGTCTGGGGCAGATGGAAGAGGCGCTCCAAGAGGCTGCTTCGACAGTCCAAAAATATGCCGAGGAGTGCGGACTGCGCTGCTCTCCGGAAAAATCGGCACTTCTAATCATGCGCAGACGAGAAGATGAAGCCCCGGTCAAAATTAGGGTGCACGACGCTGCGATCCCTGAAGTGGACACAGTGCGTATCCTGGGATTACTGGTTAACAACAAGGGTGTCAACGCAGCAATGATTACTCATCTCCGTACATCATGCGAACAAGTAATGCGAATGATCACACGTATCACCAATAAAACGAGAGGGATGATGGAGAACGACACTCTTCGATTGGTCAAAGCCTTTATACTCAGCAGAATTGTGTACGTAGCTCCGTACCTTCGGATGAGGAGGTGCGATTTAAAACATTTCGATGTCATGATCAGAACAGCATATAAGAAGGCACTAGGACTGTCGGTCAAAACATCTACAGAGCGCTTATTGCAGTTGGGGGTGCACAATACAACAGATGAGATAATTGAGGCCCACCTATTAAGTCAATATGCCAGATTGGCAGGAACGAAAACAGGACGCAAGGTACTAGAGGACCTAAATATCAGCTGTCCTTACTATACGGCAACAAGACAAGACATTCCGAAAGAGTGGAGGGGCAAATTCGCGACTCTGCCCCTTCCTAAAAACATGCACCCAGAATGTCATCAAGCAAGGAGGAGGGCAAGAGCCAAGAAGATGGATCAGATCTATTCTAAATTAGAGGGGGCCTTCTTCGTGGATGCTGCAGGTCCGGTGGGAGGAGTCTCCACAATATCGGTGGTGCATCAAGGGCAGACGGTCAATGGACTTTCTGTTCGGCACGGGGAAATTGCAGAATTGGAAGAGGCGGCGATCGCCATGGCGGCTTCGCATCCTAGTTCAGGATACATCATTACAGACTCGCAAACTGCATATAGAAATTACACGCGGGGCCGAATTGCACCGCTAGCTTGCAGGATCCTCAAACAATCTGGGGTCTTCGCTTCGCGCAAAGAGCTGGTTTGGGTGCCAGGTCACGAGGGTGTAGAGGGAAACGAGCGTGCACACGCTGCCGCCCGAGCTTTTCTCCCCCGGGGTCCCTCCTCCTCCCTCCCCGAAGACTCGGACGTCCCAGTGCCATTAATAACTTATGCAGACGTATTACAACACTTGCGCTTATCGCGACGAAAATACCCGAGCCTAGCTAAGGGATTAGACAAATCAGAAGAATGCCATTTACGAAGGTTACAAACCCTGTCATTTAATCACCCAGTGAAACTACATGCTATTGAGCCACAATCTTTTTCGGCCGAGTGCAAATTCTGCGGGCAGAAAGCAGATTGGTACCATATGGTATGGGCCTGCCAGGCTAATAGTGCCTTAGAAACTATAAGACAGCCAACGTGGGAAGGATGGGAGGCAGCCCTGTCCAGCTCAACCCTTGATGACCAGCGAGCCCTCGTGGAAAGAGCTAGGGCGGCGGCCTTAGCCAACGGAATTCCGGAATAGGAATCCGACCACCCTTCTCCTAACTCCCCTCTCCTTTTTTTTTCTTTTTTCTTTAAATAAAACGTTTTCATCATCATCATCATCATCCCTGCCTGACGCCTTTCTTTATTGGGATTTTGTTGCTTGCTTTATGAAGGACTACGGTGGCTGTGGAGCCGCTGTAGATATCTTTCAGTATTTTTACATACGGCTCGTCTACACCCTGATTCCGTAATGCCTCCATGACTGCTGAGGTTTCGACAGAATCAAACGCTTTCTCGTAATCAATGAAAGCTATATATAAGGGTTGGTTATATTCCGCACATTTCTCTATCACCTGATTGATAGTGTGAATATGATCTATTGTTGAGTAGCCTTTACGGAATTCTGCCTGCTCCTTTGCTTGACAGAAGTCTAAGGTGTTCCTGATTCTATTTGCGATTACCTTAGTAAATAGTTTGTAGGCAACGGACAGTAAGCTGATTGGTCTATAATTTTTCAAGTCTTTGGCGTCTCCTTTCTTATGAATTAGGATTATGTTAGCGTTCTTCCAAGATTCCAGTACGCTCGAGGTCATGAGGCATTGCGTATACAGAGTGGCCAGTTTCTCTAGAACAATCTGTCTACCATCCTTCAACAAATCTGCTGTTACTTGATCCTCCCCAGCTGCCTTCCCCCTTTGCATATCTCCCAAGGCTTTCTTTACTTCTTCCAGCGTTACCTTTGGGATTTCGAATTCCTCTAGGCTATTTTCCCTTCCATTATCGTCGTGGGTGTCACTGGTATTGTATAAATCTCTATAGAACTCCTCAGCCACTTGAACTATCTCATCCATGTTAGTAATGATATTGCCGGCTTTGTCTCTTAACGCATACATCTGATTTTTGCCGATTCCTAGTTTCTTCTTCGCTGTTTTTAGGCTTCCTCCGTTCCTGAGAGCATGTTCAATTCTATCCATATTGTACTTCCTTATGTCAGCTGTCTTACGCTTGTTGATTAACTTCGAAAGTTCTGCCAGTTCTATTCTAGCTGTAGGGTTAGAGGCTTTCATACATTGGCGTTTCTTGATCAGATCTTTCGTCTCCTGCGATAGTTTGCTGGTATCCTGCCTAATGGAGTTACCACCGACTTCCATTGCACACTCCTTAATGATGCCCACAAGATTGTCATTCATTGTTTCAACACTAAGGTCCTCTTCCTGAGTTAAAGCCGAATACCTGTTCTGTAGGTTGATCTGGAATTCTTCTATTTTCCCTCTTACCGCTAACTCATTAATCGGCTTCTTATGTACCAGTTTCTTCCGTTCCCTCCTCAGGTCTAGGCTAATTCGAGTTCTTACCATCCTGTGGTCACTGCAGCGCACCTTGCCGAGCACGTCCACATCTTGTATGATGCCGGGGTTAGCGCAGAGTATGAAGTCTATTTCATTTCTAGTCTCGCCGTTCGGGCTCCTCCACGTCCACTTTCGGCTATCCCGCTTGCGGAAGAAGGTATTCATTATCCTCATATTATTCTGTTCCGCAAACTCTACTAATAACTCTCCCCTGCTATTCCTAGCGCCTATGCCATATTCCCCCACTGCCTTGTCTCCAGCCTGCTTCTTGCCTACCTTGGCATTAAAATCGCCCATTAGTATAGTGTATTTAGTTTTCGTTCTATAGCACGCCGGTTCCCAGTCAGGCCAGAATGTGGGCACATGTGCCTCAAGGTGGAGCGGTCAATCTGCTGGTGCGCAATCGCAGCACGAGCTGCCGAAAACTGCTTGAACCGCTGCTGTTGGCACCAGAAGTTTCAGCGCTGGTTGCCCGCACTAGTGACAGCGCATTGGGTGACTAGTCAGTCGGTACGAGTACGTGTTCGTTGTCCTCTGCAGCGATGCTTGTTGAAGTTGGGAATCAGTGCAAAGAATAACAAACATCGACTGTGTAGACAGCGTGCCATGGATCAGTGGGATGACTATGGGAGTGACGCAGTTCGGTCGTCGCTTCGGTGGGAAGATTTTTCTCCCGGCAGTGCAACTGCTTTCATTCCTCCTAGCAAAGCATCTGGCAAATTCATAGCCAGTGGCATTAAGCAATTTGCGCTAGAGCTTGACATTGAAGCAGATAGAAATCCACCTTATTTTACAAGCGGCTGCTTGTCCGAGTTGTCAGCGGTGTGAGGAGAGAAATCGTTTTGGTCTGTATTCAACGCACCGAAGTTGATGAGATTTGCTCATTAAGAAAAAGTAAAAATCTACCTAATGAAGACCGAATTTTTTTTCTCGGAGGATAATAAAAAATTGCGTAGCGTCGGATAATTTCTTAAAAGTGAAGCACCGGGTTTACGACTACTACGACTAAAACATATCACCGTTACGGCACTTTATTTATTTATTCATCCATTTGCAGTACCCTCAGGGTAAAATACGTTATAGAGGGGAGAGCCTAGATAGACAACAGTAATATATATATGTACAGGGAGTTTCAGCGAACACTTTCAAAAATCTTTAAAGGTTGCCTGTGGCAGATATCACAATTCTAGTTCATGAGCTGGTCTACCCGAAAAGGCTGACATTACTTGCGCAAAAATGTGAAATGCATAATCGACTAATTAACAAACATTCACTGATTACTTTTTAAATAATTACCCTATGACCCATATTGCAATTTTCTAATTCTAGCCATGGAGTTCGCAAGGCGGATCCATTTGGAAAGAATTTTCAAGATAACACCAGTTTCGAGATATCAATTCCCGAACTTTGCGGAGAAATCCATTGGCGCTCCAGTTAATTTGTTAACAAAACGTCGTTTTATTCATTGAAGCACACAAGTAACTTGAACGCCAATGCATTTCTACGCAAAGTTTGTGAATGAATATCTCGAAATTGGTGACGTTCTGAGAATTCGTTCCAAGTGGATCCGCCTTGCGAACTCCAAGGCTAGAATTTGTAACTTGCAATATGGGCCATAATATAATTAGTTAAAGAGTTAATCAGTCATTTGTCTAAATATTCGATCATGCATTTCAATTTTTTGTGCAAGTAGTGTCCACCGCTACGAGTAGACCATTTCACGAACCAGAACTGAGCTATCTGCCACAGGCAACCTTTAAAAAATTTTGAAGTGCGCGCTGAAACCCCCTGTACACCCCCCCCCCCGTCACACAAACACACAAATACACACACACACACACACACACACACACACACACACACACACACACACGCGCACACACACACACACGCGCGCGCGCGCACACACACACACACACACACGCACGCACACACACACACACACAAACACACGCGCACGCACGCACGTGCGTGCACATTACAAATAAAGGACATTACAATTAGAGGATAAAAACAAAGTCAGCTAATACATTTCATGACCAAGATTTCTGCATTACACAACTGAAGAATAGTAGCCATATTGATGCATTATTTCGAGGCATCACGCTTACAGTAATAACAAAAACTACAGAATGCGCCAGTCAACAGAATTGTCCAAAGATTCGTAGTGGTTAACCGAAGCAGTTTTAAATGAAGCGGGATTACTTATACTACCCATTTATGCGGGCAAACAGTTCCAGTTGTTGCGTGTTTTCCACAAAATAATTGCGAGTGCATCAGTGTGATAGAGTGCGGCACGTGCACTTTGCGCACGCCATCTCGACGGCAGGAGATTAATGGGGCTGGATGAAACCACGCTCGCCGGAGCGCTGGGTTTTAGCAGTGTATCTTATGGAACCAACATTGCTTCGATTGTTTCTTATGGGTTGAGAGAGAAGGGAGGCTTAATGTGGCCTTCACTTGTGTTAGGCTTGCCGGGCGATTGTAATTTGTTAATATAAATCGAGCAGAACGGTTCTGAACGCTTTCGAGGCGGTTTATTAAAGTGGCATGATGAGGGCCCCGCGCCGATGATGCATATTCGAACTGCGGACGAACATATGTTGTCTATAACAAAAGTAAATGTGCTAATGGTGCTAGCGGGAAGTTTCTGCGAAGGTACCCTGCGTGGGATTAGCTTTTCGCGTTATAAAATCGGTGTGTTATTTCCAGGACAAGCTATGGGTTATATCGATGCCAACGTATTTGTAGCTTCTTACATTGTCAAAGCGGATGTTATCAAGTAGGTAGGGCAGGCTTCATTCCGACCCGAGATTCGAATAGACTAAAATTTTTTAACGTTAAGTTCCATTTGCCATTTACGAGACCAGTTAAGCAATGTATTTAAGTCATATTGAAGGGAGAACACGTCAGAGTGCTTAGTAATTTTACGATATATTAAGCATAATCTGCAAAAACACAAAGCTTAAATGAGATGTTATCAGAATGGTCATTAATGTAAATCAGGAATAAAAGGGGTCCAAGTACAAACCCCTGCGGGATGAGAGATTTAACGGGTGCTAAGATTGAAATATCTTCATTAAGATTTAAGAATTGCACTGGATACTTTAGGAAGGCCTTTATCCAATTAAACAGGTTAAGGTAAATATTTATACCACAGTTTAGATTGCAGTAACGGGTCGTGTACTTTGTCTAACGCTTTTGCAATATCAAGAAACATTCGGTCCGTTAGAAATCCTGCGTTGAGAATGGAATTCAGATCGTTAGTAAAACAATTGAGCTGAGTGTCAAAGGAGAAGATTTTGCGAAAACCGTGTTGGCTGAGAGCAAGGAAGTTGTTAGATTTGAGGTAATTTATAACCTGGGAGTAAACAAGATGCTCCATTATTTTACAGGGAACTGATGTCAATGAGAACAGCCTATAATTAGAAAGGTTATGGAGGGCACTATATTACGAATTGGAATTAGTTTGGACTTTTTCAAATCTAGAAGTACTGTGCTGCAGTTACGCGACCGAGAAAAAATTATTTCCAGTGAGATGGAGCAATGTTCATTGGTACTGCGCAAGAACTGAGTTTTAATTTCATCTACACCACTCGACGATCTTATTTCTAATTTATTTATAGTTGCTTTAATAACGCTACAATTACATACTATGGGATCACTCTGAAAGTAGCTTTTAGGTCTTGTTTTGGGAAGGGGAGTAGCATGTGAGGATGGTAAGAAGGCCTGAGAAAACATGTCATTCAGTACTTCAGCACACGCTTAGTCGGGAACAGTCTCCAGATGGTGTCATTAGTACGGACTTTAATTTTAGTGTTATTTCATTTGATAGTACTCGATAATGCTTGCTACGTCACCGAGTAGGCTGTGTTCAAATGGCGTGCCCGCCTCGTCGAGAAGACGACCGCTGACGTGAGGGCAAAGCCCGCGAATCTCGAGGGCGCTAGTGAATGTTCGGAAAGCGAGATGCTTGCGCGTTGTCGCCCCACTGCAGTCCTACGCTGGAAACAGTGTAAGAGAGCGCGATGGCAGTTTTACGTCAGTATGACAGAAACACCGACAAGTGCACCCATAAGCGGTGAGAAATTATTCGTTTGTTCATCAAGTCACTGCTCATGTGTCTAGTGCTTTCAAAAATATACATTTATCTTAAAGTAATGATATGCGTGTTTATATTATACGCCGAGTAGTGTATTATGCGACAGTTATTGCCAAGCCAAGTATTGTGAGGGGTGCTCTTCTGAGAGGTGCCGACATTCCTCTGCAGCGCAACGGGATACGCTCGGGGTTCACAAGCACGCATAGTGGGCGGGGCAGCAGTGCCGAGACGCGTCGCTCAAATCCATTCTTGTTCGCCGTCCAGGTTACGGTTGGTGTGCTGCTGACTTCAACCGGACCTTCATCAGGGAACTCATCGGCGCAACTGTTCCGCCCACTTGTTATCCCGGGACATGACTGGCCTTATCATCGGGCACCAGATGGTGCCAGCGGCCATGTCCCCCCAACCGGTGCAACTCTATGAGAAGACAAGACCATGACGTCAAGGGAATGCTATTTAAGGAATTATTTCTGCGAGGGATGCTTCAGTGGGCGCGGCAGCAGTGCCGAGATGCGTCGCTCAAGTCCGTTCTTGTTCGGCACCCAGGTGAGGAAGGGCATCGGCAAATCCTTTTGTAGAAGTAATGTTTGCCTGGTTTTGCTGCCGTGCCCATACGCTTTGCTTGAATGGTTCTGTGATCTGCCGACTTCCTTGCGGTTCCTGTTGTTGCTAGCAGGGGATGTCGAGACTAATCCTGGACCCGGTGACATTACGATTGAAGAGCAGCTCAATATGACTGAAAAATACATCCAGGAGATAAATAACGAATAAATGGTGACCAATCAAAAGCTGGGAGCAATAGATGAAAATCTATAAAAAGTAGGCAAAATATAAAGGCAGCTCGTGGAATGCGTGGAAAGGGTTGACCAACTCGATCATCTGGTTTGTTAGGATGCTGAGCACGAGGTCGCGGGATCGAATCCCGGCCACGGCGGCCGCATTTCGATGGGGGCGAAATGCGAAAACACCCGTGTTCTTAGATTTAGGTGCACGTTAAAGAACCCCAGGTGGTCGAAATTTCCGGAGTCCTCCACTACGGCATGCCTCATAATCAGAAAGTGGTTTTGGCACGTAAAACCCCATAATTCTTTTTCCATCATCTGGTTCTGCCCTTGACTAAGACAGTCGACGAATTAGATAACAGAGGCCGCAGCTCTATTCTTGTTGTACACGGTCTTACGGAACTTGAAAATGAGAGCATCAAGATCTGCTCGATGTGGTTGAGAAAACAATCTTTGAAGATACGATAGGAATAAAAACGGCCAGCATCGAAAGAATCCACCCTCTTGGGCGAAAGAAAGTGACTGGGAATCCCAAGCACAGCCCTTTCATTCCGAAGTTATTTGACTACCGGGATAACGGTAACATTCCGTATTTGTCCCTGACAATGGCATAACGCATGCTTACATGCCAGAAAATATAGAGCAAAACGGGGCGCTGAGTGCACCCGTTGCAACCGAAGCAGGCGTGTTCTATTATTAAATTTAGATAATAAAAAAATGCAACGGTCCAGACGTAATCCCGAGCTGTTTCCTGCAAAGTTATGCCGAGCCTATAAGCAAATACTTATGCCTTGTCTACAATAAATCAATCTCCAAACAATACGTTCCAGCAGAATGGAAAATAGCTGAAATAGCGCCAGTTTACAAATCGGGCGATACGTCTTGTTAGTCAAATTATAGGACTATTTCTTTCACATGTACATGCCTTAAAATCTTGGAACATATTATCTTAAAATACGTTATAGAGTTCATTGAGGCAAATAATGTCCTCCATGATTGCCAACGTGGATTCAGGACTGGTCTGTCTACCATTACCCAACCTGTTGAGATCCTACACGATTTCGCCAAAGTAGTTAACCCTTTATTGACGAGTGTTGCCTACAGGCAACGTACCAAAAAAGAATTTTTTTCTTACTAAGTTTAAGTATTGAGTATGAAGTTTCTAGCTAAATGTCTTCGGCCAAGACTGAATGACAGGCAGCAAGCGTCATTTGTTGGTTTAGAGTAGGAACACTGGACGGAACACTGGAGTAGGAACACTGGAATGGCTTGTGGTCCGTTATGAACGTAAATTCTCGCCCAGCAAGGTACTGGTGGAACCGTTTCACGCCAAAGACAACAGCTAAGCCCTCTTTATCAATCTGAGCATAGTTACGTTCACTGGCTCCAAGCGTCCGGGAAGCATACGCTATGGGCTGTTCCCTCCCATCAGTCGTACGATGGGCTAGCACTGCCCCCACTCCCACAGGAGATGCGTCGCAGCACAAAATTAAAGGACGCTTGATGTCATAGGGCACAAGTACAGAGTCGGAGCTAAGCAATTTTTTTAGTCTCTCAAACGCACGTTGGTGCTCACCTGTCCACTTCCATTCGTGGTCATGGTCGAGCAGTCGATAGAGGGGTTCTGCCACTTCAGTCTTGCCCTTGAGAAAACTGCTGTAAAAATTTAGTAACCCCAAGAACGCTTGCAGCTCCTTTTTGCTTGTGGGTGCGGGCGCTTTATGGATGGCGTCAGTCTTGCTTCGGCTCGGATGTATTCCCGTGGCGTCAATCCTGTGACCCAAGAATTCAATGCTCGGCTTGTTGAATTCGCACTTGTCTTTGTTTACTCTTAACTCCGCATTCTGCAGACGCGATAGATCTAGCTAGCGATAAACCGCAGTCTTCGGCCAGCTTCCGAAGCGCCGTGACGTAGTCCGCAACTGATTCCTCGGCAGCCTGGTTTCTCTTGTAGAACAAAAACCTTGCGTATAGCTCTGAAGGCCTTGGATGCAGGTGCTTGCGAACCGCCGTCTTAATTTCCTCGTAGGTTGCTGTTGTCGGTCTTGCTGGCTTCACCAGAGTCACGATGAGCCCGTACGCTTCTTCGCCGCAACAACTCAGCAGGACGGCTCTTTCCTGTTCTTCTTTCGCTATCTTGTTAGCTTCGCAGAACATTTCTAGCCTCTCGACGTATTCGTCCCATGACGCGTTTGTGCCGAGATGATACTCGCCCATCCTGCCGACGGCCATCGCCGCCGCTTCCTCGTCGCCAACTGTCGCGTATCAGCCGGACGCCAGGGTGGAACAGACAACACACTAAGAAAAAAAAGAGTACCTCTTACTCTTTTCGGAGAGTCTGGATTCGCCACGTATACGACACACTTTGTGGGAGACACCCGAACTCTCTTTCGGCAGAGAGTCCCGAGACTATCCGTGCTCAATACAAGGTGTTTGCGTGACTCCGCACACAATAGTCATGCACACTCTGTTGTAATAGTCGCCTATACCCTCTCAAAAGGGTTACAAGACTAGTGCTGAGGGAGTCCGTTAACAATTCTAAATGAGTCGAACGACTCAAGATAAAAGGGTGACATGACCACTGCTGAAGGATTCAGTCAACTCTTCTTGACGAGTCTGATGACTCCAGCAGTGTGTGTCAAGTTACCCTTAGTGCGTGGTGCAGGACTCTTGTAAATGGAGTAAAATAACTAATCCATGTAAGTCGTTTGACTCTCGGATGGCAGTGTCGAGCCGCTTTTCAAAATGTGTCACCAACTTTTGCTGTAATTACACATGACTATGGCTAGTTCTCAAGATGGCTACTGTGAAAAGACAACATATAAGAAAGAACCCATAGCAAACTTGCCAAAAAGGACGTGGCAGGTTAGCAACAAAATGTTAACATTTCATCACCCTTTGTTGTCTTCTGGAAAATTCAAATGTATTAGTCAGCACAGAATCACCATGAAAGCAAGACAGTTCTCATTACCATTAAACTGGAATCAATAGCCAACCAAGCAAAACAGTCTTAAATAAACATCCAATATGTAGCCTGCAGGTGCATATGCATGACACTGCAACGCAACTCAGAACCATAATGAGACCCCAAAATATTATGTAACTCATGTAGAAGTTCAATTCAGCACTGCACAGGTCTCTAATGTCAAAACATTTATAAGTTAAACCTATTTCACTGTTCTTCGAGACGTTTTTATTTAGAACTTACGATTTAACATTTTAAGCAAGTAAGCTACACAACAAATAAAGAAGGCCGCACTTATGTACAAAGGAGACCCAGATAATCAAGTGCAATAAAAACAATATTCCAACTTAGATTACATAATCTATGCGTTATACTATGCTTGCTGAAAACAACTGGTTGGCAATTGATAATCCAATCTAACAGTAAGAACAGCTGTCTTACCTTATGGTACTCTTGTTGGCACTTTTCCCCCACAACTTGTGTGTGTTAGCGTCAGTTGAAAATTGATCTGAAAAATACCACATTAAAAAGTTGTTCATCAATTTTATTGTCATACAACATGCAACAGTGTATAAAAGCTTCACAACAGATAATATTACAAAAATAAATAGAGCAAAATTTATACTAATTGTTTATTTATGTTGACAAACATACTTTTTAAGACGAAGTATAATAGCTGACAGACAATTTCGCAGATTGCAATAACCACTAACACAAAACTTGCCATAATGCAAACACGCTGACAAAATATGTAGCGCAGGTAGCTGTATTTTGTTACGGCAAAGATAGCACATGAATAATGAGGACAAGGGAGTTAGCAGAACACAAACTATACCCAGCTGCATGCATGCAGCTGTAACAATACACATGGTGCACCGAGGTCCAAAAGAAACAAAGAGGAAAATGTGAGGAAGGCTTCTTTTACTCATCACAAGCTATCCTGTAAGAGCAGACAGATTATGCACTGGCTGTAATGTATCCTCAGCACATACGTAAATAAGTTAGATTAGATGCCACATTTACAAATCACTCATACAATGTTCTTGTGATCGTCCTTATTCCGATTTTTAACTTGGAAAGCATGACTGAGTTATGTAATGCTTCCCTACACTTTCGCACATATGCAGAAAGAAGTGTTGCTATAAACACGGGAGATCATGGAAGGATGACTGACACATACTTCTTTTAATTCTTTTGTCTTGGTCTTTATGATTATCTACCACAGTAGTCTTTTGTAGAGTGAAACACATTCAGATAATAAATACACTGTGGGCAACAAAGTGTGAATACCTGTTCTTGATTTCTACCTTTCTCAAGTGTCCCACTAAGGTAAGATTGGTGCAAAAAATTGTCTTCCCAATGTATGCGTTCCCACAAAACAGGAGCAGATGATAAGCCACATTAATGGTGCGTGAAATAAAACATCTGTTCTTAACTTTCTGTTCTTAACTTACCACTGCCATTGCAATCTGGTGCGATTTTCTGCTTTGTTGTGTACTCTAGCACAGGTGCTACGCAGTTCACTTGGTGCCCAAAGCAACTCTCACACTATAGCAGGATGTCAATTTTGTTTTTCAAATTCTAAGCGAAACTCAGGTTATGGGGGACAATTGTAAACTTATAGTTTTGCTTTGTATCATCATAATGTTGTAGAGCAGGGTAGAAAGCAAGAACAGATATTTATAATTTGGGGTCCCATTGTGCATTGCATGGATATGTTTCAATGAATGATAAAACTACTTGGTAGATAAGAGAATTAACTTCGAAGTCTACCATATCAGTAACTGGAAATTTTATGTGTAATTGAAATTTTGTGATTCCCAGTGATGAAGAAACAGTTTTGATAATATGTGTCAAGGCAACTAAGTCACTCATGCTCACAAAGGAAACAAAATAAAAACAACCAAGATTGCAACAAGTTCCAACTTGCAACCAAAAGTGAGACACCTCACATGACTGACTTATGTATTTACTGAGCATGATTTACATCTAGCGCATAATCTGCTTATACAAGATGACGAACAATTAGTTACTGTTGCTTTCTCTCTGGGGCATTTGGCTCTTCTGAACACATGCACATTGTGTGGCAAAGCTGCGTGGATGTAGCTGGGCACAGCTGTTATTCAGCATCAGTCTGTTCTTATGGTCCTGTACTATTATCATTGTAATTTATAATTAGCAAATAGCCTAACCATTGGGTTTATCAGCTCCATTTTAAACAAAACATACTGACAGATTTCCCTGTTGATCGCTAACAAAGTGATGGGTAAATCATTTCAGATTTCAAGAAACAGCTGTGGAACAGAACAAATGCTGAAGACAGAAAATCTACAATGACCAGTACCTTCTTTATTAAATGCCATGTACTAGCTTTTTCTGCAATGAATACCATTATAACCAAAAATTGTAGCCTGAAAAAATAATTGGGAAATATTTACAAAAGTGACAGAGATTAGAACTGCATGTTAATTACATATGTCTTCTTAAACAAGATCACAATAATTGAAGTTTCATTAATTTTAGCAAAACACTGACATCCCATTATTGAAGCTAGTCAGTGCTGAAGGTATTGTTAGTTTGTAGGAGTCCTCAGACTAGCAGCTCTGAAATATTTGTCACCATACTTGGTGGAACATGCTTTGCTCTTTCGGATATTACTTTGCCAAAAAGCCTTCTGTAATCCTTGTAGGGCAATTCTGTGTGGAAAAGAAATCTATTTGATCATTACTTTTTGGGTATATGTATCTCAGAACTGGTGCTAGTCTGAGTTCTTACAAAGTAGACGTTATTGAGTACTGTAATTCTAATGCCTGCCACAGCTAAAATTTATGTTAGTGAAAATTGTCGCACTGTCATGAAGCAGTTATGTTCAATAATTAGTGGCAGTCACCGG
This sequence comes from Dermacentor albipictus, assembly GCF_038994185.2. Lineage (NCBI taxonomy): Eukaryota > Metazoa > Arthropoda > Arachnida > Ixodida > Ixodidae > Dermacentor > Dermacentor albipictus. Next base: position 81,640,525 of record NC_091821.1, read on the forward strand.
TGAAACACTCAGTACAAAACACAAATATATGGAGTCAAAATTTAAATGTCCAACAAAGTCACGTCTCAAGTCTACATTTCACAGAACTGTCTTTTTTTCTGTTAGTGTGCCAATACCAATTGCACATTCACAAACATTTTAGTATTGCACTTCTGGTAAATGCAGGAAAATTCACCGTCTTTAACAGAAGCCCTTGGGAAGACAGCCCATATTTGCTTCGACAAGAGGACTTGCCTTAAGCTTTGCGTCGCTATGTTGTAGGTCACTGTAGCAAGGGGAACGTTTTGCTGATTGAATATTACTCGAAATATTTTTATTATTTGTACTAGAGGTTTCAAAAGAGAGCCAATTGTAGAGTTCTTCATGCAGATTTCATATATTCCATTAGTTTTTGTTTAGCTGCTTCGTGAGTTATGTCCTATACAACGGCGAAATACATAGTGATATTTGCGGGCACTTTCTTGTGTATTAAATTTTCACAAAAAAGCAGTGTGCTGCAGCTAACTCAGCTCCCTGTAGACTGCCAGGTGCCGATATCTATTCAAACAGCACGTAAAGTTACTAGAAGTATGCAAGATTAGTAGGCAGGGAGGCAGGCCTGCTACTAAAATTATTGAGAATACTTCAATAATTTTTTCTCACAATAGCATGAGAATAACCTCGTGCTTTATAATTGTCCTTTACAAATTAAATTTGGCATACATACTCTTCAAGATAAGCAGAATACCAGTATCTAATTGAAATTGCAATCTAAAAATTATTTAAAGTGGCCTAATATTTTTTGCATAATTCCAGTAATTGTACAAGCTGTTTGGATAGGTATCGCCACTTTGCGGTATACACCTAGCTAAATAAGATACAGCATGAAACCATTTGCGAAACTTTTACACACAAGTGCCCATAAAAATATATTGCCACTATGTAGGACATAACTAAACACCAGCTACACAAAAACCAATGACAATTCAAATCTACATAAAACTGCCTATGAATAGCAGTACATTCAAATTTCTAGTACAAATTAAAAATGTTGTTTCGAGGAGCATTTCCCCTTAATAAGTGGGTGTCAGTGTTTCTACCAAAGGGTTACAAAACTCCTTGAGGCATACCATAGGGAGTTTTATAAATAGCACACACATGCATCTGTCTAAAAAGTCCCATGCCCTGCTTGCATTCCTTAGACATTTTTCTGCATTCTGTTGTATGACACCATTTCCATCCCTTAACACTGAGGGCGCAAAACCGAAAAACAGCCTATTAATACACTTAATTTTTAGCCTGTAAAGGGGTTGTATGCGAATGGGGGCAGCCAACTCTAGCATGAGAATAAACAAATATTTGTTCTCGCATTAATGAAACCAGTCAAAATATAATCTCGCAAATCTGGAAATGAATGCACAAAGAACCTTGCTGATTGTTACATTAGTGTCCCGAACAAGATCTTTTGATGTGTATAATTCCTAGTTTTATTCACTTTCCTCTAGTAACTGGGCTTTGACCTAGAATACTCAGTGTAGGAGACTAACCCAGGCCTGGAAGCCAATATTTAAATCTGAAATAGACATTCATCCCCCGACCACATGGCACTGCTACGTCATCAGAAGAAACATGCATCCATGGACATATAGTCTGTAAAATTATTTTTACATGATCTGTAGCGTTACTCTTGCACTAACAAATTCTGAAAATTAGGAAATACATCTGCTATTTAAAGCACTGCTGCAAACCCGTGTGTTTGAGAAATGCAATACTCAAAAGGTGTAATACAACCAATGTGTGCATGAAACCTATGCTGCCTTTGACATTCGTCAGTGTGGCAAATAAGCACTGAGAAATGCCAAGGGTATCATAGCTTTCATGTCTCAAACCTTGTATGCGAGTACCAGTATCTTTGCAGTGAAAGAAGTCACATTATTGCCAGACTTATGAGGGGAACCAATGTTTCTCTAGTTCAATAGTTTCTTTCTTGTGCTCCTATATCCTTGAGTTTTTAAAAAATAATGGGTGCTTGAAATAAGTACTCTATATTGCTCTTAAATTTATCCTGCACCAGAGCCCGTGTTATGTTGCATTTTTTGAACACATTGCAGTGCTGTAGATTATCAAAGGAAGAAAAAATGCCGTAAGTTCGTATTTTAGCCTTCCGTACAACAAGAATTAATAACCTATCAATTACATCCACAAGTACGAAAGAACTACGAGAAACGGGGCTTAAAGGCAGGTATACATTAGAATAGCAGGGGCTGATGGTGAGAATTCTAAGAGAAAGGAACTATTAAAAACTAGATACTAAAGACACATATCAATTATAACAGAAATATTTACAATGAATTTGAAGAGACAAATAGAATGTCTGTTCAAATCACTCCACCCCAACATTCATCCATGGTTCGATAAGTGATCACAGCCGGTGATGCTGTTTGGATAGATGGTAGGTGAGGCACAGCTGTGAAATAGGTAGAACATGTAGAGGGATCACCAAAGGTTGCACGCTGGTTGCAGAGCAGGTTGCCTTGATCTCCGGACTCCCTCGACCCTGATGCGTTGAGCCTGGTTATACGTCGTTCGCAAGAGGCCTGGCCCGAGTGTGCGGCATCGCTTGGGTAAAATTTCGAGGCAACCTGAAAAACACAGTTTCATATATTAGCACCAAAATATTCTGTACCATAGGGCAAATCTGAAGTTTACCATCTGCACATAGCAGATGATGAAAACAGACAGAAGTCACCAGACTCAAGGTATATAAATGTGCAAAAGTGGAAATGAATGTGAAGAGCTGCTTATAGGATGGAATCCTTCAATTTGTCTTTTGTGGATCAATAATAGTATCTTAACATAAAGTCAAGTGTACATGACCCTCCCTATTTGTGTAAGTAGGCTATTCCATGCCAGCTGTTCCAACCTGGCACACAACCACTTGGAATTTCTTCTTGAAAACTGAGGGCCTTTCATTATAGAAAAAATCTCAATTTCACACAATACTTGAAGCAAAAAAAAATTTTCACTGCCATAAACATTATGTCAAATTTCGTGTAATGCACCAAAGTATGCATCATAAAATGGCAGCCAGAAATTTGGTTATTTCATTAAGAGGGCCAAATTTTTAACAACGAAGAGAGGCCTTACACCAAAAACTTGACTGCTTATTAGCCACTGCTCAGTTTATTATGGCTGATTAAAAATGGACAAAATGGCTTATTAACTTTATTTTCACAAAAGTGACCTACAGCAAAAGCTGCAAATTTATGCAATCCATGTGTTTAGGACTTGTGCTGTGTGCAAGAATGGTATCAGAAAGATACATTATGCAGCAGTGCAGAGAGGAGCATGAACTTGGAAAAGAAGACAGTTTTGGTGTACGTTTATCGGCCTGCTTATCATTGAGGCAGCCCTAGTAAATTTATGCCAAATACCATGTATGAGCGTACATTGTATTCTTTTTAAATTGGTAAAGCTTTATCAAAGTAGTTTTTGTGTTAAGCAAAAAAAAATTGTGCAAGTGGTCTCTTGCAGTTTGAAAATTTACATCGCATTTCGTCTAATACATATAGCCTCTTGGCGGCTAAGACAAAATGCATGGACTTGAGCATCCCTGCACAGATAGCAGGGAGTCTAAACTACTTCGAAGTTACGTCTTTCATTGCTGAGTGACAAGCCATTTCACTCAAAAAGACGTCACTTAATTACAGGTATTTACCTGAATCTTTCTGTCCGCTGTCAGCCTGCTGGCATCATCACTAAGGCTGCCAACTCCCTAGTGGACATAGTCGGGACATGGTGGCGGCAGGATGCAGTGGCAGAAGCCGCCAAAGGCTCCCAACTACCTAGTGGATGTAGTCAGGACAGGGTAGTGGGAGGACACAGGGGTAGGAGCCGCCAGAGTGTACCTGCAACAAATTTGCACAAATGTTCTTAGTCCTACCATGACATGATTTACAATAAAACTGAGCTGTCTGTGTAACATGGCTACCAATACAAATAAAGGTAAACAGTTAGGCCCTACGACACAACTAGAAGCCCAACAAAAAAGAAACGGTACTTATGTTTATGAAAATCCAAACAATGAAACAAAAAATGTGTAACCGGTTTGTGCATGGAAGCTCGGTTGAAACCTGAGCTCATACCATCAAGTGATCTGCTAGACAACTGCAAGCCTGCCACCTAAATATGTCATTGTAAATTATTTTTACATGCATTATGTTAAGCTGCATTAATACAAGTTCAAAATCTCTTAATATAAGTAAATCACCAAGCTAATTCAATTAACGAATTCCAGTGGTCGTTAATGCAACAAAGTGCAAGCTTGGAATAAAGCTGGCTAAACTGGGCAGTGAAAAATAACAATGTGGTTCTCTACATCTTGTTTTCCTGGCTTTCGCTTTAGCGCTGGAATATACAAGAATTTTGACATTCCTCATATTTCACCCTGCTAATTTTTATGCCATAATGCATAATACTTCAGCAAGAGGAATAATGCTTTCTTTCAACCGTAAATAGTGATAGAACAAGAAAATTCATTGGAGCCAACGTTTTGAGAAGAAAAATCTCCTTCTCTTTGTCGAAATATTGGCTCCAGCGGTCCTTGTTCTACGGCTCTTCATCAGTTCAAGTCTCTTGTCCTCCTGTGTACCTCTGTACTTTCAATGTTATGTCAATGAAAGTGTAATAACGGATCATTAGTAAATGTAGCTGATGAGGAACTTGGGCTTGTTGGTAGATAACGACAGAGTAACTGCGCAACATAAAGATACGGACAAAGGAGGCTTGTGTGTGTTGTCTCCTCCAGCCATGTCCCCCCTTTGGGTGATTACTCTGTCTCAATGTAAAACTGTTACCCTTTGCACAATAATAGTAAAATGCATAAAGACAGGAAAGTGGACACAAAAATTACAACAAATAGCATCATATGCTAATGAGATATGCAAAAGTGCCTGCTACGATTTGTCTCACCCATAACGTGCTGGTAAGATGGTGACTTCTGGCTGTTGCCATTTCTTGAATACCTAAAATAAAATACATTTCAAAATTATAAAAATATACAGGACAACAGCAGTAGCCGAGGACATAATGCATTGTTTAGTACAAGAAGGTAAACTAATCTCCGATACACGGCAGACGAAATTTCCTTTAAGTTAATAGAAAAATACAACACACTTCATTTCATTCAATACTGTCAGCGTTTCTTGCTACAAGAAAAAAGGTATTTCTGCATGGAAGCAGCTAAATAATAAATGGCCTTCTACTTTTACAAAATATGTTGCAGCGACTAAGCCAACTACAGCTGTATATACTTAAAATTGCTGTATGCACATTACAATAGCCAAGACAGGATAAACTTGGGTTCATATGCAGCTCACTGGAAGGTACAACTTTGCAATCAACTCATTTCTGCTGGGCAAATATACGCACTAACATAAAACTACACATAAAAGGACCTTTTTTTTTCATAAACCACCGGACTCAATATAAAAAATCCAGTAGCAACAGTACAATTTTACCACATAACACAGCCAGGTTTTGTAAGCGTAGTAGGATTTACTATATAAATGTTGCAGCATATTCATGCTTTTAAATTTTTACAACCGTGAAAATAAAGATTACGTAAAAATAATACATTATATATAGGCTTAGATTGTGAGCTAATGTGTTTTCTACTTACAGCCAAATGCACAAAAAGTTTGTTCTCTTTCAGCGCTTTGAAAGCGCAGTGTCTGTTCGCTTGTGCAAGCAGCCGCTTAACCGCTCTTAAAATATCTGTGCTGCCACATCGCCTGACACTGCCATACAGCGTTGTAGCGCTTTTATTATTCGCGGCAATATACCTAAAGCGCTAGTAAATCTTCAGAATGCACAAGCTGCCCTTTCGATTACCTGTCTTCGCCACGCGAAAGTCACACTGGTGCTAGTTTTGTATATACACTTCAAGTTACGCAGTACTTGATATTCTACGGATTTTTCGATGCGACAGGCCACTCGTCACTAGAGTCGTTAAGAACGGTGTTTATCCTGAGGCTTCCGTCTGCCAGTAGTATTTCCGCATACATACGCGCACGCATGCCTAAGAGACGTCTGTGAACTGCCAAGAGAAACATGGCGCAAAATGTAGCCGTACCGGAAGGGCCGAGTACGCGCCGTTTGTAAACTCGGAACAAAAGCTGATATGCTTACCTGAGACGTTAAGAGAAATATGGCACAGGTCACAGGTCCCCGCTGGTAGTGGTTCGTATGCATCTGGTCGTCTCTGTCCGTTGCGATCTCCCATATCACAATGAAAGATGCAGTGCAAACCGCAGCACTTCGGGCGCTTGTTACGGTCCGGCGAGCGCACTTGCTCGATGTCGGCAAAGACGAAATCGGCGAAACGCTGCTGCTGGCGGCGGTCCCCTGGTCGCAATCACACAGCACGGACAGAAGCTCCCACCGTAACTTGCCGCAACGCTTGGTTGCAGTCTCCCCTAGCGCAGCGATTTCAGAACCACTCAACGACACGAGCGTGAGGCAGCGCAACTTGAAAATGGCGTCATGCTATTGACGGCTTGGGCTCTGGATCATTTTGTAGCTGCACAACTGAGCAAAACAGTTGCGCTAGTTTCGGTTTTGTTTCCTCGCGTTGAAATAAAAACTGTTTTGCTCACTGATAATTTTACGTCACTTAAGTAATGTTTACGAATGAAACAGCCATGAATTTAACACGCGTCTTGAAATACCCGCTACGTTCACTTGGCAGAAGCAAACTTTTCTCGTCCGAGTGTGGTTGTGTTTTAAATACCTATCGCTGGGCTGTCGGAGCGTGCTCGAAGTCTGAAGACGCGGCGTAATTGTCCTTAATTTTCTTAGCTATAACGGTGCGGCTGCCCTTGATTTCTGTGGAGTGCAGTTTGCTCTGATGTAAGGTAGAACTACAAAGCCGCCCATGTTACTAAATAATCTAGTGCACCTGAAGCTGCCAGAACTCCGGTATTTCCTCCACAAGTTCTTGCGACTGTGTGCCGCTCTCACCAAATGCGAGCGTGTAGTCATTTGGCGGAGATTTAGCAACACATTTTCTAGAACTATCGTTCACCGCTCTATCACGACATGGCAGCAGCGTGGTTGGTCCTTAGTAAAATTTTCTATGTATTGCGAATTTTGCGATAGCAATTATATGGACACAACCGCCGAAATATATCTGTCGGTGTTGCCGTGAGCTTACGTATAAAGTGCGATAAGATCCTATCCTGCGCCGTTAGCTGTGCGCGTTAAAGGAAGTGTGCGAGGGCGAGCCGAGATGTATAGTGCCTGGATGGGTGCCCCAAGTATCTATAGGTGGTCACTTGATAAAACGCGCGCAAGCCGGGGAAAGGAGGCGCTGGTTTAGCACGCTTCTCCTCTGGCCGTTGCTCTAGCCCGGTCTGGCGCCACTCTCGCTCTGTCTTGGAGATAATTCCCGATGGGTGCAAAGTGGGGAGGGGGGGGGAGAGGGGAAAGGCGCTTCTATATCGCCGTTTCAAGTTTCGGGGACGCTTTGAAGGACGAGGCAGCAGAAGCGTTCTGTCCGCTCTGTTCGCGCCCTTCATCACGCGGACGCTGTGGCAGCGAGTGTTCGCGGTCATTGAGTGAAATCTGTTCATGTTTGCACGTGCGCGCGTGACCCCGTGCTTGCTAATTTACGGAGTAAGCGATTGTTTACTGCAGTTTATTCAGGCGATGAAGCTACGAACCTTGGTTCGTGCAGTTGTTCGTGCAGTGGTTAATGCAGCATTGGGGGGGAAACTGCTACATTTTTGTTTTTAAATTTCTGGGGGGTTCAAAAGCAGTGCTGCGTACGCTAGTGTTTGTTTCTGGTCGCGGAACACAACGCACTGCGGTAGCCCAGTGGCTTTGGTGTTGCGCTGCTGAGCTCGAGGTCACGGGTCCAATCACAACCGCAGCAGTCGCATTCCAATGGGGGCAGAATGCGAAAACGCGCGTATATTGTGCATTCCGTGCACGGTAAATAACCCGAGCTGCTGAAAATAAATCTGCAGTTTTCAATTACCGTGCGCCTCATAACAAGATCTTGATTTTGGAACCTAAATCCTCAAAATTTAACTTTACGTAGCGCAATTACATTTACAATCGACACTGTTGAGTGCGCCTACTGAACTTGTTATCTCGTTGCTGTGCTCTCTTTAGTAGCCAATGCTATATTTTTTAGATTTACTTATGGTCAGAATCCATTGTGACAAATCCGGGTCTTCCTTAGCATAGGAAGCCAGCTATCGCTTAAGCGTGTGATATATCAACAAACATGTTCAAGGAAAATCGATATTTAGAGTTCGATGTAATTGCAGAACATGACAAGCTTGACGAAAGAATGATACACCGCATGTCGGTAACATGTCGGTAACATCATTTCAGCATCAAACAAAACCCTCGGTTTTCTAAAACGTCACTTTCGTCTTGCCCCACCACATGTTAAATTGCTCGCGTATAAATCACTTATAAGACCCAAATTAGAATATGCATGCCCCATCTGGAGCCCACTTCAAGCATATCTAATCACCGCATTGGAAGCTGTGCAGAATCGTGCTGCCCGATTCATTCATTCCTCATACTCATATGACGTCAGTGTTTCATCCTTGAAAGCTACATCCGGACTGTCACCCCTCTCTTTTCGTCGTCGCATTGCTAGCCTCACCCTTTATCACAAATTCTTTTGTTCTCCTCTCAATCAAGCACCGTATATCGCCGCCGCATCACGCATATCTCACCGCACCAGTCATCCCCTTCAAGTTGCCCGCCCATTATCACGTACTACTACGTTTTCAGCCTTGTTATTTCTTCGAGCAGCCACGGACTGGAACGGCCTACCCCATGACATCGTCGCCATCGCTTCAACACCTGCTTTTCAAGAACGCGTAACAGATAATAATAATAATATTTGGGGTTTTACGTGCCAAAACCACTTTCTGATTATGAGGCACGCCGTAGTGGAGGACTCCGGAAATTTTGACCACCTGGGGTTCTTTAACGTGCAACGCGTAACAGATCACCTTCAATGTTAAATCACCATCGCTGTTTGTTTTCCTCACTACAAATGTAATCCCACCCCTTATGTAACACCCCCTGAAATGGGGGCCTTTAAGGAATGAAACTGAACTGAACTGAACTGATTACAACCAGGACAGGAACCCGAGGGCCTGCCTAAAACAGAAGACGTTATCTGGTATTTCTTCTCCTGCATTTTAATCTTTCTCTCGCCATACTCATCTCGAATATCAGAGGAGTCGCAATCTTGCACGACGACTCTTCGCGTCCTATTAAGAGTCAAACGACCCACACACAAATGTTGACTCTTGTTTTGTGACTCTACCCGCGCGAAAATGGGTCTTCGTAAGAAAAAAGAGAGTCAAGTTGCTGTGACTCACTTTTTACTCTCTTTTTTCTTAGAGTGAACGTTTATTGATGCCGTGGCCTTTTTATAGGGTGATGAACATGTGATCTGCCGACTGCTGCTTGCGTGGCCGATAAGCGATTGTCATGAAAATGTAGTGTGACACGCGATATCAGTATACAACATCATGATTATTATGTCCACCATTGTTTTATTTACCAGGTATTTTGGAAATCTGTGATGTGAAATTGTAGATGATGTTACCAATTGGCATATCTCGTATGCTTGTCCTTCTTTCCTTCGTTTTTGCTTTCTGCAGAACATCATATGTAATTGAAATAAGTTGATTGTGAGTTATCTTGTCGCCATACTCATTGCTGTTAACATAGGTCCATTATCCTTAACGCTCTCTAGGTACCCTTTTGTATACTAAAGTATACAATGAACCACAATGTCTACAGACCCTTCTAACCCATTTCTGTAAAAATCCCTGATGGGATTGACAGTATCACAAAATAAATAAATAAATAAATAAATAAATAAATAAATAAATAAATTTGCAGAATTACTCCTCTGTCAAGTGGAACGTTTTCAGGAACTCTCGCGCTTTCTGCCCGTGTAGCAGAAAAACGTTCTTATTTGGAACTGGTCACCTGTTTGGTTTTGTCCCGACTCAAGCAAGTATATATTCACTCGTAATCGTTCATCCGGAAGGCTGTTGGCTCGCATTGGAAAAACCAAAGTGCGACAGTGGAAAAACAGGACGCATACTTGCAGTACATTGCTTATTTGTCTCTATATTGCTGTGGTTCGCGCCCGCGCCAGGCATGCTCGAATTGGCTGGCTGAACATCATTGAGCGCTAGGTGCACCACTAACCTAAAAAAAAAAGCTAAGTGACATTATAGGTATTAAAGGTGGCTGTCAGCAAAGAGACGCAAAGCCGTGCGGCATGTAAGCCTTATTTGATGGCCAATTCTTGAAAAATGTTTTCGGGTACTTAAGGAGGAGTAGGAAAGAAAGAGAGAAGGCAGAGAGGGGGTTAACCAGAAATGCGTCTGGTTGGCTACCCTACACTGGATGAAGGGAAGTGGGAATAGAAAGATGAGATAGAGAGAGGAGCTGGAGGAAGGAAAAATCCGTGAGTTCGCGCGCGCGCGCGGACGGCCGTCACAGAGGCTCATCGCCCTCAAGAAAGACAAAAGTGCTTTCACAGCTTTGTGGGCAGACGAGCCATGGGGACGGTCTTCAAGTAGCGCCTTCAAGGACAACGTCCGATCGTCCAGTCATCGTAATGCGATAGATAGTGTTTGTCTTTCCGACTGAAATCGACGGCAGTGGCACAATAAATGTTCAATGTTCTCTTCGCTGTCGCAGATGTTGCACGCAGCAGAGTCGGTCATTCCAATCAATGTAGTGTAAGCCCTCGTGAAAGCCACTTCGAGCCACAGCCGGTATGCAGGGTCTCCCACGTAACTTGATCCAAACATAAAAAAATATGCAAATGCCGCGTAGTTAAAAATTATGGGGTTTTACGTGCCAAAACCACTTTCTGATTGCGAGGCACGCCGTAGTGGAGGACTCCGGAAATTTAGACCACCTGGGGTTCTTTAACGTGCACCTAAATCTAAGTACACGGGTGTTTTCGCATTTCGCCCCCATCGAAATGCGGCCGCCGTGGCCGGGATTCGATCCCGCGACCTCGTGCTCAGCAGCCCAACACCATAGCCACTGAGCAACCACGGCGGGTGCCGCGTAGTTGGACAGAACCAACGTAATGTTGTTTGATGTCGCTTGGCGATACTCAGATTATTTTTTCGTTGCGCCTAATTACGTGATTAGTCTTAAGTAATTCATCAACTTCTGAAATATTATAAGCAGACGAAAAGCGTCAATGAGAAAATTGTAGAGCAACATGAAAAACTGCCGATACAGATTTCTGTTGCTCGATACGTGCTACATAAAAGAGTTTTTCCGAGCGCGAAAGAAGCCCGCAAATACGCGCAAAGTTGCCGCAAAGTTGCTGCTCGAGGCACTTTGCGTGTATTCGTGTATTATTCACAATAAAAGTTCGTTATATACTGCTGGACTGCACATCGAACGTGTACACGTTAACGAAACAGTCGCGCGTCCGCAGGTTCGGTATGAACTACGCTTGCCTGTAGCCGGAAGGCTGCCACCATGTAGTTAAATATATACAACCTTCTCATCTGTAACTCCACGCGCCCCCCAGTACGCGTCCGCTGAAATAGGTCGGGTGGAACGCCGTTGGCCGCGGATCGTAATCACCAACCTTATTTGTTTGTTTTTTTCTTGTCCGCCTCTGCCGCGCAATAAATGAAACACGAAGCCACGTATCTATGATGAAGCTGCTCCAGGTAGTCGATAGGCCCGCTTTCGCTCTGACGACATGGTCGGGCCGCACGAAATTGCGAGCGGTCGCACGACAGAGTGGATGGGTACCGGCACGCAGCAACCAATTTACCCAAGTCCCGGACGACGGACGCTTGCTAAATCTGGACATTTTTATGTAAGTACGTTATGCGTATACACAGTATTACTCAGACCCTTTCAGCCTGAGGAGCGCATATGTCACTAGATTGAGTACTGCTGGAAGAAAGAAGCATATAATCTCTGTGAACAAGCCTAAAAAAAAAAAACAAGCAAACCGCATACTGCAAAGGCTGCCCCCGTAAGCATTTCCCTGTGAAGCTCCTATTAGAAATTTCGAGCACGCATTTCATATTGCTAGAGCAAGGACTTCTCTTTCGTGAAGCTTTCGAATAAATTGTCTGAGTTTGCGAGGGATATCTGATAGCTCTGGAATAGTTTCTCCTCGATAGGGTCAACAACAAATCGAGTTGACATGAGTGGGTGTTTGTTTCACAGATTTGTAATATAAAGCTTTTCAGCACAATTCTCCCTTTTTTAGAAGTTATCCAGTTTAACTGCTCATCTCATATAAGCAAATACCGCACAAATATAAACATAGACAAGACGAACAACTAACAGAGTTTAACGACTGCCCAATATAAACCGGCCCACAAGGTAAAGTGGGATTTTAAACCGTGTATGCACTCCTGTGGTCCATGTATAGGATAAACTGGGCGGCGTGGGAAAAACCGTGCGCAGGCACGTCAGTTATATATATATATATATATATATATATATATATATATATATATATATATATATATATATATATATATATATATATATATATATATATATATATGTGTGTGTGTGTGTGTGAAAGCAGAAAGAAAAGAAAGCAGAGTTGTTCTTATCAGGCCAAAAAAGAAAAAGCGGCAAGTAAACTACATCCTTCAGAAAAAATTGTTGTTTGGCACTTTCAAATGAAGGTGGACTTCATTTCCGGCTGAGTAAAGGTGACTTTTAGTTCGATGTCGATGTTCACGAAGAGTTTGACCAACATAAACCGATGAGAGGTTACGGGTGTTTACAGAACGGCTAGGAGCATGGCGCTACGTTGCATTGGGCCGGGCTGGTGACTATTATCTCAAGTACCGCTAATATAGAGGAATATTACCGCGACGGTGATGCTTGAATTAACGTCGCCTGTACGGTCACGTTGTGCTTATCCGGTGCACATTACGTGCGAGTACTTCTGTCCCCTGTAAAGGCATGCTTTGCATAGTTTCCTGTCGGCTTTGTAAGCTTTGTATCAGCAATGATATTACGAATTTTGTCAAATTTAGTGGAGCAGGCGCCGAAATAACAATAGAAGCGTACTCCGTTGGCGCTTCTAACACAAAATGCTGAGAGCTGCAATGCACGAACCCGTGAAACTGTTCACGATAAATACCTCTTTATGTTAGACGGAACTTTGTGCTTGCATCGAGTGTCTCCAGCACGTTGGAAATAATGGAAATAAAGCACTCTTTTCACATTCATTCATTCATTCATTCATTCATTCATTCATTCATTCATTCATTCATTCATTCATTCATTCATTCATTCAACGTATCTGCAGCGCTTAATGAAAATCATTAATTCAGGTGGGAAAAACAGATAATAACTCGCGAGTGACCATGTGCGGTGCATACATAAACAAAACAATGATAAATAATGGGAAAGGCGGACTAGTCTTCAAAATGAACAATTCGCGTATAAAAGCAGCAAATTTTATGAGCGTCTCAACACAAATGAGTGGAACGCTTCCTCTGACACATATTTTTCAATACCCTTGGGCCTACTTTCAATATCTTTTATTCAGGCCACGTTAAAAAACTGGCCAAAGTTATTCCGAAGTTTACCCTTACGGCGTTTCCCACAACCCGGCTGCTGCTTTAGGATGTCATGCACCTTAATTGAATCAGCCATCACTGATGACCAACAAAAAGCCGCAAGTGCAACGACAACGGACGGGGAAGCAACGCGGCAAGCTATACGCGGGGGGAAGCAGGTCAAAGGAGGAGCGGCGCGTGAGGCAACAAAGCGGCCCAGGCCGTGTCTCTCGCCCTACCGCGATTGGAGGCAATATACGATCGCACGTCACGCTGACTATAGGCGCGCACGCGCGTCCATCGCAGCGCTGCCATTTCCTCCGTTGCGACGGCGACGACGCCAGCCGTACGACGAGCGCTGCCCGCTGGGTGCCTCGCCGCACCGAAGATGACAGGCTGTGCGCCTGTCATCCCGTCGGCTTCGTCATCTTTCACTCGCCCAAGACAAAAGAGGGGCGGAGGGCAGCACCCTGTTTACGGCGTCAACAAGGCGCGCTTACACGTGTGCTGCCGTGTCCCCTTCAAGAGAGGGTCTCATACACGCAGCCGCAGGAGGGCTACGTAAACTATGCGCGTACGTGCTTGCGTGCATGTTTGTTTGAGAGAGAAGGAGGAGAGGGAAGTGCGGGGGTGGTTGCGGAAGAAAAGTGTCTGGCAAGTGTCGACTGCAAAGAAGAGATGATCTACGCACAAAGTCGTTAAAATAATTTGTTTAAATATTGATTATAACTCCGTATTCTGTTCTTTGTGTCTATTTCTTGTGCTCTTCACTCACCCACCGTGGTTGCTCAGTGGCTATGGTGTAGGGCTGCTCAGCACGAGGTCGCGGGATCGAATCCCGGCCACGGCGGCCGCATTTCGTAGGGGGAGAAATGCGAAGACACCTGTGTACTTAGATTTAGGTGCACGTTAAAGAACCCCAGGTGGTCAAAAATTTCCGGAGTCCTCCACTACGACGTGCCTCATAATCAGAAAGTGGTTTTGGCACGTTCAACCCCATAATTTAAATTTTTTTGTTCACTCATTTCGTATCTTATTCGTATCGTATTATACGTGCAGTTACGTCGACCTAGTTTTCGTTAGCGTCGACACTTGGTTTTGTCTTCTTTCCTTTCTCTATTATTATTTCTTTTATTGATGATAGGTGGACCGACCGCGCAGGTTTCTTACAGTTTATGGTGCAATTCGGCTAATTTTCGTCTATGCTGGCACTAATTACGCCCGTACCGTAAACTTTACCTACTCTGCAACTAATCCTCACTTCTTGTGGGCAGCACGTGCAGCCGGTTTCAGACATCATTGCCTCGCGTAAGCCAAAGCTAAGTTCAAACGAACTCGCTCCATTCCCCAAAACTGTGCCATACGGTGGCTTTGCCTCATAATGTCTATATCTACGGCGGTGCACCCTTTACAGGTGTTTAGTACAATTTCGTTAATTTTCAACTATATGGGCTCTAACTACGCCCGTACCGTCAATTTTAACTTCTCTGCGACAAATTCTCACTTTTTTGTTTCGTTAATACCTACATTTTGATATCATTTGTGACTCACTACGACGCTCCGAACATGCGAAAGGGCCATCTATTTCTGGAAGTGGTTACACGATACCCATCTCCCTAGATACGCCAAGCCCCTATGAACACACCCAAAAAGAGCTTGCCTTCTAAATGTGTTGCCGATACGGCAACCCGCGGACGCCGATGAAATATGTGACGCTTGGGTTTCCTTGAAGGCGTGTAACAGTGGTCTACAAGACGCGCAGGATTCTAAACGAGAGATGAGGAAGGAAAGTCAGGGAGGTTAACTAGACTTTGTTCAGTTTGTTACCCTACACGAGGGGAGGGGAACGGGGGAGTGAAAGAAAGAGAGAGAGAAGACACGAGTCTTTATAGCACTTTCACATGCACTAAGCCAAGTGTAGTACATCTAAAGTCAGGCACCCAAGTTTGTCGTCTTCAGGTACTGTAGAAGGGTTTGAAAGGCTTTCTGGGTTGATAAGCTATGAAGCCAGGCTCTCAAGACCTTTGCTTATGTAAATGGCCTATCGTCCAGTTTTTTTCATGGTACACTGGAGAGTCTGGTGCTGTCTATCGAAGTGAGAATAGTGGCCCAGAAGATGATCAACGGACTCTACTCACTTGCACTTAGCGCGCACGAGCGAGCCCGCCATACCTATGCGATAGTTGTAGGAGTTAGTGAGTAGTGAAGGCCACTCCTATCCACAGCCGACGCAGCAGTGTTGCGTCATGTCGTGCAATGTTTGTCGGTAATTGCAGTTTCAGTGATGGGTCGAGGCTGTATAATCGACGGTTAGAGTTGCGCGGAGTACGCCAATATATCAACGTGATGGTACGCGCGAGACTGCGAAGCTCTCTTGCAGCGTGTACTCTTGACAAAGGTATAAGCAGTGTCGGCGCTCCAACCTGGGCACGTCGGGCAGCGTCATCGGATAGGTGAATGCCAACGATACAACAATATCCCGGCAGCCACCGAAAGACAGTCCTCGTTCAAAACGCAATGGCAAATTTCGTTGATTTGAGGCTGTAATGAGTGAGTGGAAAGCGTCGTGGTTGAAAATGCAGCGACTGCTGAAGACTGTTGAAAAATACGGTGGCAGAACACTGCAGAACAGCGGCAGCTCCGAATACCCTCGAGTGGCCGACAAAAAAGAAGGCAGGCGGTAGCACTGTACGACGAGGGAGAAAGAATATCGCCCAATCAGGGGGCGGCACGAAACCAGCAGTGCAATGACGCAAGAGAAAGGAGGAGAACAGACTGAAACGCAGAAATAAGAGATCGCTCGGGAACGGGGCTTGAAGATCGCCGATGTCGAGGGCGGTGTCGTCGGTGTCCAGACCCCAACCAGAGAGCGTCGACAGAACCAGGACGACCCCGGCTGTTCCTGGAGAGATCCGCCGAGCGTAGCGCTCGGCTGTTCCAGCTGCACCTGCTGGTACTGGTGACGATCCTGATCCTGGTCCTGATCCTGAGCCGCCATGAAAAGAGCGGAGGTTGCCTGGAAGCGACGAGATGCCTGGGGCGACATTGGTGAGAGGCGCCTGGGCGGAACGGCGAGCCAAGGAACGGGTGCCGCTCAGGTGTAACGGTCGCACTTGGATGACCTTGGACTCCGACACATCCTTGGCCTTGGACTCGGACGTCCGGGGTTGGCTTTGCCGTGCGTTCGCGTCCGTCGTTTGCCCCTGCCCCCCAGGTCGCTACCACCATCAACGCAAGGGCAATTTCTTTCAACTCATCGCCACCCGAGTAAATAAGACCTGCGACGCCTTTTTTTTCTTGTTTCTTGTTTCGGACCGGGAGTGATTTGAACTCCTTGCATGGACTAACGCGGCCAACTTTTATTATTCTTACTTTTATTATTCTTGCTTTTATTATTCTGTACTTTTCGTGTGCTCCTCGTTATTATCTTGTTTTCTTTTTTCTCGTAATGAATATTAAGTTTGTTATGGGGGAAAATGGTTTCGTCTTTTTTGTACTGAGGCTCTGCCTCAGTTAAATAACTCGTACTCGAGAAACCTATCATAGCAGGGACGTCAGTGGGTCGTAATTTCCATATCGTAAACTTCGCACGCTTTGGAAGACTGCATGCTTTCGAGTCACAAAATATTGCTCACTTGCTAGATGGTTGTTTTTCAATGTATTCCACAGCAGCGCGAAGAGCGCCAAGATCGGAATCTGTAGATGTCGTGACATGTGAAGTCTTAAACTTGATGACTGCCGATCGAGATGGTATAGCAATGGTGCCCGTTGAACTTTACGAGACCAAACCATCCGTGTAAACATGGATTCGGCTAGAGTAGGAACAATGAAAAGGTTTCATTGTGATATGCTTGAGAGCCGCGGAGGCCCGGTTAGCTTTCTTCGCAATTCCTGGAACAGCAAGGTACACCGAATGCTTTTTCAAGCTCCACTGAGGGGATGGCGTTCTTGTTGCGGGTGAGTATGTCAATCACAAAGAGTGCTGGTTAGCCAGAATTGATCTGGAAAACGCTACCTCGGGCCTTCGCTCAGGCAAGCGAGCGTGATGATGGTCATAAATTCTGGATATATGGCGAACATGCGCCCATAGTGCGTCGACAGCTATATAAGTCGTTATTGGGTGGTCTCTCATGATGGCAATGTTTGCTGCGGTTGAAGCACATCGAGGTAACCCCAGACATGTTCGAAGGGCCTGGCCTTGAATGCTGTGTGCATACGGATGTCAATTTTGTTAGCCTTGGACAATATTGGTGTGCTATATCGAAAGTATCCTAGGAAGAGCGGGGTTCTGAGCGTGGCACGTAGCTATGAACCCCATTTTCCCATGCACGATACTGTGGAGAGCAACACGAATTCCACCGTGACTGCGGCCAAGGGATGTGAACGGTTTATATGCGGTATAGTTTTACACGGCAAATGCTTAACAAAAACACAAAAATAAAATGGACAAAATCTGCGTAGCATTCATCGACGATTACTATTCCGGGTATGCGAATAGCCGAAACACATCATGCATAAGGCGTGCATCGCAGGCCAGTACGCATGCTTTATGAAGCACTCGCGCTTCCCTCTGGACCCACGCACTATCCAGCATATATCGCCGCCGCGAAATCCCCACATAACCTCGGGGTACATACCCGTGGAAATGACGCACGTTTTTTTGACTGTGCTATCTCCGGAATGGACTGATATTTTTCGTTAGATAGCTAGATAAATAGACGTAAAAAACTGCTTTGACAATGCCAAGAATGCTACTCGCATGAGAAGTAACCACACGTGATACGCACAAGTACTATATGGCATGAATTGCGTGTTTTTTTTTTCTTTCGCGGAACTGGACGACCGGCTTTACTAGGGGCGCCTGTGTAATGTACAAACACATTCACGCATTTTTTATCCCTCATCATCAGTCACTACTACACTTTCACTACCATTCATTATGCCCCAGTGCAGATAGCAGGCTAGATGACAACAATTTAGGACGACAGCTCTGCCGTTCTTTAAATAAAATTTGACTCGTCCATCACGGTTCTAGCGTTGGCAGTGCCGACAGCATAGTGAACGCAACCTAAAGCTACCCTCATGTATTAATGCGTTATGTCAAGCTGAAAATGCGAGGGTTCTGTGTTTTTCCGTTGTAAAAATCTCAGAAAGTTTCACCGATCTCTTCTCTGATAATGAGAGCAAGGTACCCTCTGAACGAGGCATAACATAAAGAAATAACAAGGGAAAGATGAAGTCCTTGCGAATAATAATGGGAGAGCGACGGCGATGCCGGACAGAAAGTATCCTGCGCAGTCATAATTTTTGTCAATGTTAGAATCAGACAAAAAAATTCACCGACGATTAGATACTCCCTAATGCCACATTTGAGCGCCGCTCTATAAGTGTTTTCATTTCGTGATATATTGGCTGGCGCGGACAATCTGTCTCGTGCGGCACGATTAAAACGGAGCGAAGTGTGGCGCGACTGCCTCGCTAATCGGGAGATCACGAGAGGCAGCGCGTGGGTGCCGCGCGGGCACGGTTCACAGCAGCCGCCGCAGACAGACCTGCGCTCATGCAGCGCTTTGTTTCTATATATGGTATCGGTGGACGTGCTCACCGCATGCCTTAACGATGACGTCATCAATGAACAGACGACGCGCGTTACTCTGACGCAATCTCGCAGCGATCACTGCCGCAGAACACGTCTTGCGCGGCACTACGCTTTTCTTCTCAAGCCTCCTCCTCCGCTTTCCTCCTCGCGCTCTTGGTTATCACCGTCTTTCATCCCCCGCCGCGCTCCGCGTATGCTATTTCATCCTTCGCAGTGCTCGTTCGCTCGGTTACGCTGAGGGACGCCGAGGCTCAAGGCAGGAACGGGCGCCTAAGATCTGCGCTTTAGAAAGCAAAAAGCAAAAAAAAAAATCATGAGCCATTTCATTCTGTGATGGTCGATGAACAGCGAAGCTGTTTAGCGCACGCCACAGAGGTGACCCAGAATACTGAACGAAGGTACGCACATATCTGTTTTCCTAATCTGTGGTCATCCTGGCGATACAGGTGCGAACACACATTCGCGTATCACCTCTGTTATTAAATGTGTCCGTTACGCAAGATAATGAATGGCTCATACCCACTAAAAGCATTGGCTCATACGCCCATAAATGCGGCCTCCGCATCACTAGGACAGAAGTGAAATTCTACGCTCGAATGATGAGCGGCAACAAAGCAAGCTGTGGAAGAAGACGGCAACAACGAACACGCGAGCAGTGGCACCAGCGCGTTTGCGCGGTTGGCGCCGGAAATTTTTTAACAGTCCTTTTTGAAAAAGTTGCACAAAACATTTTTTCAAAAACATCTCTTCTCACCCTTGTGCCTGGGACCTCTCCTTGCGTCCCACGTGTGACACGGGTATTTCAAGGGCGCGTTACAGGTCCCCGAGCCCACAGGGGTATGTGCCATTGAGCTTGGACGCTTTTTGACCCAGAATCGACCCACATGATGATGTGTTTTTGTCAACATCTCCGACACATTTGTTTCCAGATCCTAGCCATGGACAGCTTCGCTGTAATACTCGCGATGCGTTTCGTTTGTAAAAAAAAAAAACTGTTACAGTGCGGTTTTGTTCCATTTTACGTTCGATATTACATATGGAAGGCGCCAGCTCAAATGAAGCACTCTATAGTGCAAGAAAACACTCTTGTGAAGGCAGGGCCAGGGGCATCAACTGATATATATAACTGCACCGCAAGTAGCAGCTAGCAGTCACTGCCTAGCACCTCTAGAACGAGTATTTCGGCAGTTTGCTCTAATCTTGAAGCGCAGTATGAGTGCGAATTCCAACATTGCGGCTTCGTACTTGGGCTTGTGAATGTACAGCTTTGTACGCATCTTCATGGAATTCGTAACCTTGCTGCATGAAGAAAATCAAGCGACGTCCCTTGCATGGCAACGGCATCCCTTCGCGCGGCAACGTCCAGGATCGACTTATTAACATGACGATTCAATGTATTTTCATTTTAACCGTCACGTATGCTCATTTGCTCCGCCCACATTGAAACAAATCCTCGCCGCTGTCAGATCAGCAACGCCAAACAAAACGCTCTGAAAAGTAGTGTTAGAGATAGTGACGGACATACCAATTAATCTCCCCAAGATGAAAGACAGGCGACGTTCTCTTCTGATTAATGTTCTATTTTTCGCGCGCGAGTATCTATGGTGCTATCGTCACGCGTCCGTTCCTCGCAAGAACGCCGTCTGCGACCTGGTCGCACGCTGCAAACATCGTTGCTGCCGCCAACCAAAAAGGGACGCAACCCCTCAGAGACTTGAGCTCCCCTCCCCCCAGATATACATCCCCTTTTATCCGTACATTGCCGGGCCGTCAGGGCGTGCCGGTGCCACCGTGCACGCGTCAAGGGAGCGTGAGCTCTCTTCCGTGAAGACGCGGATCGGCCCATTAATCTGAAACCACTTGGCGTGACGACCGCAGGGTCCTTCCGACGACACCCGCGTTACTCCCCCCCCCCCCCCCTGCGGGACAAACGTGTCGCGGTCGTGATGGCAGGGCGATACTGCTGGCGTGCGTCGAGCAGCGGTGGCGTCGTCGATGCTTGGTGCGCACGTGGCAACCCCGAAGCCGCCTTCCTTTTCACCGATCTCCTTCCGCCCGTCTTCCCTCCACTTTTGCTGGCCACGTTTGACAAAGCTACTCAGTCGGTGCCTCTATCGGAGCACGACGGTGGAAATGAACTGACCGAGTGTGGTGTGGCCGATGGCTGCTTCGAGTGAGACCATCCAGAGTCATATGGCAGCTGCGGTTGACATGAACCAATCAATGACGCCGAGTCATAGATAGCCTTCAGATTTAGGAGCTATTCGCAATCCGTCGACCCTCACGATCTGGCTGACCTCGACGACCGAGAATGCAACAGCCCATGCGGCAGAGAGTCAAGAAGCACCCTCACAGGCTAGGCGAACTTGTGGGTAAATTCACGGCCCCTAGATTTGGGTGGCTTTCGTGACCTGAGGTCGAGTATTCGGAAAAAAGGAAGAAAACGTATCCTTTACATCAAACTATTTTCTGAGAGTAGTTCCTGAATATAGGTTTATGTTTGTTAAAATAGCTGGCAAACAAATCAACAGTCAGAATGTAGAGGTCGACTGATCGAAACCCACTACAAGTAAACTGGAAATTAACCGGGGTTGACGTGCGAAAGACTAGCTGCCGGCACTTCAATAGGCGGATCTATATTTGTCAAAGCCGAATTTTTATCCATTAATTACATGATACTAATACGCCAAGAGTGACAAGACCGTCCTTGGCAAAAATAGGTACACATGTCGTAATATCGGCCTGCCTCTGTGGCGCACCTAGCCCAGGTTCGTTCATTTTAATTCACCGGCCATAGGAAAACTCGAACGTCTGCCTCTTACTGTTTTATTGTGAGCTGTATGCCAGTTATTTATGATGGCACACCTGCTGCAGGGCTCTGGCTAAGTTGTGCAACTATAGTAACACTTAGATTATATGAAGTTAGACGCATTTGTATTCATACAGTTTTATTTTTCACGTCCTACCAAATCAATCGTATTGGCACTGCTGTTTGCACATGTCTTTGCTTGCTTGCGAAATCTGCTTTTCTTTTGTTTTCTGTTTCTTTTTTTCTTTTTTTGCGGCATAGCACCGTAACGCGTCACAATATGAGGCGAACCTCTCAGGCAGTTCGCCTAAATTCCACTCATAGCTTCCGACACATTTTGAGAACGAATTCGGAATACAATTCCGGCTTTCGAGCGGCCTTCTGCCTTTTACGGCAAGCTTATTCTTCTTCTGCTCTTTTCGAGGGCTCACAGAAAATAGTTTAAAGAACCGCAGAACTAAACCCGCGCGTTAACGAATCGCTCAATCCTCGTATGTGAATTTTCTCGCAGCAAGTCGCCATTCGACTACCTTCCGGTCATTGCGGTCTCGCTGTTGCGGCTGCCTCTGCGGTTAGCTTTGCTTGCTTCGCGTGCCGAGCGCAATAAAGCGGAGACCGACGTGCAGACAGCGGCGCCGGCACGCCTTCACGCAGGACAGGCAATAAGGACCTCCACAATCGCTCGGCGGTTCCCCAGTGCCGAATTCATTACCGAATCGACCCATCGCGTAAATGTTTGTCCTTCACTAGACGCAGGCGTCTAGTCAGATACCCTTCAAAGCAATGTCTCCACGAGGCTTGGCCCTCAGGATATATATAACAGGCAATTAGTGGAAGTAAAAGCGAGAAGTTGCGCAAAATATAAAGAGACGTACAGGTCTAACACGAAAACCGGCGTGGCATAGACTGCATATTAAGGTTAAGCGATTGGTACAGCCGATCAAGCCATATAGAAACTCTTCGTGCAGTGCAGGCAAGACACCACCACGATACCCGTCTGAGCGTTAACCTTAAACTTAACTAGAGTGGGAGCAGCTTGGAACATGATTCACACACGGTGGAACTTTTACGCTTGAACCATCTGACCTTGCCGGGTATTAGGGAGTCTCAGCAGAGGAGATTACCGGAGTGGGCATACTATGCAGAAGAGCGCGGCACCAGTTTCTTGCTATTTCTCTCCACCCACGCCTCGGCGTTCTTCTTTTCCATCTTTTCTTTCAATGCTAAGCATCCTTCTCTGAGTGCAACTACTTTCTTGCGCGTGGGCGCGCGGCATCTCGCCGCTTAAGCGGGCCAGTCCCGGTGACAGTGCAGTCGATAATTATGTGTTACAGGGGCAACAGGGTATGTGGCACTCGGGCGACTGGGTATGTGTGCATTGGGTATGTGCTACTGGGTGCATGTGCGCACTGGGTATTTGCAATGGATATGTGCCACTAGATGTGTCGCGGGGGTCACTGGCTATGTGCCACTGAGTTTCAGTTTGCTTTCAATCTTATATCTCGCCATTACAAACATGTCTTACTTATTATAAATATAAACCCTACGGCATATAATCTCTACATAACCGTTCGCTACACAACATTCACATTATTCATACAACCGTTCTCTAAAAATCATGAATGCTTCGCATTATGTAAACGTCAACTGTAGTTGAGTCTGCCAATTTCCTTTTTTTTCTGTCTTATTACTATTCTAAGAAGAATCACATTCCACAGACAGAGATGAAGAAAAGAGACTGTCATCTTAACCGAAACTAATTCAACAGATCGAAGTTTTTGAAATGAGGGCGCTGAGGAATATGTAGAGAGTGAATCGATTTCTGAGTGGTTACGCTGGCAAGAAAACGATAACGATTGCCTTTGATAGAGATTTCTTTATAAGAAGAAAGCGAGCATTGGTCGCAATAACGGATGCTTTCTTTAAAGCAAACTAGGCCGAACAGAAACATCTTAAGTGGCAGCCGAACAAGGAGAACCTGTTTTCGGCATCACGGCACCCTAATCGGCGCGTCTACATTGCACTCCACAATAACCGCGGAGTACTCCCGACCAAAAATGCGTTCCACGCGCTTATTTGACGTATATTTGGCGACATCCGCTCCACGTGGCGGCTTCAGAGACAAGAGCATGTGGAAACAAAGGATAAACGATAAGTAAATTAGAAATAAACTGATAAAAAAATAACACCTTCTGAAGTAGAATATTCCTTCAAACGAGGAGACAAAAAGCCGACATAATGATGACAAGCCTAACCCGAGTACTGCGACGACCAGCTCGATCCCTTTGCGATGCCATACCTCAAGTAAATACATTAGACGTCACTGTACCACCTCCACGTCTCCGCCACGTACTATGTATACCTCATCATTCACACTCCTTCGATTTGGTCTTTTCGGCTTGTCTACACCAAATCGACACACAAATCACTTGATACACCCCTCGGGCAAGCCTCGACGACTCGCGAGCTCCGCTCGACAGTTTCGCTAAGCCCTCATCTTTTACGCGGCTGCGGCACTGCGCGCTTCGGCTTTGCCAGCGGCGGTGAGCAGTAGCGAAGAACCCACCTCGGCTTCACCAGGCTCTCACGTAGAGGCCTCTCTGCTGTACTACTGCCTCCTATAGGAAGCAGCGCGTGGGTTGGTCGGGCTGGACGCAGGCGCGGGTTGGGTGGCGCCCCGTTCAACGTTGACGTCCGCGCTGCCGCATGCGCACATCTGCGCGCTTCCAGGTGCCCCCCTGAAGTGTGCTACGTCGACGCCAGTTAGACTAGCTGGACGGCAGCTAGAGGCCGGCGCAAGTCTTAACGCTACACGTGCTGACACCATCTTGCTAGCGCTCCCAGCCAGGCTCGCCAGGCCTCCTCGCTGCCGCGCCGAATGTAACGTATCGGCGCCACTGCATGTGAGTACCTCCGAGCGTTACGGAGTCATCGAGTCACGGTAAAGCTAGTTCCGATTTCCTACCTCGCAAGTGCTGGGCGGGCGCAACAAAAATGATTCTAGCATCACCGAAACTGGAGCGTAGTTAGCGAAAACGTCACTAGTTCCAGCAAAAGCACATTAGGCCTCATATATAAGTTATCCTGGAAAGTAAGTACTATCGGAAGTGATTGACGACAAATTGCAGGGGTCAACTTGAATTTCTGGAACGCTGAATACGTCTGATTATCTGATTATGACCGAGAAAACAAGCGGATCAGACCGTGGAAATGCCAAGATGCAAATACCACACAAAGTAAGAAAGAAAAAAGGAAAAGAAAAGAAGTCGTCATGCATGTTCTGCCTTTTCTGTTTTAAATTCTGGGGATTTGCTGACGGGGATATGCAGTGAAGAAAGAAGAGAGAGAAAGAAATGAACAAGGATTGCAACACCGCGCCTGAAGAAACGAAAAAGTGGACATGAAGTAACTGCCTGACGCGCGATACCCGATGCACAGAGCTGCATGAGTTTATTTGATGGACACCTCTTGATTTTTCGGGCGCATTGTTGCAAATCAGTTTTGATTTTAAGCCCTGCACGCAATGCCTCGACAACATGATCAACATACGGAGTGCAGAACGTGTTTTCTTGCAAATCGGATTGTAAAGATGAATGAGGAAAACATGAAGCCTTATTCTGAGCTATAAATCACGAAGAAGAAATCCGCTTGCTGCTTCTTTCTCGCTGCGGCAAAACACCGATGACATTGTAATAACGGAGACCCGATGCCGTTGGCGATATGAGTGATCCAAGTTGAAACTCGCTTTACAGAAAGCGCGTGGGGGTGGGCGGTAAGGGAGGGCGTAGGGGAGGGGATATGAGTAGTGGTATTACAACCAGAGCCAAATGTTCGTTCAAGATGGAAATCGAGATGGCGGGCAAGTCTTGCAGGCTCCACAGAGTTAGCCAGGAGAATCTAAGACTAAAACTCCGCCGCACCAGAGTAATCTGCATATTATGCTTCGTTTTAGTTTTTTTGTTTGTGCAGCAGGAGCACGGGACTACGAAGAAATAATATTCCAAAAAAGCGCTCCTTACCGGCGCCACCTGAAACTTTTTGGCGATCAGCCTGGTATCAAACGGCCAGTATTAATTTAATCACATCGCTTATGGATGTTCCCAGGTAAATCACTGGAGTTTCGAATCGCGCACCGGCGTGAAAATGGAGCTTCGGAGTGCGAACATCTATTTTTCTCGTTGTAAACGACTTTGAGAAAAAGGTCGTCATATCGGCTCTGTGTTCGAAAAGTCGCAGTTTCTTTATGGCTTTTGTGCATAACACAGTGTAAAATAGGCGTTCACGTTCACGATTAAAAGCACGTGCAGGCACGGACACCGTAGGAGAGAAAGAGAAGTGATAAAGGAAATACAGGGAGGTTAACCAGGCCGAACGCGGTTGGTCACCCTGCAGTGGAGATTAGGGAAAGGCGAGTGAAAGATGAGAAGAATGAAATGAGTTCACACTTTGCGCGGATAAGGACATAATGAAGGGTTCACCGTTTGGTTCACCACAAGCGCTCATAAAAACTGGCGCATCTGAAAAAGCGGAGCAGAGCTTTTGTGGCTTTGCACACCACATACGCAGGAGGCCACGGTCCCAAGACCATCTCATCCGCAAAAGGCCCGTCATCTATGCGCATTAAAGCTGTAGGAAAACTAGAAAGTAATTTGGGCTCGTATATGGCAAGAAGCACTTCATAAGCTATGCAGTGGTTTGCAAAAAGATGCGCGGGCCAAATTCACAACGCTCTTTGTATCCGAGATCTGTTTGTCGTTGGTCGGCCACTTATATCACGTCGGCTGTGACGATCAGCCATTGCAACCTGTTTTCACAAATCACTCTAGCGTGCGAACTGCTTTGTGAATACGAGTCATGAGCCGGGAGCTGAAGCGCATGCAGTAGGTCCTCTGAAAGAATGCACGATGACGCATCGAGCATATACATGAATCGGAGGGCTATTTACCGCTGCCATGGTCTGCTAAGGTGCGGACGCAGTTAAAAGTCGGCCTGCTCGAACAGCTGAAATACCGGCTCTGTATTCGTCGAGCAGTTTGTACTCCAAAGCAGTTCGTATGTAAGAATAGGCAGCGGCCAATCGTAATTGAGGACACAGTAAAGTGTTTAAGAAAAAAAAAACTTGCTCTTGGCATGGCTGTTGTTTACTAAAGGAGAAGTTTATTGCTAAAAAAAAAACCCAACACAGATAGGGGGAAAAAATGATGCGGGTGGTCGCTATACTATACATACTATAGGGTAGTATCAGCGCCCCGTTACTATACGTATACTGTACTGTAACGCTATACGTAATATGTACTATTAGCGAAGGCGACCTGTCAATGACAAATAGCTTTTATGAACGACAAGCTTTGTGAATGCCACCCCGTAATTTTATTGCATCTAGCACCCTATAACAGCGTGGAGAAAGCTACTAAAAAGCGCGATTTGTTTAGACTTATACCACCGTTCAAAATGAGGAAAGTACTAATGCTGCAAGTGCTCTTTCTCTATTTTTTTTCCTCACTATCCTTCCATCTTTAATCTTTTGTTTGCGTATTCGCGATGCGTACTTTCTATTACGTAGTGAAAAAATGTAAGCCTTCGGCAAGATTTTCAGCTATTTTATATAGTTGTAATACTTGCATGTTGCTCACACTGAAACTACAGCGACATTTGCGCGAAAGGTTCATCAATCAGAAATTTATTCTATTCCTACACGGGGTCTGCATATTGGTGCGTTTCTTCTTTTTTTTCTTTTTTTCCATTTTTTTTAAGCGAAGTTGCTTTGCCTACCATCAAATAGTTTCACCTGGGTTATCGGTCAGTCCATCCATCTATGATCGGGTTCTCGCCGAGTAGGTTTAATCGCATTCTTAAAAAAAAAACCGTCTCGCGGTGAGTTGCTCCAACCTCTAACAATTAAGCCACAAGCGCCCGCACAGTTCATTCGTGCCATCAAGATTTTGTACCATCACACACCAACAACGGGTGAACAAGCCTTTAATGACGAGGCACCCGGACCAATCTAAGTTTGCGCGTTAGAAGGCACTGTAAAAAATGAAATGTACCTGAAAAGCGTGAGAATCAATATTTGAGCCCGAGAGGCGAATATGAAGTTATAGAATCTGTTACAACGACAGCTGGCACGACTGATGAATTGAATGTACGGATGAGATAAAACATTGAATCAAAAAGGAACTTCGTCGTCAACCGTTTTCCCATGCTTGGGAGTGCAGCACATTCACGAATGAGACGACGACCCTCTTTCTCGAAGAACAAGCAATTTAATTTTCATTGGTATCTAGTACAACATTAGTTTCAGCAATACACTATGCTGATACGATTATTTTTATGGTTGAAATTAAGAGAGAGAAAATTTCAGTTTCGCCCATAATGCGAAGCAGTTATCCAACAGAAGAGGAGCGAATGAGAGTCTCAAGACTTTAAACATGTCTTCATGCCTACCGGGAATCTAAATCTAAAGAAAGAAAGAAAGAAACAAACAAAAACAGTAACACACACACACACACGCACACACACACACACACACACACACGTGTGTGTGCGAGCGTGCGTGCGTGTGTGTGTGTGTGCGTGTGTGTGCGTGTGCGTGTGCGTGTGTGTGTGTGTGTGTGTGTGTGTGTGTGTGTGTGTGTGTGTGTGTGTGTGTGTGTGTGTGTGTGTGTGTGTGTGTGTGTGTGTGTGTGTGTGTGTGTGTGCGCGCGCTCTAGAGAACACAAGATCTTCCTTTTTTCGTTATGTAAGTGTAGTGTCCTTCCTCCCCAAGGCCGAACAGATAATTGTGCGTCGGTGTAACAGCGTGCGAACAGAGAGTTTTCCGCATGATGGTCAATTTAGGCCCTTTTTCACTATAAGATGTCACTTGGAGCAAATTGAGTGCGGTGCTTGCAAGTCGCGGTTGAACTTACAGTTTCTGTAGTAAAAGTTCACAGTGTGGACCCATCCAACGTCGTTGTGGGTGTGGCTTACAATGTGCACGTTGAGGAAACCCGGCTTGGTCTCGTGGCAGGCCTGCAGAAGTAGAGAACGAAGCACAAGAGGTAAGGGGACAGGTACTAGGGTTGAAATTCAGGCTAGTTGGTTATTCATGATCGCCAAAAAGCAGTGCGTAGAAAACAACGGACGAACGTAAAGAGCCATACATCGTGCAGTACAGTTAATGGAATGCGTTAATCGTAACCTAAAACAAGACCAGATGAAAAGAAAAAAAGAGGACGTCGTCGATGACTTTTCAGTGAGAAATGTTTTACTAAGTCATTCATCATCAATTGTTAGAGTCCAACCGGCTACGATACGGGCTATAGTTGACATTATTGTAGTACCGCTATCACATGTGCAGTATTATACGGTCGACATGACCAACTAAACAGTCCACACGGCGCGCAATGGCTGACGATCTATCAACGCTCACTGTTTTTGTTTCGAGTCAAGAACAGCGCCTCGGCGATAGCTATATTCAACTTGCAGTATTTTGACGACGTGTATTGGTAAACACGCACTGACGCACCATCGAAACAACTGGGCAAAACAGCCGACCATGTGAAGTTTGTTGCACCGAAAAAATAAATAAATAAAGACAGCAGGTTTAGGAAAGTTCGTGTTCTCATAAGCAAGCAAGAAAAATATGTCCTAATAATAATAATAATAATAATAATAATAATAATAATAATAATAATAATAATAATAATACTCCATAATGTTAAATTTGAACGCACCTGTATGCGTGTTTTCATTTCGCGATATATTGAGGCAAAGAATGTGAGAGTGAAATCACCGCACCGACTGGCAGTGGGCCAGTGCCGTCAGCGCCTTCGCAGAGGGAGGGGCAGTACGGGAACGCTGGCACGAAGAGCGGCATCGGAGCCAGCTGGGGAAGACGACGACGAACGCGCGAGCCGTGACACTATACAAGGTTGGTCAAGGCGTTCGCGAAGCTTCGCTCCCAATGTGGCTATGTGATTTCTTCTTGGAAAACATCCGGAATGAGAGGTAGTAATCGGCATGTCATTTCCTTAGACAGCACGGTACTCTCTATAAAGCTGAAAGGCGACGGTTTAAAACCATTATACAGAGGAGGGCGAACATGGAGAAACCACTGCGAATTACAATAAAAAAAAATGAAGTGCGCACATGAGAATCTACCACGCGCGCACACAAACAGAATAGCGAAAGCCATCAAAAGGAGTCGTACGCAACGGACGGATATAGTGGTATGAAACAAGCTGTGGAGAAACCTGACGCTGTAAGAAATGTAAGGAAAACCCGAAATACATGCCAAGCAAAGGCCCCATTCGGCAAGAGACGATTAAAAGTGAAATAAAATGAAAGAGTGATCGTCTAAGGAATTAGTGACAAAATACACTTAACTTGAAACATGAGGTACGGAGCTATAAAAAGAAAGTAAAGCTGATAATTATCGTTCATTAAAGAGGCGAGATCACTTTGCCCCGCCTTCTTCGTTGCTATCCTAAGTGCTTAAGTGCCTCAGCTACTTCAAGCAGCCTGAGTGCGCTGCAGTTCTGCCTTTCAATCTCCACTGCGGCGAAACAGATTGGTCTGGCAACACACACTACAGGAAAATACACCTGCTGTCTTGAAAAAGAGCCCGAATACATGTTGTGACAGGCATAGAAGTTAACAACCTTCCTTCGTTGATGAATTAAACGCTCACGTTGCTATTAAGATGTCCCGCCGCAGCTGCGTCTGCGGCCGCTTTCGTTCGCATCCATTCCCGCGGCGAAGCGTCTTTTTGAGCAACAATGCCGTTTTTCTTTCGGAACGCATATGCCGCGACGAGCTATACGAGGCCACGGTAGCGAGATTCAGACCATACACTTGGACCTTGAAGTGTGACTTTTTCTATGTCGACGTCACCGAAATATCGCGCCTTCTTGCCCCCTTACATACTTAATGAAATGTTATAATGACGTGGTCGTGGTAATTGGAGAATTAATGTGAAGAGACTGTGTCGGTGTCTTATTATTTGCCCTTGTTTTATTGCACCATTATATCAGCAGTCACTACCGCCATTGGACTAAGTATTAGCAGTACTGAGTGCTAGACATCTCTGCTAAACCGGAACGACGAGGAACTCGCTAACGTCGTGTCATGTAATGTCATCTCAATCATTGCCACAGTTGGCCGGTAGTCGTTGACCGGCAGTCGTCCTTGCTCAACGTTTCTGGCGCGAATCACTTCGGAGATCGCTAGGTTGTTTTCTAAGCGAAGCTTTCTTGGCCTCTTGCAGCCAACTTTGCGGGTGCTGCTGCCTTGGCGAGTAGACCACTTGTCGCTGTTTTACCGCGTAGACGAAAACTTGCGGGCGTACATGTGCGAGTAGACACATTGGGCCTCTGGGTCTTTGCCACTCGGTCTGTGCCCATTCTTGGCCAATACCTCGCAATAGGTAGGTGCCACTAAGTGTGTGCCCGGATTAACGAGCTGAACGAAAAGGACAGTTCAGCAACAGAACATTGAAGGAGTCGGCGTTTGCGTCATTTTGCGCTGCCTCATTAGCATTTACGTCTAGGTAACGTATGTGTATTTGCTAAGGTAATCGCGAATAGAATCAGGAATACCTTAGACTTCCGTCAACTAAAGGACCAGGTAGGATTCCGTAAAGGCTACTCAACAATAGACCATATTCACACTATCAATCAGGTGATAGAGAAATGTGCGGAACATAACCAACCCTTATATATAGCTTTCATTGATTACGAGAAAGCGTTTGATTCAGTCGAAACCTCAGCAGTCATGGAGGCATTGCGAAATCAGGGTGTAGACGAGCCGTATGTAAAAATACTGAAAGATATCTATAGCGGCTTCACAGCCACCGTAGTCCTCCATAAGGAAAGCAACAAAATCCAAAATAAAGAAAGGCGTCAGGCAGGGAGATACGATATCTCCAATGCTATTCACATCGTGTTTACAGGAGGTATTCAGAGACCTGGCTAGGGAAGAGTTGGGGAAAAGAGTTAATAGAGAATACCTTAGTAACTTGCGATACGCTGATGATATTGCGTTGATTAGTAACTCAGGGGACCAATTGAATGCATGCTCACTGACCTGGAGAGGCAAAGCAGAAGAGTGGGTCTAAAAATTAATCTGCAGAAAACTAAAGTAATGTTTAACAGTCTCGGAAGAGAACAGCAATTTACAATAGGTAGCGAGGCACTGGAAGTGGTAAGGGAGTACATCTACTTAGGGCAGGTGGTGACTGCGGATCCACATCATGAGACTGAAATAATCAGAAGAATAAGAATGGGCTGAGGTGCATTTGGCAGGCATTCTCAGATCATGAACAGCAGGTTGCCATTATCCCTCTAAAGAAAAGTATATAACAGCTGTGTCTTATCAGTACTGACGTGCGGGGCAGAAACCTGGAGGCTTACGAAAAGGGTTCTACTCAAATTGAGGACGACGCAACGAGCTATGGAAAGAAGAATGATAGGTGTAACGTTAAGGGACAAGAAAAGAGCAGATTGGGTGAGGGAACAAACGCGAGTTAATGATATCTTAGGTAAAATCAAGAAAAAGAAATGGCCATGGGCAGGACATGTAATTAGGAGGGAAGATAACCGATGGTCATTAATGGTTATCTAATAATAATGGTCATTAAAAACGCGCAAACAAAGAACTATGCCAGTTAAGAAAAATATTGCGTTTCCAAATCTTCAGTGAATCTATTCCAGATTATATCTTAAATTCGTCAAACTAAAAGTATCATGTAACCTAGAACTTGAGAGGCTACTCCAGATGATAAAATGATATCGTCAAAATTGTCATTCCGCAGATACCAAAAGATAGCGTTAGCCGTTCTCCAGATGATAATTAAGCCTGTGAGCGGAAATGACTTCACCGAGTCGCCGCTTTCCTGGAAGATAGATTACAAACCGTCTTCTGGTATATAAGAGAAGAGAAAAGAGAATGTGTTTCATTTTGCGCAGTACAGTAAATAAGTGACGCCTACCTTCTATAAATAAGCGAGCCGTTCGGCACCCACAGCTTATATAGCAATACCCATAGAGAGTACATTTTTTACTTTCCCTTCTCCTCGTTCACTCTTCGTATTTTTTTCCTCGTGCAAATGTAAAGACCGGAGACGGAAACAGCGCGAATCTATATCGTTCACCCTATATAGTATTTGAGGCAATTCGTTTCTTCTTATTGTTCTTCTTTTCCTTCTCAGGCTTTCTGCGCGAAGCAAACTGGACCGAGCGGAACTTTATCCAGCGGGCTGCTACGGTTCGACCGTGGGCGACAACGATGAATCGGTGCTTCCGTCAGCCACGTTTATGTTGCCTCGAGCTTCGAAAGAGGGGGCCTCTCTCTGGGGGCCCGCGCGCTCCTTCAATTCGAGGCGGAGCTCGACCCCGACGAAGATGACGGAGTCACTTTCGCTTCCTCCGTGTCTTTACTCTTTATTTACGCTCAGCCGGTAGCCTGTGCGCCTTAAGAGGATCGACACGACAGTAAAACCAAACAAATGCGCGCAGACACTGCTTTTTCTGATGGGCTTTTATTTTTAATCTCATTCTTGTTAGGCACCGCGACAGTATGCGTGCGTGCGAGTGAGTGAGTGAGTGAGTGAGTGAGTGAGTGAGTGAGTGAGTGAGTGAGTGAGTGAGTGAGTGAGTGAGTGAGTGAGTGAGTGAGTGAGTGAGTGAGTGAGTGAGTGAGTGAGTGAACGAGCGAATGGGTGGGTGGGTGAGTGAGTGAGCGAGCGAGCGAGCGAGCGAGTGAATTAGTGAGGTGAGCGAGCGGATAGGATAGGATAGGTAGAAAGTGGGAATTAAAAACGTGTTCAAGAATAGCATTATAATCCATCAACATCGTGCGTTAGCGCGTGCACTACATGTGCTCATTGTTGCAAGAAAGAAAAAAGCCAAACTGAAATTAGTCCTGCTGACTGCACAAGCAGCAAAAGGGACATTACCATGGGAGTTCAAAATCTCACAAAAATTCAAGACGATAAGATTTCAAGTTGGTGGCCGCCTTGCCGTGTGATACTACGTATACATTAAGCTGGCTAGTCCATCTCATATCATTCACTAGATCTTTTGAACACAGGGTAACATCTATGCAGCTTGAATAATTATATCCGCGAGGAAATGTTGGCGATCCATCGTTTAAAACAGTCAGGTTGCATTTATCTATGGCGCACTCAATAACGTTACCACGTGCATCACAATGATCACTGTCCCAAATAATGTGTCCATTGAAATCTCCACATAAAAATACATTAGAATGAGCTATTTTGAAGATATCCACTAGCGCGTCGACCGAAATACGGTTTGAAGGTTGTAGATATAAATTAATCACTGTTATGCACAGCTTACCAAAGGATACTTAACATGCGATGAATTCCGGAAAGTCTGAATCACAGGACTGAATTTGATAAGATGGTAAGTCCTTTTTGATGCACAGGAGCACTCCGATAACAGCACCTTGACGAGACGTCTTGTGTATCACAAAACTCGAGAGGCGACAATTATCACTCATTCCCGCCTCTTGAATGCAAAGTATTGGAAAGTTGTATTGTACAAGCAGTTTACGAAATTCAGCACACTCTCGTCGAAGACTGTTGGCATTCCACTGAAATATGGAGACATTTTTGTAGCGGTTATTTATGTGCTGCTTGCCGCAGTTTTGGCCCGGATTGTTGACACAATAGTGCTTCCAGAGGCAACAAGGCTGTGAGTGAGTTGGGCTGTATACCCTTCTTTATATAACACTTCTGGTAGGTGGTTTGCTTCCAGCAGGGCAGACAGGATTGCCTTAAGACCTGCGAAAAGCATTGGCAAAATCAGTTGCGTTACCGATGCGGTGGTATGGTCGCTATTAACTGGCGTTACTTCTGCAGTAGGTGCGTAAGGTCGCTGATAATAATGTGTACGAATATTAGAGCTTTCTGGTGTATTACTTTCTGCCTGTTGTCGCGTGGGTTTCCGTAGCATTGACGCATAAGGCTGGGCGCTTGACTGTGATCCTCTTGATTGGTCTCTTGATTGCACTCTTAGTTGTTCTCTTGAGGAGGAATAGCCCGCTGGTTATTTTGGCTGTGGTGGTTCACTTGGCAGGATGAACAATCTCAAGGTTTGAGACGGGTTCATTGCGTCGCGGTTGTCTTCCATGGATAAGTCCACATCGACGCATTTGTGCCGCTGCGTTGCTCTGAGGGCAGCCTGAGTAGCAGGCAGCATGGTTCCCCGCACAATTCATACATTTAGGCTGAAGGAGTGACTTGCAATCCTTGCGGTCATGACCTTCTGGGTAGATTTTGCATCGACGTGTGCTGCGGCAGTTTTTCGCTATGTGCCCAAATCGCTGGCAATTATAGCAGCGAAGTGCTGGTCCTAGATATTCCTCGACAGGATGACTGGTGAAGTCTAAATAAATTCTTCCTGGAATAGGGTGATCGTCTCTGAAAGTCAGAATTGCTGTGTGAAGTGGGTGCAACTTTACTGCTCCATCTTCCTGGCCGTAATATTTTATCTGTCTGCGTGCCGATATAACTCCTGCATCTTTCAAGGAGTCTAGGAGCTGCACGTCCGTATACTGCGGAAGCACATGTCTCACTTTCCCAACGTTTCGTGTGTATGACTCTGGGATGAAGGACATCCAGGCCTCCTACACTTGAGAGCATAAAAAGGCGCTTTGCGGATGCTAAAGAAGCAACGCTGACACTGAAACTTCCATCTCTGGTCGTCCTAAAATACTGTGCTTTTTCTTTGGCAACGGAAACTATTTCAGCAGACACTCGGTTCGGATTCACTCGCCAAAAAGTAGTACCTTCACTTGTTGCGAGAAAGACAACCGGAATTCCTTCTGCTTGTTTTTTGTTATACGTGACCAAAGCAAATGGCGCATAATGCGAAGAAGGGGTAAGGCGTGCAGACACGGACACTAGAGAAGAGAAGTGGAAAACACGAACGCTGACTATAAATTGAACGAAGCACTGAGGCGAAAAAAAAATAATACACATAACTCATCCGCGCATGCTCTAGAATGGTAGCACCACGTGTCAATCGGGTACACGTGCCGCTCTATATGAGAGGTAACTGTTAAGGCATTTGATCTCTTCCTTATGTAAGGTAACCAAAGGCTGACTCACGCACGCACTTCTACTTTTATTGATATGCCCATGCCTCGACCGTAAGACGCGTAACCTCATTGAAGCTCTACGTGAGAGGTAACTGTTCAGGCATTTGATCTCTTCCTTATGTAAGGT
The DNA here is from genome assembly GCF_038994185.2 of Dermacentor albipictus. Classification (NCBI taxonomy): domain Eukaryota; kingdom Metazoa; phylum Arthropoda; class Arachnida; order Ixodida; family Ixodidae; genus Dermacentor; species Dermacentor albipictus. The sequence continues at coordinate 81,676,764 of NC_091821.1, forward strand.
AACCGAAGGCTGACTCACGCACGCACCTCCACCTTTATTGATATGCCATGCCTCGACCATAAGACGCGTATATAACTTCATTGAAGAATGAAGATCCCAATTTTAAAACCGGATAAGACGCCCTTGTGCCTTGAATCCTTCCGCCTAGTTAGTTTGACAAGTTGTTTATGCAATGTAATGGAGAAAATGGTTGACGCGCGACTTCACTGGCGGTGTAATGGAACGGATGTGTTGTCCAACTACTTAGCAGGTTTTAGAAAACAGAGATGCACAATGGATGCAATATTCGATATAGCAACCTGTGTGGAACACAAACGTGCACGTAGAAACATGGGGATAGCAGTATTCCTAGACATCAAGAGGGCATTTGACACTGTTAGTCACGTTCATGTTCTGCTAAGTATGTTAGAACTCGTAATATCTGGCAGGTCCTTGTGATAGATTTCTGAATTTTTATCAGGTCGGAAAATATTTGTTCAGACGGGTGAAGGAAAGAGTGCTGAACATGTTGTCAAACAGGGAGTACGGCAGGGAAGTGTACTCAGCCCTTTTCTTTTTAACTGCGTCATGGCCGATTCAACAAGAAGACTGCCATCACAGTTAAGGTTTTCATTGTTTGCTGATGATGTGTATATTTGGACATCTGGGTCTAATGTTCAATTACTTAAGATGGCATTGCAAGACGGCATAAATATCACTAACAAAGTTTTGAGCGAGAGAGAGAGAGAGAGAAATGGTTCTATCACACGCAAAGACAGCAGCATTGCCCTTCACTCTGAGGCCGTTAAAAAATTTTACTCTTAATCTGGAAGGACACCCTCTAATGATTGTCACACAGCATCGATTTCTTGGCATAATACTTGATATGCAGCTATCTTAGACACCCCACATAAAAAAAAACTCGAAAACCAGGTCAATGCGATAGAGACTGTACTTCGCAGGCTTGCAGGCACATCATGGGGCGGATCAGTATCGTTCATGCTGACTGTCTACAATGCATTAATATGACAAAAGATTGCATATTCCGCGCCCACCTTACACGGACTTTCCCACACGTCGGAAGAGCGACTTCAAAGACTTTTAGCTAGAGGACTACGCATATATCTAGTAGTTCGACGAGCGACTTCTAGTTGTCTTGTAATAGATGAGGCTCGTCAGTCATCGTTTCCAGTTATGAGAACTACAGAAACATGCCGACATTATTTCCGTCTTCAAACACAGCATAAAAGCCACCAATTGGCTCTAGACATAATGAAACGAGATAGAAGTTATGTTCATAAAGAAATTCGAAAAAATCTTCATATATTGCCAAGAAATGAATTTTGGTGCTCAGACGTCAAATATCCTCCAAGGCTGCTAAACTTCCAAAAATCGATTTGTCAGTAGACGGCATATGCAGAAAAAGAGACATGTTCATTCAAGCTGCTCACCAACTAGCACTTTACTGGATATACGAATATGTGCGATATTCAGAATACAGACACGTCTATACAGATGGATCCAGTACATCAACCTCTTCAACTTCAGCATTCATTATACTGTGCCTCAATAAACAAGAATCATTTAAGTTAGCTCATGCGACTTCATCCACAACGGCTGAACTATTAGCAATCCTATGTCCGATAAAATTTATAACGTCAGTAAAAGATGCGCCAAAATGGGTGATTTCAGGGATTCACAGGCGGCTCTAACATCAATCTGCAGCACACAAAGAAAAACAATCAGTGATAGCATAATATACGAAACACTTTAAGACCTCACAAAGGCAAGCCAAGCAAAGTATGAAATAGCATTCCAATGGATACCAGTGCATTGTAACATTCCTGGCAACACAGGCAAAACTGCCGCATGACAGGCCGCTTGAGGCACTTTGCGTGTATTCACGGGTTTCTTTTACGCTCGGAAAAACACTTTTATGCAGCACGTATTGAGCAACAGAGAGCCGTATCGGTAGTTTTTCATATCGCTCTACAATTTTCTCATTGACACTGTTCATAGAATTACAATATTTGAGAAGTTGATTAATTATTTAGACTAATTATGCAATTAGGCGGAACGCAAAAATATAATCTTAGCATCTCCAAGCGACGACAAAAAGCATTACCTTGGTTCTGACCACCTACGTGGCATTCGCATATTTTTAAATCTTCGTGCATGATAGTTGCGCACCCTGTACATAGCTGATAGAACGAGAAAAAGAAATGAAAGGGAAATGGGTTACTCTGTTAGAGGCTCAGGTGGTAAAGTGGGGGAAACAAGGCAAATAGGATAGCTGCACATGCGCATGAAATCAGGGTTAGTACAATGTAAATATTCCTGTCGCTCTATTATATGGCTCTCATAACATCCGCCGTTCACAGCCGGCCTATCCCAGTGACAACGTGAGCGGAGAGCAGCTCGTAATATATTGACAAAGCGCGAATGGGAATATCATTGCAATAGAATAGACTCTCGGAACCGCCGTGGTTGCTTAGTGGCTTCGGAGTTGCGTTGCGGAGCACGAGGCCGCCGGATCAAGCCCCGGCCGCAGCTGCCGCATTTCAATGTGGCCGAAATGCAAAAGTGCCCGTGCAGTGGGCGCACATTAGAGAACCACAGGTGGCCAAAATGTATCCGTAGCCCCCCACTACGGCATGGCTCATAATCAGATCGTGGCTTTGGCAAGTAAAATCCCCGAATATATATATATATATATATATATATATATATATATATATATATATATATATATATATATATATATATATATATATATAGAGAGAGAGAGAGAGAGAGAGAGAGAGAGAGAGAGAGAGACTCTCGTCATATTATTGGCCTCGAGCTCCACCACTGGAAAAGCTGGCGCCACCGTCGGCGTGACGTGCTAGGAGGGATCACGTGGACATAGCGGCCGCAGCGAGCTGAAAACGAGTTTAAATTCCCTCGTCCGCTGCGGTCCTCATTTATTGGCGAAATTTTCCCGCTTCGAGTGTCTCCTTCACAACGCTTCAAAGCACTACAATAGGTAGTGGCTACCTTTGAAGGCGCGCAACATGGTAGGCTACTGCTCGGTGCCGCAATGCCGGACGTATGTAACGGAGGCCGGTGTCAGCCTTATTCACACGTAGCCGCAGGCGAAGAAGCTGCGTGAAGCTTGGCTCGCGAAACATAAAACCGGCAAAAAGTCATCGGCTACAACTCGGGTATGCAGCAAGCACAGACGCGAGGAAGATTTCTGCTACGGCGCCCGGTCTGCGATGTTCTGAAAACGCGCACTGAGACTCTCGCCCGAGTCCGCTGCCCGACTAATGTCATGACGGTTTGGTCTATGAACTTGTCGATGCTATAGATACTGGCAAGTTCAGTGGAGCGGAAAGGCAGCGGTTAGAAGCACATTTAAAGAAAGCATGGCATATGGTCATGTTTGTGTTATGAATTAATGCACTGGATTACAAAGAAGGAGCAGCGGGAAATTGCACGCTGAGAACACCGATAAACATACAGTGCGACGCAACTCGAGGAATAATATTGAAAGGTCAAAGAATTTAGAAGAAAGAAAGATTGAATCGTCCCGACGGCACATTACAGTCCTCGTAGGCGTCGAAGTCTCTACAATGAAATTATTTTTGAACAGCTCTGATAGCGCCCACGCAACAATGGTTGCTTGTATACTGTCACATGCTCATATTCTGCGGCCTAAAGCCCATGGCACGGTGAGAAAACGCGCGCGCGGAGAAATCGAAACAGTGCGCGGACAAGCATGCAGACGCGCAGTCGGTCGCTGCGAATCTGCGCGATCGCTGCATTGGGGCTTCGTTCTATTACGCTCCAATTAGTTATACAAACACTATAAGAACATATTTCACATAGTTTGCTCTCGGCGTTTACCTACCTTTCACGCAAGAAGCCGGTTCGCGAGACTCCATCGCGGCAACCGCGCCCAGTGGCGTTCACTGTACGTATTCGGTAAAGAGATAGCGTCTGTAAACGATTGTGTGCTTTCAGTTTGCCCAAGATTATTATTTAGACAGTAAGAAACTTCTTTCGTTTCGAAAGTACTTACAGAAATGTCCGGGAGAGCTCGCGCGTGGTGTTTTCAGTGACCGCTGACAGCAAAACCTATGAGGAGCGTGCCACGTGATCCCTCATACTACGCCAGCGAGGCGCTTCCGATAGATGGCGACTCCGTAACTCCTCGCCGACAATACTGGACGAGTTCGCAAGAAGCTTCCGCTATGCTTGTGCGAGTGTTCCAACAGTGGATTCAGGACGACGGGCTTGTGCGACCATCTGTGACTATTAATGCAATTTCTGTAAGACCACACACGTCGGCGAACTCACCGCAATTTCCTTCTTTCCTTCCCTCCTGTCTCTCTCCCTGTTATATTTGTTTCCCCCTTTCCCATTCCCCCGGTGTAGGGTAGCCAACCGGACGTTATTCTGGTTAACCTCCCTGCCTTCTAGTTATCCCTTTCCCTCCAACACTGGATGCGCTGACGCTGCTATCCTGCTATTGTTCTTGCGGCGTTTTTGATCACGTGACACTGTGCAGCATCGCATATCGCGCGCCCGAATTCGAGTGAGCCGTTCTATATAACGTGAGTAAGAAAGTCCATTTTTTTTTCATCTTTGTACATCACCGTCAACTTTTGCTCACTGCCGTACTATAGCAGCAAAAAAGCTGCTTCGGGGCCTCCAGGACGCTTCCATTTACCCCCGTATGCAGAGATGCAACTTAAGTCGAAGCACATGCTTGACTTGATTTAGATGACGCCTGGCGTTAACCTGCCCAATGACGCTCACTGCGTTTCCTTCGGCGCGTTCCCGATAGACGTCACTCGGATCAAGTCAAGCATGTGCTTCGACTTAAGTTGCATCTCTGCATACGGGGGTTAATGTCAAGGGGCTCACCGCGGTGTATGCAGTCAAGGCAAGGATGCACTCTTGTGTTGGTGAGTGTTCCTGTAGGGTGGCGGCGAGAAGCCCTGTGCTGCACAATTTTAAACTGGCCTGACCTCTCATTCGCCATCCTGAACGTGTCACTATATCCGATTGTGATCGACACAAGAGTGACAGAAAGAGTAATCCTGAACGTGCGGCACGTTCAGGATTTGCTACTATCGTGGCAATTACTTTATATGCATGTTAACTGCTTGACAAAGATCATCTACGTTCAACACGAGGGAGATATTCGTTCGTGATGGTGGTTTGCAGCGGTGAACAAAACTGCAAACCCCGAGTTAACGACTCGGGATGTCAGTTTTATTATTTATTCCATGAACTCTCGCGGTTGTATCGCGAACGATGGCCACATTTCTAACACTGAAACGTTCATCACATCGATTCAGCCTAAAAAGACTACAAACGCAGACACAGTGCTCGGGTTTATGATTCCTACGCCCTGCGTGCCTCGCTTGTTCGCGTTGCACAGAAATGATGAATGCGAGCCCACTCACCCAAGCTGCCGTTTTGATGCATGCACCGTTACTTGATGAAGTAAAGCATCCGCAGCGATATTCGCCCACATACGCGATTACGTGCATTTGCGCCCGGAAAAACTGGCATGCGCCGGCAAAAACTGGCAGGCTTCGTGCTTCGTGTATATGCTGCGCGGCTCAGCGTTTATCATCTGTGGCAGTGGGCGATGTGGCACGGAATAAGTGATTACGTGAATCACGGGAATTACGTGATTGATGCTTGCAGGTTTCGCGTCCTGAGCAACTCGACGGCAAAGTAAAAGGTGAGGGACGCTCCGCGTGCTCCTGCCGAAGCAAAGCGCAACGCGTACAAAAGCGATCGACGAATGCGATTGCGCTATTCACCGCCCATACAGTTGCAGGCGCCAAATGAAGATAGCCGCAAAGCATGCGCTCATCCTGACGGAAAACGCTGAGAACGCTATGCGCCGGATGAGGAGGCACACGAAATTTCTGCGAAAAGCTCGCTGCGCGAAGATTACAGAGCCCTAAATGCGCGTTCGGGCACACAGCGAGAGACGATATATAGGCAAAAATGTCCCCCTTCCTGATCCGGAACGAGCGTAATGGGAAGAAATCGTTACGATCGCTGGTACTTTACCCAAATGTGGATGTGCGGGCGATAAAGGCTGCAGACGGTGAAAGGAAAAAAAAGTTCGCAGTTTTTCGTCCGGAAGGCGAAAGATCGATTACGATAGCAAATTATTAGCTATACAAAGTAAGGATAGTGGTTTTATCGGCCGTATGAACTTGTGAAGGTTCGATGGAAGACGGCGCCCTACCTCCCAACCTCCCACCATGCTTACGCGAGATCAAGCCACCGTCCTTTTTGGCTCACCCTCTCACGCTTTCACTCGCATCTACAGAATACGGTGGCCTTGGAGTTTACGCGGTACATCACGGCGACGCCGACGGTGGAAATTCGCCAGAAGTGTCCATATAATTGCTATTGCAATGAAAGAGTCAATAAGGTATCATTCGGTTGATGGCTGTTAGCACAGCCAGACGCAACCGACATACGCAGAGCTGGTAAAGGAAAGCGGAGATCGAAGGAGACGGGCGTGGTGACTAGAGGGGGCAAGTGTATATTTTGTGTGTGGAAGCTGCCTTGTATGGAAGGTTCCTTGCGAACAGTACTTCATACTCGCTGTGTAAGGAAATTGTCCACCTCCGAACAAATTTCACAAATTTAAGCGCGCCCGCACGTACACGCACGGACGCGTGAACGTGCGAGACGCCGCTTAGTCAACTGCGGATACAGAAAGAAATTCGATATAAGCTGGTGTTCCGTTTAAGCTCCTCTCACAAGAAGCGCCCGAATCGCCGAAGGAAGGAAACATTCGCGCAGTCCTGAGACTAGGGACTTTTAGCGCGTCCGGTATCCGGGAAAGCGCGGGCGGTTTTCCGGTTTAGCGGGGGCGTAAAGGTGAGCGGCCCGATCGGTGGCGCCAGCTGGTGGCGCAAAGCTCAACCACACAACCACAGAGCTAATTACTGTATTCTACTTAGCTGCTGGGGTAAATATTCGACAGTGGCGTAATCGTGTTCACAATTACGCCGCTGCCAAAAATTTGCACGAGTGGCGAAGCAGGATATGGTGAGTTACTGCAGTTTTAGCTATGCGTTTGTCTGGTTGAGCTCTACAACACCAGGCGGCTTCACCGCTCACGTTTACGCCCCGACCATCCGGTAACCCGCCCAAACCGCTCCCGTTTACCGGATTAGCGTACAAGCTAAACGTCTCTACTGAAAGAGCAGAAACGCGTAAGTATCGACGAAGTATGCCCATCGTTTTCTTGCAGCGAGAACAAACAACGAGGATGCAAATGCGGCTGCAACTCGGTCACTTGCTGGTTCGCACGTCCCGCGATTCATGTTTCCAGCAGACAGCCCCGTTATCGGCTAATGGGAATTCATTGAACGTCGTGCGCCGCACTGATCTTGTGATTTGCATGACCGTATCACACCTATTAGCATTCAACTGTATTTGTTGACTGGTTACCTTGTTGAAGCAAACATGACAGAATGTTAGTATTCTGCCTTGAAAGTATCGTCTCGTACCTGCATGACGCAACTTATAAACGACATGTCTGGTGCACCAGAAAGCTCTCTCACCGTACACATTCCAAACTGCTGTCAATAGTACAATACTTGCCGAAGGTGCCTGCACTTCGGCAGCAGCTGTTGCATTGTTTTGAACAAAAAACTTTCTTCCGTCAGTATTTAGGTTATATGCGACCAGAATGCCGTCCTTCCTCTGGAGCTTTACGGTTCATGCGAACACTGGCGCATAATTTATCTCCTTGTGACATGCAGTGATGTACTGACTAGAATTGTATCATATGACATTCTTCTTTTTTTTTTATCCAGAACATAATATATGAAAGTCAATCGCACGTTCTGACGCTAAAAATTTAGTGCAGTCGAGCATGCTAGTGGGTTTCGGGCTAAACCAGTGAAAAATATTATTCGCCCGTATTTCGTGGATACCTTAAACGTGCCGCTTCTCATAATTTTTTTATCTGCATATACCGTTGGCCTTTCGATCGTAACAGAGCGGGTGAAAAGCAGCACGTAGAATTAAGATACAATTGCTCAGTAACGCAATCATTGAAGGGGCCGTGCACCACTTTTTATGGAAGTCGAGAAATGCACTTGAAGTTAGATTATTTCGGAAATACTTTATTTTGCCACAAAAAGTACTTCAATGCATGCAGCTGAAACGGAGTTATAGGCAATCAACTGTCCCCTACGCGGTGCTTCTGCTTCTTCTCAATGACTTGCACTGCGAAGGCTACAGCGGGGCGCCGCCTACTGAACATCACCGTGGTGCGCAGTTCAAATTCGATTTTGGATGGTAAAGGGCCCTCACCAGGCCCCATAGCAAATTTTGGTTATACGCTGGAAGTTGTTACGTGCCCTCTATAGAGCGTGCTACCGCAAATTTTTTTTAATCGGCTCATTAATAGCCGAGATAGAAATATTTCAATGCCGCGAACCCATGATTTCAGCAGGCGAGCTCCACTTCCAAACTGGACACTCTCTCCACTCCCGCCATCTAGCCTCCGCTTTCATTTCTTTTTTCTCTTCGCTTTTTTATCTTTTATTTATTTATTTTATTTTTTATTTTTTGCGGCGCTGAGCATTTTTGCTGACGGCGTTGCGCGCGAGCTGTTGTGATTGTCTCGTTTCGCGCAGCGCACAATTTTGCGCGCTGGGCACAAGGGCACATGACTAGCGATATAATTCATGGCCACACGAATACTGATGGCAGACACAAGTAGATCACAGAGCATGATCCCGTGCTCAAACACGGTAGAAAATGATATAGTTTCGCTGTCTGCGCGCGCGACTGCACAACGTGGGAACAAGCAGACGAAGCGGAAGCAGCGGAAGTACATCTCTCTTGCTTCGGTGCGAAGTAAAACAAAATAACACGCAGACATTCCGTTTGTGTGTTTTATTATTTCTCTAAACTTCAATTCGTCAATTCAAGCAACAGATCACACGAATAACAGATGTTGCCTTGAATGATTCTCGAAGTCGCATGTCACCACAAGCGACGTGGCATTGCGGACACGAGCACGTAGGCACAGGGACACGAGTACGTCACCGTCCCGCTTGGAGCGCGGTCGCCGCGAGGGAAAGGGAAAACGGCGTTCGGATTGAAATTTCAGGCCTTTCCGCGGCGCGTAGCGTTGTAATTATTTGTAAACACGATCGTTAGCGCGCATTGTATGCTCTGCGGTTGTCAGCTCGAAATGGCCAGACCTGTTGAGGAGCCCTTTAAGGATAATGGACCTATGTTAACAGCAATGAGTATGGCAAAAAGATAACGCAAATCAACTTATTTCAATTACATATGATGTTCTGCAAAAAGAAGAAAGGAAGTAAAGAAGGACAAGCATACGAGATATGCCAATTGGTAACATCATCTACAATTTCACATCATAGATTTCCAAAATACTTCGTAAGTAAAACAATGGTAAACATAATAATGGTAACATCACTTACTTGTTGCTAACAGTACAGTTTGGTCAGCAAGTTCAACAATTTTGTCAACAGTGGGCTGTGCGACTACCGTCTGGGCTAAAGCATTCCAGTCACGAACAGTTCGCGGGCAGAACGAAAAACTAAATGTATTGATAGCGCAAGGATATTCTTGGAGTGTAACCTGACGCCTATAACGGGTTTCTCTGGATGTGTTAGAGCAAATGTAGGTGTCAGAATCCACTTTAAACTTATTATGCAGGATGAGATACAAAGATTACGAGTCGGTACAGCATCGCACGACCGCTTAGCGTATGAAGGCCGATATCGAATAGCGTCTGCGTAGGTGAGTCGGTGCGCCTATATCTGTTACAGATAAATCGCGCGGTTTTTCGGTGGACATCCTCAAGAGTAACTATTTGATTTTGGGCAAAGGGAAACCACGCCCCGTTTGCGTATTCTGGGATAGGGCGCATGATCGTCACATCGGCCAAGAGCTTGGCTTCCTTCGTAGAGTATCGCAGGGCCCGCTTTAAGAACATTAGCTTTCGCATCACTTTGCTTGCCACGTGCTCTATACATCAGCCGACCATCCTAAATCTGATGATATGACGACGCCCAAGTACTTATACTGAGTGACAGTTTTAGATATAGTACTATCACAGCCGTAAGTAAAAATAAGATGGAATTTCTTTTTTGTTACGGACACTGAAACTGTTTTATCAAAGTTGATGGCCATTTGCCAGTTTTCACACCATTGGGCTATCAAAGCAAAATGCTTCTTAAGACTAATTTAATCGTACATGTCGGCTTAGTGCTTCTCTATACAGGACGCATTCGTCTGCAAACAACCTAGTCTTTGATTGAACCTGACTAGTTATGTCGCTTATGAACAAAAGGAACAGGATAGGGACCAAAACTGAACCCTGGGGCACACCAGAAAGGGCTGGAACAATTTCAGAAGTGCAGGCTCCTAACTGAACAAACTGCCGGCGGTCAGAAAAGTAATTGCTAACCCAACGAAAGATTGGCCCATCTCCTAGTATATATTTAAGTTTCAGAAGTAGTTTCAGAAGTAGACGACGCGCCAAGCGCGGCTGTCCTCAGCGAGCCGCAGTGCGCTCGGTCAGCCGACTGATCGCCGCACCTCGTCGTGGTTGCGGTATCTACGCTGCGAACCAGACCGTACCTATACATGCGACTGCAGTGCGCATGGGCAGCATTTGCCTTGTGCACGACAGGGCTTGAGTGCGCGCTTGCACTCATATGCTCCAGTCTGCGTGGTGCGGACCGCGGCTTTTTCCAGCACCAGCTTGAACGACGCATAGTATAGCCACATCAAACGGCATTTTGAAGCGCTGTCAATAGCTCAACATGAAGCGAAGTCTGTCAAGGCGTCTACAACCGTGCGCGGCCAGGAGTGAGCGCGCGCTGGCGAGCTTGCGTGCTGTCTGAATTCAAGTTTCGCGGGTTTCAAAGGAGTGTTCAAAACTAGTCGAAATTAGCGAGACACGACGGCTACGACACTGGTAATAAGGGTGGTCGAAGTTTCATTCGTACGCGGGCAGCCGCGGCCGAGCGTGAGCAGACGATAGTTGGCTTCTTCCGGAACTACGCAATTAATCTCGAAATTCTAAACCAGATTTTTCGCTCACTTCGACCGGTTTATTAAACTGCGTCACTAAATATACACAGTGACAGTAGGAAAAAGCACACTGATTTAAAGACCCTTCTTGATTGATGTCCGCTATTGGCCAATAGCAGCCACGTATGGGAACCTGCTATATTAACATGGAGGAAGGAAAAAAATTTACGAGGGGCCCTGACGTCACTCTTTGTGAAGCTAAGTGAAGCCGGAAGTTGGCGTTGCTCCGCCATCCTGTCAGGCCAGTTCTCCTCCCTTGTTTACGTTTCTCGCAAAACCAAGCCGCGCTGCGCGCAACCAGGCAGCTCGGACGCGCGCGCTCCGCAGCAATCCTAAACCTAAATCCTAAAGGATGTAATTGCGGTGTCTCATCGCATTACCGTTGCCGAAGTCATGATGAAAGACGTTCATAATGAACTTAGCAAATTGGGCCGTGAGGTCGAGTCCGCTGCTTTTACCGGCTTTTACTGAAGAAGGCACTTACCATGCCTTCTTCCCACGGTAAGGGAAGTTTCACGGAACCAAAGTTTTGTGATAGCCGGTGCACGGTGCCGAACAGTATGCGCGTAGACCTGGCCTACGTGTGACCATGGAACAGCCGTTTGATGTGTTCGCAGTCGTACGTTCTCTGGAGCCTTGCTCACTGTTGCAGCGCATCCGCTAAAATTCACTTCCCTGCGATTCTCGCGCGCGCAGATAAGATACCCCTGCGGTATAGGATGGATTCGTCCCTAACATGACAAAGCAGCCGCTTTTTTCCCATCTTCCAGGATGAAGCGTCGGCTGGCCGGCGCACGGTGCCGAAGGCAGCAAAATGCACATATTCTGCGTAACGCGCTATCAGCACGTGTATTGCGGTACATCTGCGTAGGTCTGTATGACCCACAACCGCGCTCTGCTTAAAAGAGTACGTGCTGCCGCGAGTACTGCGAGAAACAAGCAACAGTTAAGCAACATGTGTTTTAACATGAACAAAAGCAAGTTGTTGCTGAACATGAAGTTCTAAAACCAGGATTATGCATTCTTGAATAACCTACGTTCAACGTGCCGCAAATGCACCATGCGCGGTTAAAAGCAGGAATTACTGACCTGCAAGGAGTTCATTGTACAGATTCTGAAACGCATCGGCTTCGGCCTGCTATGGCACGTTAGCACGATTCCGCCGAAGAGGGCAAGATTTCCCCGCGGATACTACATCGTCCGTTGCCATTGCCGTGGCGCGGTACATTGCGTACAGTACAGCGTACAGTACATTGAGTGCAGCGCGTAGCATTGCGTTACTGTGCGAATTTTTCTGAGTGTTTTTTTTTTCGCCTCCTTTTATTCCCTTTAGCCCCTTCGCCAACACGGGGTAGCCAGCCGGTAGTTACACTGGCTAACCTCCCTGTCTTTCCTCCCCTTTTCTCTCTCTCTCTCTCTATCTCTCTCTCTCTCTTTTGCGTACAGTAATAGCTTTACTTCCTCCTGTCCCACCTGGTCACAGCAACATCCGAGAGAGCACGGTCCAGGTAACACAGCGCAACAAAACACAGATACTGACGCAAACCTGGCCACACGACGCCTTTGCCACGGTACGAAACGTACGGGGCAACACGCGTGAGCGCGCACAACCACAACAAAGCCGCCATTGTGGCCCAATAACATGGCCGCTACAGCAAAAGAATTAAAGAAAGAGGGAAAAAAAGAACCTACTACGTGATTTCCTCCACACTTTTCTCCTAGCGCGCGGAAGGGGTAGGGCCTCTCCTCAGTTTTCCTTCCTCCATGTATATCACGATATAAAGCGCCCAGAAAAGAGTGAGGAGCAGATTTCTATTGAAAAGAGAGCGTCTGAGAAAGGTGACTTCGCGTTCCGCTTGCGAGCTCCACGCGCCGCGCACGACTTCACAACTTGGCTGAGATGTTCACAGCAGCGTATGCTATCCGCGAACTGCGTTTTTTCACAAAGCGTGAGCATGGTTCAGGACCCCTTTAAAGTAGCACGAACACATAGAAAGACATACACACGAACAGATTAAAGAAAGGGCGGCAGCATGTCTTCCGGGTTCGAGAGTAGTAAGCAAGCGTTGGCTCTGCATATGGGAAGTCGGAAGGAAAATTGATGCGCTGTGGGCCTAACATACGGCACTTTCGCTATTCTAGAAAGGTCGTGAGGAAATCTTCGTTACAGAAGTTTAGGATATATCGTTATTATATTTTTGCATTGTACATTGTTCAAAAGTGTCTTCCAGAACGTGCTCTGTCAGAATGGTCTTTCGGATCTTTTAGCCGCACGAAAGGATTTGTAAGCGTCAACAAAGCCACCCTTGCAACATTTCTCCTTCGAAGGAAGTGATTCTCGCAGCGGTCTAAGTTAGCCACCCAGAACAAGCTGCGCTACTCAATTGACGCCCCAAAGTTATATATATATATATATATATATCTTGTGACGCAGCAGTAATCACGGCGTTTATTCCGCGTCAAAAGATTAGGCGAACCGACCACGCCCACAGCACGGAGCACACACGAGAACCAGCCCCACAAGCGATGATGAAGAAGAACCCCATATGAACCCCATATGATGATGATCGTGTACAGATGACATAATAGCTTATAAATTCCCACCCTCGCGCGAGAGCGGCCATCCTGGCCGCGATTCAAAGGGGCGGGGAACGTCTCGTGAAAGGCTTCATACGGGAAACGTGGACAATCTCAGCGGCGCGGCAGCGGCGGTCATTTGGAACAATAACTGGTTCCACGCGATAGTTCACTGGAGAAGTCTGCTCCAAGACTCTGTAGGGGCCGATGAAGCGAAGCTGAAACTTGTCACACAAGCCAGGAGTACGAACTGGTGTCCGGAGAAGCACTTCCTCGCCAGGGCGGAAGCACACGACGCGATGAGAGGCGTCGTAATGCTGCTTGCGGTCCTGTTGCCGTGCTTCGGTGTTGATGAGGGCGAGCTGGCGACAACGCAGAATGCGGGACACATTCTTCGCAGGAGGAAGGACATTGATGGACAGTTGGCGCGAAGAAAGAGACGTCAAGACAGGTAGAGGGCGAACGACCATAGACAAGGTAGTATGGCGAGTAACCGGTCGTGCGTTGAACGGCGGTATTATATGCAAAGGGAACGAATGGTAAAATTGCGTCCCACTTTCTGTGATCCGGGTCAATGTACATGGCTAACATGTCAGACAGCGTGCGATGAAATCGCTCTGTGAGGCCGTTGGTTTGCGGATGGTAACTGGAGGTAGTCTTGTGGGTGGTTCCGGAGGCTCTGAGTACTTCGTCTAGTAGTTGCGAGAGGAATGCTTTTCCACGGTCGCTCAGGAGGACGCGAGGAGCACCGTGACGCAGTATTAAGGATTGAAGTATGAATGCAGCAACTTCAGAGGCCGAGGCAGAACTCACACAAGTTGTTTCGGCGTAGCGTGTCAAGTGATCAACGGCTGTCACAATCCATCGTTTACCGGTGAGAGTCACAGGAAGAGGGCCATATAGGTCAACTCCAACGACCTCAAATGGTTGCGACGGACAAGGAACCGGTTGCAGTTGTCCGCTTGGAGCTGATGTAGGGAGCTTTCGACGCTGACATAGAGCGCAGGAAGCGACATACCTCGCTACACTGGCGGACAATCCAGGCCAGTAGAAGCGCCCTTTGATGCGGTCATAGGTTTTCTGGAAACCAAGGTGACCAGCAGTCATGTCGTCGTGAGAAGCCTGCAGGACATGAGCACGTAGAGAGCGTGGCAGGACAGGAACCCAGCGTTGACCGTCAGGGTGATAGACATGACGGTATAGGACGCGGTTTTCAATCTTAAATTGCGTCAGCTGCCGACGAAGGCGGGCGTTAGGCGGGCGCGAAGCTCCTTGAAGGTGGTCTATGATGCGCCGACAGTAAGAGTCGGCAAGTTGATGAAATTGGAAGGATTTGTTGTCGTGTGGAGGCATCTCGTCGACAGTGGCCAACAAGAAAGCATCTGAGGAGGGATCGAGCGAAAGCTTGTCACGGATGGTAGTTGGAGCTCCATTGCATGGTGTCGTAGGAAGCGGACAGCGAGAAAGCGCGTCTGCATCTTGGTGTTTTTTCCCGCACTTGTAGGTAATGGTAAAGTCGTATTCTTGCAAACGAAGAATCCACCGACCAAGTCGTCCAGACAAGTTCTTCAGCGTCGAAAGCCAGCATAATGCATGATGGTCTGTAACGATCGTAAAGTGGCGGCCGTGAAGATAAGGTCGAAACTTCTGCACAGACCAAATGATAGCTGGACATTCCTGCTCCGTGATGGTGTAATTCTTTTCGGCGTTTGTCAGAACGCGACTTGCGTATGCGACGACCCTCTCACCTAAAGTGTCGTCTCGCTGTAGGAGAATGCCACCAATTCCGTGACCACTAGCATCCGTATGCAGGAGGGTAGGAGCAGCTTCATCAAAATGGCGTAGGACCGGTTCAGATGTGAGAGCGCGCTTCAGATGGGTGAACGCAGATTCACATTCGGGAGACCACACAAAGGGAACATTAGAACCCAGTAATTTGTGCAGAGGTGACGCTATTGAGGCGAAGCCCCGTATGAATCGCCGAAAATAGGGAGCGAGGCCTAAGAAACTACGCAAATCTTTGGTCTTTTCGGGACGAGGGAAGTTCTGAACTGCGGAAACCTTGTCAGGATCAGGACGAATGCCATCTTTGCTCACAATGTGACCTAGAACTTTGATCGTCTTGCTGGCAAAATGGCATTTCTTGGTGTTTAGCTGAAGTCCAGCGTTGGCAAGGCACGTGAGAACTTCATCCAGACGTTGCAGGTGCTGAGAGAAGGTTGACGAGAAAACAACAATATCGTCCAGATAGCACAGGCAAGTCTTCCACTTTAGGCCACGAAGAACGGTGTCAATCATGCGCTCGAACGTTGCGGGCGCATTGCAGAGGCCGAATGGCATGACATTAAACTCGTACAGCCCATCTGGTGTTGAAAACGCTGTTTTCTCCTTATCGTCCTCATGCATAGGTATCTGCCAGTAGCCGGAACGCAGATCGATGCTGGAGAAGTACTCGGCACCCTGCAGGGAATCCAAGGCATCGTCTATTCGCGGCATAGGGTATACATCCTTGCGCGTGATCTTGTTAAGTGCTCGGTAGTCTACACAAAATCGAACAGAGCCGTCTTTTTTCCGAACCAAAACAACGGGGGAAGACCAAGGGCTAGCAGAGGGGCGTATTATGTTTCGTTGGAGCATGTCGGTGACGTTCTCGTCAATGACTTTCCTCTCGGCTAGCGATACGCGATATGGTCTACGGCGCACGATGGATGTACCATCTGTCTCTATCCGATGCGTCGTAATCGAAGTCTTTCCCAACGAAGTTGAATGCGCGTCAAAGGAAGCTTCATGTTTTTGGAGCAAAACAAGCAATTGTTGTGACTGCGAAGGCGTCAGGTCGGAACTGATGGCAGCTGCAAGAGCTGAAGGAGATGCGGCCCGTCCGGTACAAGGACCTTCAGAAGAAGCTGGTTTAAAGGAAACAACAGATATAGACTCCGATTCAGTGGCGCAAGCCAATGTAGTGCCTTTAGGGATGAGAATCTTTTCGGATGTCGGGTTTGTAGCGTAGAGAAGTGCAGAGCCATGATCAAACCTAACCAGCCCTGATGCAAAGGCTATCCCTCTTGCAAGACAGCGTGTAGATGGCAATACGAGCACGTCGCCGCAGTCAATCACACCAGACGTGATAGTAACGATGCTTTGATGGCGAGGAGGTAACGCGGTATCTTCTGCAGCAAGGAAGTGAAGGGGTGCGGCATCTGCATGAAGTGAATAGGTCGTGTCGGTCATGTGGAGAACGCGTTGTCCACAGCAGATGGAGGCGGAGGCCGTAGAAAGAAAATCCCATCCCAATATGAGCTGCTGGGCACACGAACTTAGCACTGCAAATTGTACGTGATGTAGAAGTCCATCGATGGAAATACGAGCTGTGCACCAGGCGATAGGTCGAATGGAGGCCCCTTGAGCAGCGAGTAGCGTAGGTCCATCATAGGGGGTCATAACTTTCCGAAGTCGCGAACACAAATCACGGTGAATGACTGAAACACTAGCACCAGTGTCTATTAAAGCTTCTACTTGTACACCTTCTACAACAACCAATATCACATTGTACGGACGCGATGGAGGAATTTCTGTCCTGTCGTTCGATGCAGCTTTTCCTCCAAAAGCTGCATAATTCAGTTTTCCGGACGACGCTCGGCAAATTGAGAAGCAGGTCTCAGTGGGGACGTAGAGCGGCGAAGGGGTGACGGCGAGCGGCGTCTCGCAGGACGGTAAGCCGTCTCGGATGCTACAGTAGGCGATGGAGAGCGTCCGCGCGGTGGACCACAAGGACGGCGTTGGTCCTGGAAGCTCCCTAGACGATGGAAAGAAGCTCCGGGCGAAAAGTCATCCCGTTCGTATACATCATATCCGCGACGCTCGTCTTGCTGGCGCTTGCGGCAAAAACGCGCTATGTGGCCACGATAGCCGCAGTAGTAGCAGATGGGACGAGGAGGACGCCACTGCGGATAGCTGGTTTGGGTAGGTGCGCTGGTAGTCATGGAAGCGATGTGAGCCGGTGTTGGTTTTGGAGGCATCGGTGGGACGATGACTGGAGTAGCTGCGGCTACTTGTGCGTACGTTGATGGGGCCCTAGGGGTTAGAGGGTCCGTGTACGCTGCACCAGCCATGGATGCCAATTCCTCCTTGATGACGTCTCGCAGATTGGTATCGGAGGCAGGAGAAGGCATAGGTCCCGCGGCTAAGCCAAGATACTGGAGCTCTTCTCGAATTATTGCGCGTATCATCGCTCTTAACGCAGGGTCGTCGGTGGTAGTGTTTGTAGTGGCGTCTGGCTGCAACCGTACTGATTCGAGTTCGTCAAGGCGCTGGCAAGTAGCGACGATATCAGTGACGGTAGCGGGGTTCTGGATGGCTAAAGCATTGAAAGCAATAGCTCCGATGCCTTTGAGGATGTGGCGAACCCTGTCTGATTCGGTCATGGCCGTGTTCACGCGTCGACAAAGAGCAAGCACATCCTCGATGTACGACGTATAAGATTCACCGGGCTGTTGCTTGCGAGTGTCGAGCGTCTTTTTTGCGAGGGCGGAACGAACAGCCGGTGTGCCGAAGATTTGGCGGAGCTGCTGTTTGAAAGCGCCCCAGTTCGTGAAATCAACCTCATGGTTGAAAAACCAAGTCTTCGCTACTCCTGTCAGATAAAAGGCGACGTGACGTAGCTTGGACGCATCGTCCCAACGGTTAGCCGAACTCACTCGGTCATAGTCGTCCAGCCAATCCTCGACGTCTTCGCCGCGAAGTCCAGCAAACAGATGCGGATCGCGCTGGTGCCCACTGACAACCCAATACGGAGAGGCTGGGGTAGCCGAGGCCGAGATGGTGGAAGTAGAAGTGCCTGTTGGCTCGTCCTGCGACATGCTGGCGGACAGCTGGCACAATCGGCGACCCGATCGAAGCTCCAGGAGGTTGAGAGGGGAGTCAGAGGACGGGGGACCGAAGAGCACACTCCACCACTTGTGACGCAGCAGTAATCACGGCGTTTATTCCGCGTCAAAAGATTAGGCGAACCGACCACGCCCACAGCACGGAGCACACACGAGAACCAGCCCCACAAGCGATGATGAAGAAGAACCCCATATGATGATGATCGTGTACAGATGACAGAATATAGCTTATAAATTCCCACAATATATATATATATATATATATATATATATATATATATATATATATATATATATATATATATATATATATATATATAATGAGAAGCCAACAAACACTGACACCAAGTACAACATAGGGTAAATTGCATGTGCTTAATAAATGAAATAAAGTAATGATAAATTAATTGAAATTAAAGTGGATGAAAAAACAACTTGCCGCAGGTGGGAACCGAACCCACAACCTTCGCATGTCGCGTGCGATGCTCTACCAATTGAGCTACCGCGGCGGCGTTTTCCCCATCCACTTCCTTGGATATTTATGTGTACTAGTAGAACCCTGGGAGTGTTAGCCAGCGCCCCCACTCACAGACCTTGGCGGCGGAGGTGGAACGTCTTTTTTGCCGCAGGCGTCACGAGAACGTGATCTTTTCGGGTGAAGGCAACTGGTCAATAAACCCACATATGCTACCTGAAGGCATCAATGTTGCCGGATTCGAGACCCTCGTTATGTAATAAACGAGAAGAAAGGGGGTTAACCGAGGGACCCGATAATTATTAGTCATATAATGAGAAGCCAACAAACACTGACACCATAACGAGGGTCTCGAATCCGGCAACATTGATGCCTTCAGGTAGCATATGTGGGTTTATTGACCAGTTGCCTTCACCCGAAAAGATCACGTTCTCGTGACGCCTGCGGCAAAAAAGACGTTCCACGTCCGCCGCCAAGGTCTGTGAGTGGGGGCGCTGGCTAACACTCCCAGGGTTCTACTAGTACACATAAATACCCAAGGAAGTGGATGGGGAAAACGCCGCCGCGGTAGCTCAATTGGTAGAGCATCGCACGCGACATGCGAAGGTTGTGGGTTCGGTTCCCACCTGCGGCAAGTTGTTTTTTCATCCACTTTAATTTCCATTAATTTATCATTACTTTATTTCATTTATTAAGCACATGCAATTTACCCTATGTTGTACTTGGTGTCAGTGTTTGTTGGCTTCTCATTATATGACTAATAATTATCGGGTCCCTCGGTTAACCCCCTTTCTTCTCGTTTATATATATATATATATATATATATATATATATATATATATATATATATATATATATATATATATATATATATGTAGAGAGAGAGAGAGAGAGAGAGACGAATTCTGCGAAGGCAGAAGCCGCGAGAAACAGCACAGTCGCTGTAGAAAGCCCGAAGGCTTAGACAATACAAGTGTGCAACGTGTTTAATAGAAAAAGCGAAAAAAACAGAACCTGCAAATTTCTATGATCTAGCCGAGTCAGCGCAGAATCAGATAAACCCCACCGTCGCCAGTCCTTTGTAATTCAATGTGAATATGACAACAGACTGAAGCTTTCGAAGGACTACAACAAAAAGAAGCGAAAAAAATCAAATGTGCATAGAAATATAATCCGTGGAAGGACCGGCGCATACCTGTGCTACTCTCGGAATTATAGATTCAAGAGCGTGCGGCTGCAGTAGGTTCGTAAGTTAGGCCAGTGCCAGGCGGAAAAAAAAAAATTCGGTCGTAAATTGGGGCACCCACCTGATGGTCCTTTTCCGGATCCGTCTCTTTATTTTTTTTAACGGTAGCAAACGGAGGCGAAATCAAATACTATATAGCGCTCATGAAAGCCCTGAAATATCAGAAAATCCAAACTTTGGTTTTCATGTAACCAAATCGGCACAAATATGTCCAATTCTGGCAGTGTGCAGCGGCGTAAGGCCGTGAACATAACCTCAGACTTGAGCGGATAAAAGAACCCTGTGTTTCATTTGAATTTTAAATTCTGGAACTCTGGCCCCTCCGGGATTCCATCGCTCCCCGTGCGCCTTCGTGAAAAAAGGAAATCAATAATATCTGTTGTGGCCGACTGCACGTGCGGACGCAAGCACACTCATAACGCGCACGCACATACAGACGCGTACTGGCGCACGCGCACGCATGCAAGGAGAGAGAAAAAAAAAAAAACTCGCAAGCCTGCTTTATAAAGGGCTCCGTTACCTGTGCAACGAAATATCATGACCTGCCATATGATCAGCAGCGTTCGCTGCAACATGGTAATAGGATACAGTGAAATCCGGCTGGACACAATGCGGTTCAACTCAACTTTCTGATAAACGGAAGAACGAAGCTTTGTTTGCGCAGACCTTGATGATATCATTCGGAATTGGAAGCAGTTCGCGTAAGGGTTCAATGGAACAAAGGTAGAACAAAAAAAATGTTATCGGCTGTCATGAGAGACAGCTGTGTTCGCGGTAGCGTGATCAGTATGACACGAGGAATTGCGTCGACACTAAATAATTAAAAAATGCGGCCATTCGATATTTAATGGTGACACGCACTCGTAGGTGATTCATATAGGCACGTTCTATAGCCACTGAGTTTGGCGCGCCAGATTATTGTACATGGACTAACTGGTGCGCGTTACCTCTATTCGGCTGGTGCAACTAAACTGTTAGTCTCCGTAAAGTCTTATCTGTATTTTCTCAGTACCGGTCATGCTCGTGAGGCTCCTTTTAAGTATACCCGCACGACCAAGTCTTGGATAGTACAAGAAATGATCAAACTGGAAGCAAGACTCAGCTAAAGTAAATTAAATTTTGAGGCGAGCCGATGTTTTGGTAGATGGAAGCTTCTTTTTTTTTCATAACGTACTAACCCCATAACAATAGCACGCAATGGTGGTAACGTCTCGACACCACGTCGATAAGAAAGCTGCAAGGATGACAAAGTCCACTTGACAAAGGACTGTCTTCCAACTGAAACACCGGTGCTTACCCGCCGCGGTTGCTTAGTGGCTGCGGCGTTGCGCTGCTAAGCACGAGGTCGCGGGATCAAATCCCGGCCCCGGCAGCCGCATTTCGACGGCGCAAAAACGCGCGTGTACTGCGCATAGGGTACACGTTAAAGAACCCCAGGTGGTCAACATTGATCCGGAGTTCTTGAACTTTAATTAAGGGGTTTTACGTGCCAAAACCACTTTCTGATTATGAGGCACGCCGTAGTGGAGGACTCCGGAAATTTCGACCACCCGGGGTTCTTTAACGTGCACCTAAATCTAAGTACACGGGTGTTTTCGCATTTCGCCCCCATCGAAATGTGGCCGCCGTGGCCGGGATTCGATCCCGCGACCTCGTGCTCAGCAGCCTAACACCATAGCCACTGAGCAACCGTGGCGGGTGTTCTTGAACTTGCATCAACCCCACTTTGTTTTTTTTTTTGCCTTATTGCTGACTTTGTATCAATACAAGGCAACGTTCAATTTGATGATATCGCCAGGCTCTACCTGCTTTACCGATGTCATGGAAGTTGTACACACCCATGTCTTGAGTCCTCGCAGGCGCAGACGTGACGATTGCATAAAGCTTCTCAACTGTTTCGCTCTGTTTTGGTAGCAGAACAGGCGTCTTGAGAAAGTGATTTACACGTAAAATAATCAAGAAAGAAAATTTATTAATTGCGATAAATCTGAACCGTGTTAGGAATGGCCGTACGGGGTGGCAACGTGCCAGCTTTCAGCCCGCTGCAGGTGTTCCAAGCCCACCAGACGAGGCGCCCTTCCGAGAACTGCGGATGACCGGCAGCCCTCCACGAAGCCCTCTGACGTCGACACCGAGAGCTGTGCGGCACTGAGAGCTGTGCGGCACTGAAACCTGTGTGTGTGTGCAACACGAACATTTCCGTCCGCGGGGGATCCATCCACGGGGCCCTCGAACGGTGACGTCGAACTATGACGTCAAGCGGAGAGGATATAAGCAGCGTTTGCCGGCAGCTAGAGCGTGCTCGTGTCGTGCTCGTCGTCGGGAGCTGAGTGCTCGTCGTCATGCTCGAAATGTAGTAGTGAGCTGTGTGCTCGTAAACTGTTTGCTGTATGTTAGTTGTGCGGGCTCCATATGGGAGTCGCGCTAGACTGCCAATGTATCTTGTCTTAAAATTTAAAATCCTGTAAATAAATTCCTGTTCACCGAGTTCCTCTCTACGACCTTCGACTCCCTCAAATGGTGGCAGCAGCGAGGAAGTCCGACGAGTCCTACATCTGGTTGACAGCGGTAGGATCGTCCGACAAATCTGACAACCGCAAGTTAGACGTGGCGGGTGCGTGAAAGAGACAGCAGTGTGTATGCAAGGCGTGGCAAATAAGCTCAAGAACACGATACGGAAAAAAAAAGGTCATATGACGAAACACTGGTACGCATTCCAATAAACAAAACATGGATGGCGATCTGTTGAAGTAGCTTATCTACATACAACCGATTGGAGTATAGTACTCCCTTCGCCGGAATCGGCCGTGATTCGAACAATGCCGAAGCAGGCTCACCGGCATAGTTTTGTTTTGACGAGTCAGTAAAAACAAAGTTAAAAAAAATGAAAAAACTCCTATACCCCCTTCTTCCCCCTACCCCCCCCCCCCATTCCTAAGGCTTCTCCCAACCCCCCATATCCGTTTTTCTATCTTTGCCCATAACCGTTGCATTCTGACACTTTTACGGGGTGACTTTCGAAAATACACCTAATCTTTAGTAGAAGAACGGGACAAAAGCCCAGAGAACTGAAGAGTTAACACAACAAAGCGAAGAGAGGAAAAAAAAGAAATAAAAGAAAGGAAAGGCAGGGAGGTTAACTAGACGCACGTTCGGTTTGCTACCCTGCTCTGGGGGAAGGGTATGTGGAATAAAAAAAGAGAACTGGGCGAAAAATTAACCGAGACCCTTGGGGTAGCAAACTTCGAGTGCAAGAGAGCCATAGATGGTACCTACAATCGAAGTTGCGTTAGGCTAGTGTTATAACGCGTTGGAATTAATACACTTGACTACCCGCAATTTTGACGGCGTCCGGTAGCTGGAGTGTATCAGCGCAATGCTCGACGCCCTGCACCAGCCACGAAATACAATCACTCCTTAAAGGGCCGTTTATAGTCCGACGTAACGGGCGCGCGCGCGCGCGCTCGCGCCCGCTACGTTAGGTTGGCGAAAACAACTCCGTCTATAGACCAGAACACGCTAGTCTCGCACCCAGACAAACCGAACGCATACTCTCGCACCCGGGTTGCCCGGTCGACCGGCGCCTGGGCTGCCAAAGTGTGTTCGCCGGCGACCAGTAGGCATGGCAAGCGCCAGCTCTAGGGCTCCAAAGTGCGGAAATGTGTCCGTTCACACGGATCCAAAGTAGAAGAAGTCATCTGGGCATCATTGCGTCGTGTTTGGATGCCAAAACAACCAGCGGAAAAGGAGCAGGTTGCTTAGCGCTGTTTGCAAAGAGCACAACACACGTAGGGAATCGTGCCGGTGCGGTGTTTTCAGCCTGCGCCGATTTCCATCCGCAACGAAGAATGCCAAGCTGCGCCGCCGGTGGATAGCTGCAGTGAATAGGAAGAACTACCAACCCAGTGAAAATGCACGAGTGAGTATTCGATCTGTGTATATTTTGGTGCCACGTTCAACTTTGCGCAATACAAACGTAATACGTGTAACACGCAGATTTGCTCCGAGAACTTTCTGGGCAACAAGCCTACAGAGCAGAATCCCGCGCCGGTGCTTCGCCTTGGCTATAACAAAAAGGCAAGCCTTTTCGTGTATTCATTCAGGCAGAGCTCCCGACGGTTAAGCGGAACAATTGAGTTTGCTGTGAGCGATAATTGCAGCTGGTGCACGGAATGACCATTAAGCGTGAACGACACGTTGTAGGCCTTGCTGGTGAGCGTTATTGCTAATGAAAGTAAACCGAAGTCTGCTCGTCACGTAGCATGCGTCCACAAAAACGTAAACGACGACTACTCGTCGCCGAAGGTGTTCTTGCAGCGCACCTGCCTTTACGAGCTGGTGTTGCAGGTGTCATTCGTAACGAATTCATTTGAGCCTCCTGAGCTCTAAAATGCGTGCGGGCTGTTATGAGGGGCAAAGCGCAAAATATTTCCGTTCATATGGCGAGGAAAATAAGGTGCTTAATTATTCTTGTATTTTGTAACAAAATTTTCATCGTTCTCACTTGTTTTTTTTTTACTGTTTTCTTTTCTAAGGGAGCGCCAACAATCCGATGGCCTCGCACAAGCGAAACAGGTCTGGTACCAGGTAGCTGCAGTTGGTGGGGCTAATTTCTTGGAATGTAGGTGCGGTTGTTCTCTTGTACCAAAGGGGTCCTGATGATGCAGCTTTAAGTAGGGATGGTAATTTTACGTGCCCTGTCATGGTTTGTGCAACTGTACAACACCTGCATCTGTCATGCTCGCCCTGTTATACGGGCTTTGACTGCACATGTAGTTGAACATTATAACTACTGTAGTACCTCATTTTCCAATGAGTGCAGGTTTAGCATCATATGCTGCTTGTTCGAGTGCTGTAGGCTTTTGTTCTGAATGTTGTACTCTTAAGTGGTTGCACGATACAATTGGCCTGGTGTATTTTCTGTTTCATTTTGAGAGGACTTTATATCTTCACAAAAGTGATGGCATGGGAAAGAACTACAGCCCTTCTTACTATAACATCTATTTTGTTTTCAGTGTGCAGGTGGTGAAGGGCAGGCGTCTGCTAACCAGGCAGTCAAACGACCTCGCCAGTTGGTTGCCAAGCGCGGCCAACCCAGTAGAGACCATTAAAAACAAGACCAAACTGAAAGTGCAGATGACAGTGTTCTGCGTGCTTTAATAATATATGGCACCAACACAGTGCTGTAAATTCCTTCACAGGTTACGTGCCAAAAAGCTCACAGGTGTTCTAGCATATAGCGCGCGGTTTGTACAAACGTAATAGCCTACCTACCCGATGTATTCGCTTCTGCAGTCTGCACAGCACTCAGTGTGTCCATTGTGGACTTGCACGAGGTCTTGAAGTTTGATTGAATCCAGACAGCGAAAATGACAGGTTAGAAAAAACGCGAAACACGCCATCCGCCCAGCTAAAAAGCCCAAGTTTTGCTTTCGCGCCGGGTCGCATCTCCCGGCGTGGCAGCCCAGGCCTGCTACTTCGCGGCGCTTGGGATAGATGGCGCGACCGGCGCTCATCAATATGGCGGCGCCCTTTGAATTCACGGTGTTCTGGTGTATAGCCCGACGCACTGCAGCGCCGAAGTAACCGACGGCTGCCAGCGCGCCCCGACGTGCCCGGCGCAGATTTGGCTCCTGCTCCATTCGCACGCCGGCGCCGCCGACTGCGTCGACCCACAATGCATTGCGCGCGAAGAAAAAGGCGCCAGCACAACTCCGCAGACTGCTTTTGCGGACGCCGCGCGACTTGGCTAAAGGCCAAGATATAGTCCGGCGTTCTCGGCGCGCCAGGCCGCGGCAGGCGAAGTCGGATACGCTGCGCTAGCGACGCCAGGGGTGCAAGAAATTTGCTTCCTCTAGAGTTCGGCGTGCGCGCGTAGCTACGCGTAGCTCGAGGCTGGCGCCATCTGTGCGTCCGGGAGCGCAACTTCACCGCCGCGGCGAACAGCTGTTTACATGGCGCATGCGCGTCTTGCATATTGGCGGCGAGGAGTTACGGAGTCGCCCTCTATCGGAAGCGCCTGGCTGGCGTAGTATGAGGGATCACGTGGCGCGCTCCTCATAGCTTTTGCTGTCAGCGCTCACTGAAAACACCACGCGCGAGCTTTCCCGGACATTTCTGTAAGCACTTTCGAAACGATAGAAGTTTCTTACTGTCTAAATAATAATCTTGGGCAAACTGAAAACACACAATCGTTTACAGACGCTATCTCTTTACCGAATACGTACAGTGAACGCCACTGCGCACGGTCGCCGCGATGGAGTCTGCCGAACTGGCTTCTTGCGTGAAAGGTAGGTGAACACTGAGAGCAAACTATGTGAAATATGTTCTTATAGTGTTTGTATAACTAAATGGAGCGTAATAGAATGAAGCCTCAATGCAGCGATCGCGCAGATTCGCAGCGACCGACTGCGCGTCTGCATGCTTGTCCGCGCACTGTTTCGCTTTCTACTCGTTTTCGCACCGTGCCATGAGCTTTAGGCCGCAGAATATGAGCATTTGACAGTATACAAGCAACCATTGTTGCGTGGGCGCTATCAGAGCTGTTCAAAAATAATTTCATTGTAGAGACTTCGACGCCTACGGGGACTGTGATGTGCCGTCGCGACGATTCAATCCTTTTTTTCTTAAAAATTCTTTGACCATTCGATACTATTTCTCGAGTTGCGTCGCACTGTATGTTTATCGGCGTGCTCAGCGTGCGATTTCCCGCTGCTCCTTTTTTGTAATCCAGTGCATTAATTCATAACACAAACATGACCATATGCCATGCTTTCTTCAAATGTGCTTCTTACCGCTGCCTTTCCACTCCACTGAACTAGCCAGTATCTATAGTATCGACAAGTTGATAGACCAAACCGTCATGACATTGGTCAGGCAGCTGACTCGGGCGTGCGCCTCAGTGCGCGTTTTCAGAACATCGCAGACCGGGCGCCGTAGCAGAAATCTTCCCCGCGTCTGTGCTTGCATACCCGAGTTGTAGCCGATGACTGTTTGCCGGTTTTATGTTTCGCGAGCCAAGCTTCACACAGCTTCTTGTCCTGCGGCTACGTGTGAATAAGGCTGACACCGGCCTCCGTTACGTGCGTCCGGCCCTGCGGCACCGAGCAGTAGCCTACCATGTCGGGCGCCTTCAAAGGCAGCCACTACCTGTTGTAGTGCTTTCAAGCGTTGTAAAGGAGACACTCGAAGCGGGAAAATTTCGCCACTAAATGAAAACCGCAGCGTACGAGGGAATTTAAACTCGTTTTCAGCTCGCTTCGGCGCGCCCGAAGCAGCCGACGCGGCCGCTATGTCCACGTGATCCCTCCTAGCACGTCACGCCGACGGTGGCGCCAGCTTTTCCAGTGGTGGAGCTCGAGGCCAATACCCTCGCCGTTCGAGTAGCGCGCGCGCTTCTCGTTCCGCGCGGTGTTTGTGCGCTACAATGAAAACTTTTGCGGGATGGCGTTAACTTGTCCTGACAGCCAGAAAAAAAAACATAAGGTTTTACGTGCGAAAACTACTTTCTTTCTGACCTGGGGTTCTTTAGCGTGTACCTAAATCTAAGCACACGGGTATTTTTCGCATTTCGCCCCCATCGAAATGCGGCCGCCGTGCCTGACAGCCAGAACATCGCACTCATATTGCTAGTACTTCGGCTACGTCAAAAACGGAAGCGGACCATGTATGTACATGCGAAAGCTATTCGACAAGCGCCCTCAACTCGGCGACTACCACCAGCTAGTACAGGAGCTGCGAAATGCAGCTTACCTGTGGCGAGACCACACTGCTTTCGTATAGCTTCCCACGCGTTGTTCTTGCGCTCTGTGTCGCGGTAGTCCATGCGTTTCACATCGTATACACATGGAAGGTTGCAAATCGCTTCAAGCAGGCGTCCTCACTCGCGCTGTCATCCCACACGGATGTTGAAAAAACCACAGCCGCACTGTCAGTACACGCACCGCAGGCCGCCATTCTGCCTTCTGCTCGCTGCCGCTGCAGCGCGCAGTGCATTCTGGTCTAGCGGCAGCCGCGTGAAATAGAACACGCTCTATGTCCGCGCCGGCGGCGTTGTGCTCGCCAAGCGCGCCTGGGCACGCCGGCTACGCCGTGACGCCGGACTGTAGAGTGCGCGCTTTTCACCGACGTCGCTTAACCGCGACGCGCGTGGCCGCGCGCGCGCGTTACGCCGGACTATATCTTGCCCTTTAAACGGCCCTTTAGAGTGATAACCGCGCTGTTGCGTAAATCGGCTCCGCGTTTAGGATACAAATGTAAGCATTACTTCATGCGTTGCCCAAGAAGCAACCTCGAGATTAAAGGCTTGGCCAATGACGCATGTAGATCTTGCCGCTCAAAATTATACCTTTTTGTCGCTGTTCTCTGTACGGAGGAGCAATCGAATGCGGTTGCGATGGCCATCGACAATGTATACATGTACCATATAGAAAGAAGACTAAAATGTAGGCGATTTGCTGCGGATTCATGATTCAAAGGAGCATCGCGATGCTGTGGGGGCAATAGCAAGATTAAGAGCAAGCCATTTGTTTTTACGTTCTTTCTATGACTCCCGCTGCGTCGCGCTGTTCCGTTAAATCATGAATAGCTATCGAGCTCAAAGAAAGCTAGACCAGACTAGCATCCATGTGTGGTATTGACTTCGAGGACCCACCATTTGAGAGGCATGCGCTGCCATCATCCCTGTGAGGTAAGTATACTGTTTACTGCCCCAGTAAAGTCCAACATGGTGGTTCACTGTTATGCGCTGTGTTGCGCGTCTGTTACCAGAGCCGGTGTTTCATAAATACTCAAACGACAAGAGAGAGAGAGAGAGAGAGAGAGAGAGAGAGAGAGAGAGTGTGTGTGTGTGTGTGTGTGTGTGTGTGTGTGTGTGTGTGTGTGTGTGTGTGTGTGTGTGTGTGTGTGTGTGTGTGTGTGTGTGTGTGTGTGTGTGTGTGTGTGTGTGTGTGAGAGAGAGAGAGAGCGCGAATGTAAGGTCAACCAGACGCACGTCCGGTTTGCTACTCTACACAGGAGAATGTGGGTTAGGGAATGAAAAGAAAGAATGGCGTGGTAAGCGTGGCCCCTTCTATAAGCCGGTAAATAACCCTACACTACCGTTTGAATAAGCTCCGCCAAGAGATTAGTACCCAGCGCGCAATAGGCTACGCGCAATGTGTTACGCAATATTATATACGAAGTTTAGACTTAGAACGAAGACAGACCATTAAATTGAAGCATGTACTTGTACAGGTTTCATTCCTGGCACATATTCTTTACCCTAACATCGGCATATACAATCCCACTGGCCTATAAGAATGCATTCACGTAAATAAGCTGGCATTACTTCACTGATTTTTGTTCTATTTTACTCCAAACATCAGTTAAGCTGTTGAAGCTGTGTTTGCTGCACCCATCGGTTTCGTTACGCCGCCGCCTTCGTCACCACCCTGACCATACGTCAAAGAAAACAAAAACTTTTCCCAATGCAGCCATAGGGGTACTCGTACTCGTGCCCCTGAAGCAATATGCAGCTGGGACTCCGAGGTGCTGACCACTTAGATAAAGCGCAACGTTCGTGTATGTCAATTCATGCGGGGTTTTGTGCGAAACACTAAGAGTGGTGGCGTCGTGCGTATGTTACGGTGGCCACTGCAGGCAATAGCGTAGCGGACGAAGACGACGCCACGCATCGCAATAAAGAAGCCGTTTCTGAGAAGGTGTTGTTAAAGGAATCGACATCAACATCAAAAAAGTGGCAGTGTCCACTGTGGGAGCCAGGGTGGTGATGAGATGCAGCAGTAAATGAGCTCTGGTCCGGAGAAATTGGGAAAGTCCGCCAAATTTTTTTTTTCTCTGGCGAAATAGCTTTCTAAGAACACAGAGGTATTCGAACCACGTTCATCAAAAATCATCTGCTAAGCAATTGCTTGTCGTTTTGGATACTATAGAAAAAAATGCGCGTGGTCGCACCTGCGCGGCCGCAATGGAAATCGTGTTTTTGGGAGGATTCATTCGGATGTCGAAAGTGTTTAGCGCAGGAGTTAAACGGCCGTCGAAAAAAAAAAAAGATAACTGGATTTTCTTGGTTTCTCTTTAGCTCTGTTTTAAATTCTAGGGACAGGTCAACGTACTAAATAAATAAATAAATAAAGCAAAGAAATATTACCAAACAATTTTCTTCTGATAACGTGGGCAGATGCAACGTTTTAGACAGATTTAGACAGATGGGTCCGCGAGATGCTCGACGTTGGAGTACTCCAACCGGCCTCCCGCGCAAGCGTATAATCCGTTGTTTGCACAATCATCACGACACCTAACCTAACCAACGTTATGTGTCCCGCATTCTGGGTTTTAGTTAGCGCTACTGTATATGGCTCCCAAAAGGGCCTTATCTATGCTACGTATGGTAGCATATTCTGTATCCGCCGCGGTTGCTTAGTGACCATGGTATTAGGCTGTTAAGCACGAGGTCGCAGGATCGAATCCCTGGCACGACGGCCGCATTCCGATGGGGCGAAATGCGGCTATTTTGCGCAGAGGCGGTGTCGTACCCTATGAAGTGCTAAATGAGGGGCGACTGTTGCTAGTTGAAAAGGGGGCGAAATGCGAAAACACCAGTGTACTTAGATTTAGGTGCACGTTAAAGAACCCCAGGTAGTCAAAATTATTCCGGAGTCCCTCACTACAACACGTCTCATTATCATATCGTGCTTTTGGCACGTAAAACCCAATAGCCATAGCATATTCAATAAGTCTAGCTTTAGTTAACTCATTTAGCGCCCCGTAATGTAACAATTACGAATGTTACGATATTTACAAACTGTCGAAGGCGTTTAAGGCTGAATTCGACACCCTATACACTTTTGTGCACCTTATAGTGACGAGAAAACAAAAGGGAAGATAGCATGGCAAATAGCTCAGCTGTAGATCTCAAAATTGATGATACAATGTTTGTATCACGAGCGCCCAGGTAGTGATACCAGTGCCGTATTTTGTTAGCTTCTATGTGATGAGGGGCAGCCGCGGCGCAAATTGGACGCGCGAACATTGCCATCAAAAAAAAAAAAACACGAAAAAGAAAAACGATCTTTTTTTTATATATATCAGAAAATCGCCCTTCTACAATATCGAAAACACAACTCTTACCACGCCAAGACGCTTGGTAAGCCAGAAGAAGTGCGATAACAAAAGACGGGTGGCGACGCCTCCTTGAAGTTCCCGCACCAGTTAACTGTGACGGCATGGATTTGGACAGCGTCTTCTAGGGCCCAGTTAATTAATTAGCGGTAAAGATAGACTACATTGTGTTCTAATGGAGCCAGAAATGGAACATGGCGAGTTTCGGGAACATTTCCTGCGCCAAAGCGGGCTAAATATGAAAAAAAATCTTTGAAATCCGTGACCTCTCAGTGACGTATGGGCGTTTCTTATTCGGAGCCAAATTAAAGAACTGAAATCTTGACTTTCATTTTCTCTTCTAACAGTCAACCAATTATTTCGAAATCAACGACAACAGAGTTTCCAAAAATCACTTTATTCGTCTAAAGTGAATTAGTGTTTTGCTTCAGAGTCCCTTTAACGCTGTCAAATCGAGGTATATATACAGCCACAGCCACGAGGAACAATGAAGAAGTAGAAGGAAAAAAAATGAGGCCCGAATGAATGTAAAACATTTCGCCTTTTTCGTGCGGGGGGCACATGACGCCCGTTTCCGGAGGCGTCATCTGAGCGCGAAGAGCGCTGACTTCGCCTCCACTTCCTGCCTCCTTGCGCGTCGCATCGCGTCTTCCTCCCGGCGAACCGTATTGCCCCTATATGATGCTCTGTCCACCGAGCAAGCGCAGGGCCCGCGAGATTTATGCGATTCATATACCGCCGACCCCTCTTTTCTGTGTGGGTCAGCGTCATGACAGCGCGGCAGATCGCTCCGTGTTTATTGCTGCAGCAGCTGCGGGCCCGTTCATGCCGCTGTGTACATACTATAAGGCCGGACCGCCGCCGCGTCCCCATATCAGTGTCAGCTTCTCCTTTTCCGCTTGACGGCCGTGTTGTCCCCCGCGTCCAACCCTACTCCTCCTCGTCGGAATGGATGCAGAAATCCGCGGCAGCGCAAGTCGACTGCCACCGTGTACGAAGAGAATGAAGGCACTCGGTGTCTCGTTCTGCTGCTTCATTTCGAGAACGAAGGCTAGGCGGCAGTTTCAATCCCTGAGCCCTGTGCCCGACGAACAGTGACAGCGGCTTTATAAATTCTGTTACTCACGCTGCTCCCCCCTCCCCCCTCCCCCCCCAACTCCTCGTTATTGTGTGCGTGTCTTTGATTTCTGTATTTCCCCTTCATAATTTGCACCTTTGCAACTTTGCACCCCCGCCACCCTCAACTTGGAACTTATAGTTCAGTGTGTTCGACATTTAGCGCTAGTGTCAGTGCACATCGTGCGCCGTTTACTTCAGGGTACGCACCTGCGGCCAAGCCAGGGTTTTCTCCGTGGTGTTTGAGCCGTTCACAAGTATATATAATGATTCCAGGACTACAGAAGAAGACAGACCTACCGGCCCCTGCTCTAAAACAGCTGACCTTACTTCTTTTGCATGAAAGGTACAGCAACCACGTGCACATCTATACCGATGGATCGACTACGTCGTGCAGTTCTGGTGGTGCGGTGGCTATTCCAATGCGAGGAATGACACTGCGGTTCAAGACATCGCATGCCACGACCTCAACGGCGGCAGAACTAACGGCCCTGCGTCGAGCACTGGAATTCACTGATTCTGAAAGACATAGAAAATGGGCTGTGTTCTGTGATTGAAAACCGGCATTACAGTGCACGCAGTCAGTTCTCTGACACGGATGTCATGACCAATTGACATACGAAATCGTGAAAATTTACCATCACGTCCAACAAAAAGGGCACGAGGTCGTTTTTCAATGAGTACCTGGCCATTGTAGAATCAGTGGCAATGATTCCGCCGATAACGGTGCTCGCACAGCACATCAAGAAAAGCACAGCGTTCCCATTCCGCTTTCGAGGACAGACGCCGCAGGGCAGCTTCGACACCTGGCACGCAGTCGAGTGGAACTCGCCAAACTTACGACTTACACGACTGCATCGACTAAACCCATCCCTGCAACTCCAACCTCCACTCGGACTTCCTCGACGTGAAGCTACGCTTCTCTATCGCCTTTGGTTAGGAGTTGCCTTCACAAAGGTATACTCTACATTAATTGGAGTGACTGACACTGCAGCATGCGAGGTATGCGGCACCGAAGAAAACATCGACCACCTGCTGTGCCACTGGCCACGATATGCCCCAGAGACACAAGAACTTGCCAAAGCTTTTCAAAAACTGGACAATCGGCCGCTTTCTGTGCAGGTGCTGCTGGAACACCGCCGCCATGGCTCGTCGGCCCATAAAGCGGTGAAGGCGCTTTTGTGCTTATTAAGGACGACGGGCTTGTGGCTATTATGCATTATTATGCCTATTATGCATCTGTGACTATTAAGGCAACTTCTGTAATACCACACGCGTCAGCGAACTCACCGCAATTTCCTTCTTTCCTTCCCTCCTCTCTCTCCCTGTGATGTTTGTTCTTCCCTTTCCCATTGCCCCGGTGCAGGGTAGCCAACCGGACGTTATTCTGGTTAACCTGCCTGGCTTCTGCTTTTCTCTTTCCTCCTCCCCCTATAGTTCAGTGTGCTTTAGCAGCCTTCTTTTCACAGCAATAGCTTTCGTGTGTGTCTCTCCATGTGTGTGTGTTTTTTATTCCTTTTTCTTTAGCGTTTTCCTCTCTGTCATCTTTCTAACCCCTATCCCCCATTCCCAGTGTAGGGTAGCAAACCGGAGACTCATATCTGGTTAACCTCCCTGCCTTTCCACTTCATTCTCTCTCTCTCTTCTCAATAGATGGAGAGTTTAGTCAGTCTTCTACTGGCACCAGTAAATGTGCTACTAATCAGCCATCTAATGAGGGTTTTTTGTAACAGTAAATAGTTTATAGGGAAGTTGTTGCAGCTGGTAAAGGATCTATTTCATTTTATTGTCTTTGCGAAACCGGGTTCAAGCTGTTTGGGATTTATTTATTTAACATACGCTCAGGGCCAAGGACATGAGAGAGGGAAGTAGGTTATATATATATATATATATATATATATATATATATATATATATATATATATATATATATATATATATATATATAACAAATTATATTTCTTTAGCACGCTTCGTATGTTGCAGTGTGTGGCGATGCACAGACGCAACAACTCTGTCAGATGCCGGTTCACATATGCATTGATTACCATTGACCCTAGTTACTGTTTTCAATGACGAAACAACGTCCGTCAGATATCGTGTTAAACTTCAAAAGGTACCACAAGTTCAGCGCGAGAAAGGAGCGACTTCACAAACACCTTCAGCACTATACAGCGGTGATATTCATATGATTCTCTTTCGCACAAATTTACCACTTTCTCTTGACCTGTCGTACGGAGCCTGATGCTGATGCAAGTGACAACTATAGCTTCTCTCACTGCGATGCCCCTTTGCTGGGACTGGCTTTCAGACACACTTATTCGAGAGTTTCGTTATTTTTGCCGATAGATCAATTTGCGACTTGCGGTTGCCTGGAGCCCATCGAGTGCATGTGACGGTTCTATTCTCGACACGATGCCCAGCGGCCTGTTTTTACAGTTTTACAGGTCGGCTTTAAACGGCCGAAGATCTGTGGACCGTGGCCACATGCACTGCCGGTGCAAAAATCGATTCGCGCTTTTATTGCAGTTGCTGTTCCATCTCTCTCCCTTTCCCTTGTTCTATGGCATTGCCCACTTGAGTATGGAGCAGCGAACCAGAGGTTCGTCCGGTTGACCCTCAGATTTCCTCTTTATTCCCTCCCTATTTCTTTCGCTCTCTTGCCACCGAATTTTGACTGACGATGATGACGATGATGTTTTTGCTACCGTGTTATATGGAAAAATATAACACCTTCTCCTCATGACTGAATAAAAAGATCATCGAATTCACATGTGCACGGAGCTCGCCAAACATGAAGCGAACTGCTCCATGTTGCAAAGTAGCTATAGCCGCATTTTCATAAATATGGGCCCAAGGGGATGTGATCAACGTTTAGCACACACCCTGCACTGACCTATATTCATACTGAGAAACCGTGTTACATTATGAAGACGACCAGTGTTGCGTTGCATGTGATATAAGCAACCTAGGTTATAAGAATGCGGGAGAAAAATGACAACCGTTTGCAAATACTCACGTAAAAAATAATAAGGACGACAAAATTATAAATGAAAAAGGCTGCGCAGCACGCAAAAACAATTTACAGCTGCGCTTTAGAAATACACGGAAGGCTCCAAGAATCTAAAAAAAAAAAACGCGGAAAAGCCGCCAGTGAGAGCTACCTTAAAGTAAAATCCCTCGAATTCCGTTATTCGACAGTATATAGCGAAAAGATAATGTGGAGCGAAGCTGCTATATTTCACATCTGCGCGCCGGCCAGTCCTGCAACCAGGGCTCTCTTTCGAGGCCGAATGAGAACTGTGGCAGCGGGAGGAGGCAAGGGTGTGCCAGGGCTGGCTTCATGTCGTAAAGGGAGACTGAGTGCCGCCTATAAACCTCTCGTAAAGAAACGATTCCCGAGCCAGTCATAAAACAAGCACGTGCCCGTTTCCCTTTGTTCCCAAACGGCGCTCGACATCCCATGGTCTCCCAGTTGGGGCCCCCCTCCGCACGCTAGCTACTCGCTTTATCTATTCCCTTAACACGAACGTTGCGAACCAGTGAATAAGGCATGAGTGACGTGTGGCCGTCCGGGGTCTCGGGTTCGCTTTTCCACTACGGAAGCCGCATTTTGATGGGCGCGAAGAGGCGTTTGGAAAAAGAAAAGAAAGAAAACGCGCCCATCGAGCTCAGTACACGTGGACTAGCTTCGAAAGGGGTCACCTAGATTAATGTAAACTCACGACAGGGCTCGGTGTCTCACTTGTTCTTATTTTTCTGCCAAACTTCTGTAGCTTTTTCTTCTTTTTTTTCTTTCATTTGGTAATCGATATAATGGTTTTTACTTTTTGTCGTGGCTGGTTGGTTCGTTAATTGTCGCAGTTCAGAATCGAGGGCGTGCCTAAGGCGTAATACTTTCCCGCGCACTTGTGTATAAAATTTTTCGAAGAACGATATCGAGAGAAAGAGGGGGAGCTCTTCGCTGCCTAGGCATGTGGTCAAGTACAGCTGCGCTCGTACATCACAAAGAAGGCACTGCCCGCAGAGCGTTGCATTTTCTTTTTAAGAGTTACCTTCTTTTCGTCGATGCCACGCACCGCAATACAAGTACTTTGGCCAAGGCTGTGTACATGAAAACTGGCGACATGGCTTGCGACCACTCTAACGTGCTATATAGGTAAACTAATCTTACTTAAACTTACCCTATACGCCCAAAATAAGCCCAAGATCATGCCCCTATGTCGTTATTTTTCTCTGTCTCTCTTTTATTTCTGACATCGACAAGTCACAGTTTTAAATCCTGCAGCTGAAGCGTGAAAGACCTGCAGCGTCTACCAGGAGGTGTTCAGCGAAGCTTTCGCAGGTTCTCGTTTCCATCTTGTCCCTGAATGATCTATCGTCGCTCACCGAGAACTTAAAGCGCCCCTCGCCATTCGGGCACTACGATCAGACGAGCCCGGTGTGTAGATCTCGCGATCACGACGGTGTCTGCACAGTATTACATCTATGTAGACCGTGAAGCCTATATACTGGAATTTCAAGCATTACTCGGTGGGCCACACAGCAAGGCGGAGACAGGAAAACGGAGGCGGGGATGGGCGGGGACGAGGGTTGTGAAAGAGAAAGAAAAAAAAAATGAGAAGGACACTCGTTTTCGATGTGAGAGAAAGGAGGAGATGAATATCGCTAGTGGGCGCTGCTCGAGGCAAAGAGTGAGAGCCTGTGTTGGGAAAGGGTAGCTCACCTCCTTGCATCATTGTTTGAGACATTTCACTTGCCTCTGTGCTGGTTGCTACTACACCTTCCTAATTTTTTTTTCGTTTTCACTTTCTTTTTAGGCGCAGTACGCTCCTTCGACTGCGCTTTATAACTTGCATTTCATAATCAAAAGTTTCGTATTGACCTGAAGAAGGGCCCTTCAAGGAAAAAGTAAGCATTTAGGCCGCTCGACAATGCGCAAATCAAACCTCTCGATTCCGATACCAATATCTCTTTTTCTGAGAGTTTGTGTGAAGTTTCGTTAGTTTTAGTTAACGCACCCCGGAAAAGGCCGGACGCGTGGCCGGGGGGGGGGGGGGGGGTTCGCTGCTAGTACCTGTCATATTGCCACGTTGCAGTGACGATGAAGTACAAAGAAGCAAAACTGTAAATCATGAAGCTAAGTCTTTATTGGGCGAACCTGTGCCCAGAAAAATAGGCCACACTCAAAGCATATCGATTGTGGCGAGCGCAGTCGGTCATCGTCGAAAATCTGATCAGCGGGTCAAGCGCCTCGGCTGTTATACATGACTAGACGAAGGTTCCAGATGGTCCCTGCGTAATCGCTAGTCCCGCGTGTTTTCCGCAAAGTGCTACACATTTGTGTCGTGCATACAATCAGATTACTCAAGGTTTCTTTCGGTGACGACAGACAATGGGTAGTACCATCGATAGCATTCGAGTAACTTTCGATTCATGCAGGCGAGTCCTGCGCCGAGCGATAACGTTTGACATTTATTAGCCGGTGAAAAGCGGCCACCGAAGAACGATAAACGAGGACAAGTGTCAGTATAAAGCGGTGGTTGTCCGGTGATGGGGATCGTACCACGCACCTCCCACAGCCGAGCCCGGCACCCATATCCACTGCTACAAACCCTATATTCCTACTAGTTGTGGAGCAGATCTTGCTGACCGAGGTCGCCGAAGAGAATGTGCGCCCACTTCTGACATCACTCTGAACATAACAGCGTGTCCTGCTTGGATGAGTAAGCGTACCAATTAAACGTCGAATACTGATTGATTGATTGATTGATTGATTAATTGATTGATTGATTGATTGATTGATTGATTGATTGATTGATTGATTGATTGATTGATTGATTGATTGATTGAATAACCGAATGATCGATCGACTGTGTTCAGCGTCCAAAAGCAACTTCTTGGATATGAGATTCCGTATAGTGAACGCCGTCCGATGAATTTCACCAACTGGGTATTTTTACAAGCACCTAAATGTAAGCGCACAATCGTTTTACTTGCTATGACGCGTTATGCATAGTGCTTAAAATGATTCGTGAAGCCTGCTGTTGAAGCCTCTTGTTTGCCATTTGTGCCTTCCAGATGTGCAATCGCATAAAATTCCCCTGCGATAGCAAGTTGAATTCAGCATTTGTATTGGTCCGCGTCATCTTGTCTGAAACCTCTTGTGTGCCATACGTATAACCACGCAAAAAGAAGGAAAAAAAAAGGGGGGGATGTAAATTAAGACGTAAATGCGCGCACCAAGATCTCGGATGCAACAACCGCCATTCACCGGCCAGAACTGCCAAATGATCTACAGCGTAATTTGCACTATTCTCACTGTGGCCACCACTCGTCTCCCTTTTCCTTTCATTTTTTTGTTCTTCCTCATTTTGTTTTATTGTGCTAGCAATTATCTAGGCGCACTTTTGCCGTCGCCATAATCTTCTGTACGATGTCGAAAGGCAATAACACCGTCGCAGCGCGTCGTACGATGTATGTGCGAGTGAATGCATGCGAAGGAAGCCGACGATCGGGGCTCAATATGGCGCGTGCGAAGGAAGAAAGCTGAGAGCAAACGGGCCGTCTTCCGTCGCGTGAAAGGCCGTGGGAGGACGGAAGGGAGGGAGTGGGGGGGGGGGGGGGCAGCGTTGTGCTCCGACAGCAACAGCGCATTTCACGACTGGCCGCAAGGGGAACTGATGATCGCGGTTAAATGTTGCGCGCTATATATGAAGGAAAGCGGGGAAACAGCGCGGGAGGGATGGGGCGGCTTCGACTCTGCCAAGAACTGCGTGTTTTGCAAAGCCGCACGCACCGTATCTTGAAAGGGATCTGCAGACAGCTCATACCTTGCGCTCATACATTCAGCGCTCTTGCGTTGAAGCGATAGACCGCACGAAGGTCACTTCGCTCGTTGCTGCTGCCGCGCTTGCTCCCACCTGCGTTTCGACAGCGAATGTCCGCTGTCATTGAGCGTGACGTGTTCATGTTTGCTATGCACTCTGACACCATGCTTGTTAATTTAGTTAGCAGGCGAATGTTTTCGAGTTGATGCGGTCGATAAAAGTGCTATCCTTACTTCGCATGGCTGTCTGCTAATTCGCTATCGCAATTGATGCTTCGCCTTTCTGGCGAATCTGCGAATTTTCTGTTACGTAGCGTACACTCGAGATCCTGCTTGTTGACGATGTAACCATCGTGCTGTTTGCACCGACGACGTAATCAACGTTGAGGAAATCGGTTGCACGGAGTATGCGACGAGTGCGATTGCGATTTGCGTCGCAGTGCGATAAAAATCACATTCCGCTACGATGAAAATCACATCGTGTGAAAAGTTCTTTAGGCGTGTAGTGTCTTCGCTTTCCCATAGCGCCTATAGCGCAAGTTTGAGAAACTGCACTTGAAGCAGCGATTGATGAGCAAAAGCACGTACGCCAGTGAAACCGTGCGCAAGAGAAATCTGAACTTACACCCCTGTCAAGCGGGCAAGTTAAGTGCACTTACATGGAGTGCACTTCGGGACCTTGATCGACACTTTAGGCTACGCGGTGCTAAACGGGAAAACAGAGTGCACTCGCACTAAAAGAAATGGCGACAGACTAAAATTATGTTTTTTGAAGACGTAGATTAAAATAAAAAAACTCCTAAAAAGCGATTGTTTTAGTTGTATTATAAATAAAAAAAAACAATCGTAATCTATATTTACTCAACAAAAAACGAAAGTATCTTTATCATAAGAGTGTTGCAAGTCAAGGCCGGCCAAGGCGAATGCCTAGCCAATCCAGAACAAGATGGTGGCACGCGACGAGGCGGCACTTGATCCTGCTAGAACAGAATATCAGCGAGTTATGCTCTCATTATTTTGTTAAAAGCTCTTCAACAGCTAGAAATAACTTGTGTGTCCTTTTTCTAAGCAATACATTTTGTACTGTTGAAACCGCTGGCGGCGAGGCTACGCACTCGACCAGCAAAGTGCGTTCCGTGAACGCACTCCGACCGGAGTGCACTCTTCTGCGAGTACACTCAGCTTGCGCCGTTTAGATTTGGGAAAGTGCACTTAAAACCGAGTGCACTCTCCGTAAGCGCACTTAACTTGCTCGCTTGACTAGAGTATTACTTATATGAAGTTGTTTCGGTCGCCGTTTCATCCAGAATTTTTTTTTTTTTTGCGTACTGCTCCCATCTAAACGCAGCTGCCCCACAGCACATTGAAGCCTTGTCTGTCACATGTGCCCCAGCTGCGCTGCCGTGTTAGCGATTTGCCATAATGGGAAGCTCCAAGCAGTCTGTGACCACATATGGACTCCGCCGACGTGCCGAATTATCTAAGCACAAGGATACTTTTGCATTAAGCCACTCGAGAAAATGTGGCTGCTGCGTTGTGTCCTAGAATCGATTCTGCAACCGTCTTCTCAACTGGAGAAAGGCATAATAACCAGTGAAAAACCGCGATCCGCCTAGCCCCTCAATTGTACGCCGCCCGATTTTCAGCAACGGATACACACCGGCGACGTACAAAACTTTCGCATTCTTCCGATTGACTTGTCCCGCCTCTGCCCATTCCGTTTTTGTCCTCTGTGACTTCAAACCTACGCACATATCGAAGATGTGTATTTTTTTTTTTCGTTTTCGTAGTTGATGGTTGAAATTTTTTTTTTTCTGCATCTACTATCACGACGAAAAATAATAACAAACGGAAGCTACGGGTGGAAAACAGAAAAGGACATCGAGCCAATAAGTGCTCTTCTCCCTGCTGACTTGTTCCACATCTCTTTCTCCAAGTTCGCCAGAGTTTGGATTCAAAGTGCGCATTTAAAAAAAAAAAAGAAAGAATGAAAGGCCTACATGGGAGGCGCGTTGTCGAAAAACTCCCTCGAGCAGAGGCTCGTTTTTACAGCACGGGAGCTCAAGTCTAAAACTCGAATGCGTGCGTTAGTTGCGTCGCCGCGCGCATTACGTCCCGCCGTTCTCCGGGACGATCGGGCCCACGCGTACAGGACAAAGGGGCGCACGGATGATTGAAATCGGCGCTCGCCCGGCGGACCCCGAAAGGAGGCCCGCCGAGTGGAGAAGAGCAGGCACTCCGGGGCGCCGTTGGCTGGCGAAGGTCAAAAGCCGAGGCAGACGACGCCGACCACGCTTTTTACGACTGTCGGCGGGAACGTGCCGAGTGGCGGCGTCGAGTCCGCCGCTATAGGTGCACCGAGCCGAGCGACAGAGACGTACACCACTACCGTCGATGCGCTCCTCGCGCGCTCAGAATTCGAGTTACAAAACGAAGAAAAAGTTGGCGAAGGGGGGACGGAATGCACTCGGTAATGAGTCGTGCTGCGGCACTTGTTCCGAGAAGGTATAGAGATGACGGGTGAATGCGCTGAGCCTTTGTCGTTTTGGCTGGCGGTCCTCCACAAGTCCTGTGTTGTAAGGATTCTTTTTCTTCGATTCTATTCATTTTTATATCACGCATCGCACCTAGTGGCCCATCCGCGCGCAATAACGGCGGCTGTGCGACCCACTTTCTAAGGGCGAAGGGAATGGAAAATGAAAATAATCGTTACCGAAGCCGGCACTACGGCCATATTAGTGACAGTGCAGTATGCACGCTAGAACGGTGCGCTGCGGGTTTACGTGCTTACGTCTTTTTCGTACGGTACGTAAGCCCCCTTTTTCAAAGAAACAATTTGTTCTTTCTCGTGTTATGTGCATTTCATCCCGATCACATCACAGCGACAGTGTCGTTGTTGTTGTTACACACAATGCTAGCCTGATAGTTACTGCAGGCAGTGGCTCAGTCTGACAGCCGCTGTGCGGGGAACAAATCGCGTTGTAACATTGTAGCCGTTCGTTCAATACTAAGAAGAAGAATAAAAAAAAAACACAGGACACCATTTTTCTGCTTGCTTACGTTCGTAGGCCCAGATTTGGCAAACGGAGGCAAAGATTTCTTTCGATCGGCAGATTGCTTTGGGTAGGCAACAGGGACGTCTTGCCGCAGTGGCTGAGTGGCTCTGACGTTCTGCTACGGAGCACGAGGTGGTGGGTTCGGCTCCCGGCAGCGGCGGCCGCAATCCGACGGCAGCGGATTAGGAAAACGCTCGTGCACCACGCGGTCATTGAGGAATTCATGGACAAACGGCTAGCCACGGGAAGTGATTCCCATGACTATTACTTGACTGGTGATGCTGGGCTGTATGCCGCAGCCATAGGCTACGTAGATGTGCACAAAAAACGTCAACTTCAGAAAGACCGTATTCTTTATGGTGCTTAATGTGGCTCCCCAGATCCAACGCACTATCAGTGGCCAGAGCCTGTGTCAGAAGGCAGTCATGCATATGACGGAAATTTTCTTTTCTGGTCTGCAAACTTGCCCAGCTTGGCACAGGCTAGCGACTGAAAACCTTGTGATACGCAAGACGCCAATGACACTGGCCCCGAAATGAGCATACCAGCCTCTTGTAAGAACCTGTACAGCGAATCTTTCATCCCCAGAGCAAGCCTATAAAGTAAGACCACCTTGCTGCGTTCACCACTTTTATCCCGCCTTCTTACAACTTGAAGAATACCTTGCACCATGCTTTTTGTTCATATCCAATGAATATGTACGCATTCTTATCCTATCACTCATTTCCCTAATGACACCGGTGCCCTTCAGAGTTCATGAAAGAAATAAATTAATTAATTATTCGTGACAGCGAGCATCGTAATAGCGAAGGCAACCAGCTAATGATAAGCAGTTCTTGATCGAAATGGTTGGCGAACTCGGGGCAACAATTGTGAGGAAAGAAACTGGGGACATTGCAACAAAAGACAGAAAAAGAAATTATTCAACTTTAATCGATTGTAAGGCTGCTGCACGGAGGAGAGATAAAAAAAAAATGACAGGAAAGGCAGGGAAGGCAACCAAACAAGCGTCCAGTTTGCTACCCTATACACTGGTGGTTCAGAGGAAAATATTGAGAACTTCGCGCACGGCGAAAGACACACAGGAGGACTTTAAATATATATAAACGGTCTGATTGACTATCCCATATATAGCAAAGAGGAGAAACTTGCGTGATACTAGTCAAGCTGAGATATACTAGAGAGGTTTTAGACATGGGAGAGACACATGATGCGTACCGCAGAGGATAACCTGCGGTATTTTTAAGGTAACAGAAT
This sequence comes from Dermacentor albipictus, assembly GCF_038994185.2. NCBI lineage: Eukaryota > Metazoa > Arthropoda > Arachnida > Ixodida > Ixodidae > Dermacentor > Dermacentor albipictus. Next base: position 81,720,418 of record NC_091821.1, read on the forward strand.
TGACATCGAGGCAAGGAAAGCATGATTATAAGCAGTGGAAAAAAGCTTCCGTCACGGTATTTAGTCGATCCCAAAAAACAGATGCACGGTGTTCCAAATCTCTTGTGCGAAGCCGTAAAGAAAGGTAGAGCGTGCTACGCAAACGATGCAGTACTGTTCAATGTTTCCTTGGGCAACTGAGGCTAATTTTCGCAGAAACTCTAATTTGTTGATTAGCCATGATTAATTAGCGAACTTCCAAAGAGTCGGATAGCGCGTTTGAAAGCATCCCAACGATTTATTAAACAGCTTTATAATAGGGTCTGAAACCAAACGCAAACGCATTACGTACGTAAAGAAATAGCATTAGTTGTCATCACTGCGCATGCTCTGAACGTTATTAGTTTTCTGTGGTTTACGCGCGCTATGATAACGTACGTTATTTGGCGACTATAACGTTCTTAATGCTTACGCCCGCTAAAAAATAGCGTTGTTCGACATGGCGGCATCCATGGCTCCCACTTCACCGTGAATTCTCGTCATGGCTACGCTCTCACTGATCGCCAGTAACTATTCAAATGAGCTCTCGCTTCCTCTAAACTCACCTGAAACGTCAGTTATGAGTGCATATATAGGAAGTCCAATTTATGTTCGGTGATTCGGGGGTCCGTTGCTTATAGATTACCTAGGCGTGGATACGTTTGGCACAAGGCACCAGACACTTCTAACGTCCTTCTTACGTTTGCGCTCCCGCACGTTAAACTAAAGGTCTTGACGGGACACGCACTTATCGTCCCCCTAAGTTGCTTGGTATTAACCTACATAAGGCGACTAATGCAATTCTAAAGCTGTATATTTCCAGGGAGGCTCCAGTCTTTCCGAGCATCAAAGAATGACCTGCCAAATCTAAGCAAGCACCACGCAATAGTCGCATGCGTGCAGACATGTCAGAGCCCACAAACATGGTCCGAACAAATTATCGGTGCTGCACGCAGATAAGATGTGCGAAAAGGCTACAAGCGACGGTGATAATAGAACTCAACGGTCTTCGCCTCCCGAACACCTGCTGATAACTTAGCGGCTGAAATGATGACATTGTGGGACATAAAGAGCGCAAAGCAACTCTTGAGGTTGTTTCAGCGTTCTTGCCATTGACAGACTGCGTAATGGGCGAGGGGATTGTGGTGGTGAATGGTAATGCATGCGAGACGCAATTAGTGGCCGTCGCCGCCTCGAAGCCATCGTTTTCGCAGGCGGGCTGCAGTCTTAAATGCGGTCGGCCTACGTGCAGCACATATTGATCATCGGAGAGCTGTACAACGCCATACATTACGCCGCGCGTAAGCACTTATAGTCACGCAGTAGTTTACTTCAGAGCTTGCCCACGTTCGCTGGAATCCAGAAAAAATAAACGCACAACTGCTACTATTATGAAAGCACATTGATTGTATATTTAACGATACGCTATACAGCTTCTCTGTTGTAGGCTATGCGTCTAGATTGGGACTTTAAAATATAGATAACTATATACGTCGTTAGTGAATCAATCAGGCTAATTGAACGGATAGCACGAGTTATTCAAGCGATCAGTGAAAATTAAATGGACACTAAAGGGACAATTAATTTAAGTTCTATGAGTAAGTTGCCCTTACTACGATACCAGAATGGCCACTCAGAAAGGCCGCTCTTAGCGTTTTAGAAGAGGCTTGGTAAACCAGAAAAGGAGGAAAAACAAAACACGGGTATATAGCAACGCTGCCTCAAAGTTCCCGCATCGGCTCGCAGTGGATGCGCCATGGTGTTGACGGCGCCTGCTCTAGCCTAGTTGAATTTTTGTCTCTTCTGTTACTGTGGAGGGAATGAGGTAACTTAGCCCCTCGGCTACTCCATTTGTCTACGTTATGCAGCGGAAAATAACGGAATAGATGGTAATGATAAAATAAGTAAACGAATTAAAAAAAGTGACAGTGAAGCCAATGAATAAAACGGATGGGCGCTAGTCTAGAAAATGCGCGCCAGAATTCCAATAATCTTAGGCAGTTCCCTCTTATTCCACAGTTTTTGAGTTTTTGCATTATTATATAAATCGTAATTCAGAAGACCAAATGCTTTCGAAAAGTCTACATATATCCCGTGTACTAATTGCTTTGTTTCAAATCCGTCAATTATAATGTCCTTTTGCTTCATCAATGCTGCTTCTCTGGACATCTTCTGTCGGAAACCGAATTGACAATCAGATAAGACATAATGTTTCATTAAGAACTTGTGAATTCCGGTATACATCCCCTTTTCTAGGCCTTTTGCTATCACTGGAAAAGTCGAGATTGGTCGAAAGTTAGACAAGTTTGATGCGCCACCCCCTTTATGGATGGCAGTAACTTTCGCTACCTGAATTTCTTTTCGAAAAACTTCTGTGCAGAGAGCAAGGTGATAAATGTGCATAAACACTAAGGCTAGCAAGCGAACAACATACTTGAGGTTTGATTTCAAATCCATCTTTATCTTCAGCTTCACTTGTTCTAAGATTCGAAAACACTGTAATTATCTAACTTTCCGTTGTGGGAAATATAAAAAGCAAATGTCAAGCGCCAGATGCGTGATGGACGTAATTTATGGGAGTGCTACAACAACACAGCCTTTGAGTAATAATAATAAAACATTATTAAGTTCAACAGGCAGGTCTCCTACACTTAGTAAAAGCCCGTCCTTCATAAGCGACGTAACAGTGTTTTTAGAACTGCAGTCTAGAATTTTATTTAGATGGTCCCATTGGTTCTTCACAGTCTTGTTAGGTGAATGCGAAAATGTTTTCTTAAAATAGTGTACTTTGGATACTCTGAGCTCACGGTTTAACTGGAAGCGATATTTTTTGCATATCTGCAACTTTGAAAGTTCTCTGGATTTCAAAACCTGAGCGAACAGCTTGTGTCTCTGGTTTTTATTTTGCGCATTAATTCTGACGTGGTCCAAAGCTTTCTGGCTTGTTGTGTTTTCGAGTGCGTTCTAATGGAAAGCATTTGTCATATACAAATTTGATTTTTGTTATCAGTGCATTGTACGAATTTTCTATGTCGTTCAAAGACAACACGTCACACCCATTCAAGTGCAGTAGTAACTGCAGTTCGAAAATGGTCTAAAGTAATTGCATCGATTCATTGATATTGCAAATGGTTACTGGTGGTATTTTGATGGGGGCTGCACATAGAAAAAAAAACCAAATACAGGAAGGTGATCAGTGATGTCAGATATTATTTTACCGGAAGTCGTTCTGGCGTCAGCATTAGTGATTATAATGTCTATGGTTGAGGAACTGGCACATGTGACACGCGTTGGCACATCGATAAGATTAGAATAACCGTAAGCATGCAAAAATGATACAAACACTTTCTGTGACGGTGATACAGCTTGTGCATGAATGTTAATATCACCATAAAGAAACAAACTAAGCTGATTTCTTGGCAGGTAATCTAATAGACACTCTAGAAGACTAAGACATTTTTCTACGTCACCATCTGGTGGGCCGTACAGCACAGAAAAAGTACTGTGTGCATCTTCAACTGTTAAAATTTCAATGTCTGGACTGGATAACGTAAAGTTCTCATTTTTCTTGTGGGTGGAATTCGCATAGCACGCACCTGCGTTTTGTAAGGATTCCGAAGTGTTAGCCCAAAAACCTTGTATATTCGTGCGACTGCAACGGAGTGGCTGCAGTATCGGCTCTGGGTTGGAGTATCCATCAAGCCGTGCAGCTATTTCATTGGAATGACTGACTCACCTATCTGCGCTCAGTGCAGATGGGAAGAGACTATCGATCGCCTCGTCTGCCACTTTTCCCGTTTCGACGAACCACACTATTAGACACCCCAGTGTGTTTTGAGCAGACTAGACGGCCGGTCTCATATAGAAGAAAAGATCCTGGCAACCTGTCCTCGCAGCTCATCAGCCCAGAAAGCCCCACACCGAGCGCTTCTACAATACCCCAAGGCGACAGGTTTCAGTGCCCGACGGCAGGAACGATGGTCATCACGCAGCACGCGCATAATTTGAACTCTTGCGTTCTCTCTCTTCCACTCACCCTTCGCCCCTTCTTACGTATAGGGTGGCAAAATGGACAAAATTTAGTTAACCTCCCTGCTTTTTTTTATCTTTCTTCCTTGCTTTTCTCTCTCTATCTCTTTCTTTCTCTCGTAGGAACTACGTTGAAGCAGGAGCAGCGAGACTGGCGGCTGCTATATCGCCCGACTGCCACATTTCTTCTCTGCTGGAGGAACGCCTGTCAAGCTCTCGAAGTGAATTCGCTGTCGAATAGGCGCAAATACGTAAAATCGGTTCTCGCGCTCGCACACACAAGATTGGATTGTAGGCCTCGTACTGTATGCCCGCACTCGCTTCTTTAGTGGCTGTATAGCCAGGCGCTCCGGGTCATTTGTACGTAGAATTGAAAACTGCATAACCTAATAGGCCTTCGGCGTTTACATCGCCTACACAACCCAAGTTTATCACCGACGTTGTTTTATTTTTATTTCTTTTTTTAAAAAAAGCCGAAGTTTAATAAGCATGCAAGAGGGGCTTTAACAGTCTGGTGCTCACAGTCCAGCAATGTCGATTATTGGGCAACTTGGAGGGAGATATCGTATCACCTTGAAAAGAAAAGGGCAGCGCACAAAATCCAACACAATAAGAGAGAGAATACACGACACAAGCGCTACGTGTATGTCGTCCACTCTCCTCTTAGTGGTTTGTTTTTGTGCGCTCACCTCCTTTTCAAGTTGACGCTCACAGTTCATCTATTAATTCAAAATTCAAATAATCTTTTGTGTATTGCTGCTACGCGTGTCTATGTGTGGCGGACATGCCACAAGCGTGAACGCGCTAGTATCGCGGAATTAACGGAGTTCAGTTGCCACGAGGGCCCTACTTTATTTTTTCCACAGAATTTTTTTCTTCCGCAAATGAGAAACTTCAGTTGGCTACCGGCGGCCAAAAATAGGTATCGGGCAAACCATGCGGCCAAATTTCCTACCTTTAATTTTGTATTCCCCCTTCCCGTCTTTCTGAAACGTAAAGGCGCGGTTGGTGCACGCACTGCGCCCGAAGTAAAACACACCGACAGAGTGTGTGCTCCTGTTACCGTTCGCCGGAAATTAAAAACGTCACCGGGCCATCGCGTCACAAAAGTAATAAACGAAGGCAGAGGCAGAGGCACTCCCACCTCCAGAGTAAATCCGCCGCGACGCGTGACGCGCGAGACCTAGGAGGTCACTGCAGCAACAACAGCAGTGAGGAGCGATTCTGCTGCTGCTGCTGCAACTACATACAGCCGAAATTCAAGACGTGCTTCTGGCAATCACCTTCTCCTTTATTACTTTGTCGCGGAAACCAGCAGCAACAGCGGCGGCGGGCCACGTGGAAAAGACCTAGCTGCAAGTTGTCCCCCTTTGCCAGCGGGGTAATCAAGCGCCGCTCTGTCCGCCTCACCGCAAACCGGTGTACTAACTGGCCAGGCCTGTTTTTCTCGTGTTTTTCCTTTCCTTTTCTTTTCTTTTTCCCGCAGCTTTTAGTTTCTTGTGGCCACCGATAAGTGCGACAAGATGAATGGAAGGAAGAGAAAACAGACGGAAGATGGGGCAGGGCCCATGTATTTATGGCGAACAGGAGAGACGCAACGTCGCAATCGCTGCAGCCACCGAAAACCGCAAAAGGTTGAAAACTGAAAATAAGTACCCGAAGCGCGAATGCGAGAAACGCCGCATGTGTACGACATGTCGTTGGTACGCGTAGCTGTTGATGCCGTATTTTGCCTCTGCTCGCGTACACACTAGCGGAAAAACGCGCGCGGCGCGCCGGCGGCGGCAAAACACAGCGCCAGCAGAGCGGCTACACCAACCGGCGGCGAGCCGCTGCGGCACTCACGTGACAGCATGAAAATCTCGCCTCCCCTCTGTTTCGCTACACTCTCACTGTGCGTGTAGGTGCAAGATGTCGCGTGATTTTTCCTTCGTCTGCTGACAGATCGGCGCTGTGTTTACGATCCTTGTCCTTCGTCCTTAACGCGTTATGTCTTATGAAGCTGACGACGTCGTTGGCACTGATCATAACCACGTTGCTGTGCTGCCTTCTGTTGTGGCGTTGCCGCGTTCAAAAGACAATAAGAATGAGGTACTGGGTGTCGCCTCTGGGTCCTTGTATTCAGGGCCCGTCTTGTCGTACAAAATCGGATATGACGCACTATCTCCAAAAGCCTCTCCATCGGGACGTCTCGGTTTAGACTCATCAATGTAAACAAACAATCGCAAACCATGGCAATCAAAACAAGCGCGAACGAGACAGCTATGGAACACAAATATTGGTCTTCTCCTAACCTCCCGAAATGCCATATACATTCACGTAATTTATTTCTAAACCTAACAATGGCATCAAAAGCTTCTTTTTCTGAGGCGACAATGTTATGCCGCATCTGGCTCGGGGTGGCATTCACGAAAGCCTAATAATCATTCCTCATCGGAATGCGGCATACGCCAATGTGCGACTTTTGAACAACAGAAACTATTCAACACATTTTGTATCTTTGTCCTCGGTACGACATCAATCGTGAACCTCTCCGGACAGAAGTGAACCGGCTGGACTCTGAACCAATTTCGGAATTGAAGATCCTTGGACCATGGCCGCGTGCGTCGATGGCACGGAAAGCCACGAAAGCATTATTGCAGTATTGCAGGTCTTTTCGACCGTTTGTAACTCAATTCGCACCTTCAAGTGGGCGCGCAACTAGAGCTCCCTCTCTATCTTCCCTTCTCTAATTCATTTAACTCCTTTATCCCCTCTCCCCAAGAGCAGGGTAGCAAACCGTAAGTGCCTCTGGTTAACCTTCCTGCCGTTCCTCTCTTTCATTGCGATAGCAATTACATGCACACTCCAGGCGCATTTCTGTCGTCGCCGTCCCCGTGGCGTTCCGTATAAGCTACAAGGGCGATAAAATCGTCGCCACGCGCCGTATGCTGTATGTGCGAGTGAAAGCGTGTGAGAGTAAGCCGGCGATCGCAGCTCGATCTCGCGCGCGCAAGGGAGGAAAGCGGGGAGGAAGCGCGCCGTCTTCGGTCGCGCGCAAGGCTCTGGCAGGAGTGGGGGAGGGGGCGCATTCTACTTTGGGCGCGCGCCCGCCCAGGCCGCTGTATTTTGAAAGCCATCTGCGACGGTTACAGAATCCGTCATGCGCTGTTTTAGCGGCTTAGTTCGCGTTGATGCAAGAGGCAGCACGAAGGTCAATTTGCTCGCTGCTGCTGCCGCGCTTCCTCACTCCAGCGTTTTGAGAACGAGTTTTCGCGGTCATCGAATGAGATGTGTTCATGTTTTCTTGTGCGCGCGTAACATCATGCTTGTTAATTTAGTTAGTATGCCCATGTTTACAAGTTTATACGGCCAATAAAACTGCTATCCTTACTTCGTATAGCTGTCGACTAATTTGCTATCGCAATCGATGTTTCGCCTCTCGGACGAAACTGTCACTTTTTTTCCTCTGTCTCTCTCTCTTTCTCAGTAGAAGGAAGGTGCATGAAGGAGGTAAGTTGGAAGTTATTCATTACAAGCAGAGTGCAAACGGACACGGGAAGCTTAGGGAGGACACAGGACGAGCACTCCCCAAGTTCGCCCTGTTTGCCCGAAGTCGTCGTCGTCCGTTTGCGTGCTGTTTACAACTAATATTGTCTTCGTTGTAAGGATTTGGAAATTTCTGTTTTTACGAACCGCTCTAGAGTACGAAACGCTTTGTAATTGCGTGCCCTGATTATTTGATTCAGATAGGGACGGTTTCAGTATGCGGATGAAATGCACTCAACAGACACCGAACGCAAAGAGAAGATTTGGTCCGGTCATAGCTGACGCACGCAAACAAAGCAAGAGACCAAAGCCGGCAGTTTTGGAGCACCATCGAGTGGCGTGGTGTACACAGACATGAGTAATTCTTCACTTTCATCGTTTTGGGTATTTCCTTTCTTTTTTTTTGCTTCCTTCTCGAAGCGATAGACCCCAGGGATCCACGAATCCTTGACAGCGTGCTCAATAGAGCTGTTTGGTGCATTTGGGTAAAAGAAAACAACAGCAACAAGGAAATAAACTTCACAGCGCTACGTCCTTATGGCTTTTTTCTGTGTCCTGTGTCGGGCTTTCTGACCTTTCTGAAATCTGATCTTTCTCTAGCTCTAAATAGCGTAAACCATGCTTAATTGATTTGAGAGTCATGATTACATGCACGGCATCAAAAGATACAATATTATATCCATGACCAATCTATAATTGGCCCCCTTTTCCGTGAAAGTATTAGCGTATAAGGCTCACACCAAGCCAATCAAATTAAAACACACGAATCCGTTCAGAACCGAGCAACTCGATTCATTCTTCACGACTTACAACAATAGAATCTCGGCATTAAAAGAACAATTTCACCTTCTTACCCTCGCTTCCAGCTGCAAATATGTTCAGCTTTGCCTTTTTCATAAGCTTCTTTTCAGTCATTGTGTTTAGGTTCACAGGTCATCACACAAGAGCTCCTTATCTCTAGCCACAGCCACCCAAATGCTGCGTACCTATCCATTGCCCATTGCCCAGCCCCCCACCCCCTTACTTTATCTTGTTTTTCGCGGGGAAAGCGGGGGGGGGGGTGCTGACTGACTGACTGACTGACTGACTGACTGACTGACTGACTGACTGACTGACTGACTGACTGACTGACTGACTGACTGACTGACTGACTGACTGACTGACTGACTGAACGAATGAACGAATGAATGAATGAATGAATGTCACGTACTTTATGCCATACACCAGCTGCCGAAAATCATTGGCGTAGGACGCATGCGATCGGCATGGGAAATGGGGCCGAACTGGCGAAGTTATTAGTTCGTATAGATGCTCTTTGTCATTGGCACACTGCCTTAATTCGGCTATAATATACCCATCATCAGGATTGACTGGCATTTGCTCTTACGAAAAATTCTTGCGTAAGCGCTTTTTGTGAATACGGCCCCTGATTTCTGGAGAAAAAGTAAAATAATAAGTGATCAGGGCACGAACTCACAAATCTTTTCTTTCGTAAATGCTCTTTTCCATTGGCCGGTTACCTTCGCCAATAATATGTCCAGCACCAGGATTGGCTGAAATTTTTCTTAGTAGCGTAAGAGCGTTTTGTGAATGCGAGACATGGTCTCGGCACTTTCACTGCCGCTGGATCATCGTCGAGCCCTACAGCAAACTAAAATGGAATAAAAAAATGGCTGAAGGCTTAGCTTGGTTAAGCCTGGAAGATTGCGAAAGCAATACCCTTGGCTGCGCCTTGGTTCGGCTGATGGTGTGGACATGGTTGCCCTTTGTTAAACTTATGGCTATACATCATCCGACATAGCGCAAGGCAGCGCGCCGACCACTGCGAGGAGCCGAGCTGTAGCCCCATTTATCCTCCTAGCATGACGTCACACCAGCGAGCGCCCTCTCTCGGTAGCGCCGCAGCAGCGGCGCGCAAGGCTTCGCCTCCACCATCGATGCCGCGAGCTGGGGCCCCGTCTCTCGGTCTGGCGTGACGTCTCACGGTCACGTGACGCGCAGCTGTGTAAGGAGGCGCCATGACCACCGATGGGCCGAAAGTGCGAGCAGTATTGCTTTCGCAATAAAAACAACCTGCGTAATTTGCGTGGCAGGGCCTATTTAAAGAAATATATCGCTGCGCTATACAAAAGAATAGAAACTCCCAGTGACATAACATGCACTGACACGTCCCGTCAATATTGCTTAACCGCAACACACATATAACAAAAGCTTGATAGCCTTGGAATTGTAGAATACATCTTGAACCTTTCTTTCGGAGTAGATTAACTTGGCCTATATAGAAAAACGCAGTTTGCGTATATTAGTCAGGTAAAAAGCGCCGCGTGTATGCATCCATGTGACCGTACGGTGGGTGCGTGGGTCGAATGCGTTCTCACCAGCGTACTTTTCCGTCCGCTCGAGGCTGCAGTTGCGACGTAACGGAAGTGAAAGCTCTGCAGTTTTTGAAAGTTGCTTTCATTTCTTTCTTTAAAAGCGAAAACTTTGTCGATACCGCAGTAATCTTATAGTGAGTTTTAAGCACTCTAAAAGCGCTCTGGAGTTAAAATTAGTTAAAGAAGCAACATAACGGTGACCTTTCAGATCACGGTAAATCCTGCTACCCGCTGTGGTCGTACAAGGCAGCTCGCAAACAAACAGCGCTAGCTCGCACTGCGAGAGGCACTTAAAAGAAGAATTTAACCGGGGCTCCCCATAAATTGCGCCATTGCGCGCGCACGGAGGCGTGACTGCGGGGCGCCACTGAAATACGCTCCGATGACCCAGTCGCGGCGCGCGCGTAATCCGAATGCCGCGCGAGCCGGCTTAGCAGGCAGCGTGGCCCCATGGAGCGCACAGATTAAGCAATTACCACCTCTAAAACCGAGTCACACTCTTCGAAGCAAACACACACCAGCGGGTGCGCCCTCTCGGCATGCAACCGAGGCAAGAGGAGGGGCTGGTGTACGGTTGCTTCACCCATCGATTGCCTACACGCGCACTCGAATCGATAAAGAAGAAGACAAACAAAAAAGCACCAGGTGGCGCGTGTTTAATGAATCCCGTGGTCTTGAACTGGGCCGCGGCTTGGACAAAGAGAAGCGCGAGGTGAGAGGAGGTGCAGTTTAACTGCCCGCTATGCAAAGCACACGCACCTATACCCCAAAAAGAAGTCGCCGTGAAGAAGCAAGTGTGTTTTAAGCCAGCACGTATACGGCGGCAGCTTTGCGGGAGTCGCCGCGTTCCTTGCACCACCGACGGACAACCAAACACGTCAGCGCTCCTTTCCAAACACCGGCTTCAAACGCAGCCATTTGAGCAGTCATGCGCTGGCGGCCACCGCGGGTTTTCCTCGTCACGTTCATATATTCAGAACCATGTGGCAACTATAACCCAACAGCAAACTTTATTGACGTACAGACGCACGACAGCCTCGTCAAAAAAATTACGCTTCCCATTGAAAGTCGAGGGGAAAAGTCGAGGGGAAAACAGCAACCGGCCGTTTGGACCGGTCGCAGCGGTCTTCGTTTTTTTCTTCACTCATTGAGGGATATATCCACCACAGCTCTCGACGGCGCAAGTTTTATTCGCATCCTCAAAGCAGTTCGTGCGCAACAACGGTGCGTAAGAGCATGCACTGACCACCCGTATGCGCAAACGTATTACATTAGCGAAGGCGGCATGCCAAAGCCAAACACTAGTTTCAAGCTAAAGTGTTGTGAATTCGGTTTTCTGGGCCCGTATTCGCAAAGTAGTCCTTATGCAAGAGCAGTTCGTGAAATCAGACGCCAACCATGCAATGGAATTATTGGACATAAAATTAGCGAACGCGACCGGCCAATGACATACATCACTTACGAACGAAAAGCTTTGTGAATTCAGCCGCCGTTTCATTGCCTTACTTGCGTTTTCATTATCGCATGCGTGTTAGATGAAACATCCGAGTTAGCGTAAGATTTGTGTACCTTAAGCCGTGGTGTCCGGCAGGCAGGCCAACCGATACCGAGCAACAGTCTATACAAATTGGCGCGTTCGGAAGTTTTGCGCAGCATGGTTCGGAATAGGAGTATCAGCCATGCCTTTGTCAAGCAATCTTGGAGGTTGTGTGCAAGATTTTGCTTTGATAGGGACTAGGGAAGAATCTATAAAATCTCGCAGGCATTCTACGAGACCAAAGAGCACAAGGTTGAAGATGATTTCCCCGATGCTCAAAGCAAAACTAATGAACGTGCCGATCAAGCTGCTCGTTCAGCTCATGTAGAAGACAACCGCCTATCGATCCCGTTGTCTAGGACAGATGCTGCAAGGATGATCCGCCTATACTTGCACGCCAATGCACTACATCAGAGTGGAATGAACCACATTTTATGCACGCCCGTTTGTGCACCCTGGATGCGAGTGCACCGCATCCAGGGTGCGAGTGCACTGGATGCGAGTGCAACAAAGAGCGGAGTGCACGTCCTCGAAACAGCCTGCCGATGTGTCGCCGAGTGTTGGTTTCGCAGACTCGCCGCGCGCAGCGACCACCGTCCAATGCGTCTCGCCTTATTTGCTCTTTGCTGCCGACAGAGTATAGAGAGAACAAATTCCGTGTTCATTTAACCACGACATAGTTGTACAGACGCCAGAATGCTCACGAAAATAAACGCTTTGTGACTCGCGGTGTTTTCATTGCAAGCGCCGTCGGCTGCTGCTTCGACAACCGGGAGCTAGGCCTACCGGCTCGAGCGATCGGCGGCTGCCGACAAAGAGTTTACAATACCAATATGGCCCATCTGCAACAAAGCAAAGTTTCACGGAGCTGTTTGCCTTATTACGACGGCCCTTTTTCGCGTACGCTAAATACGCTAAATAAAAAAAGCGTACGCTAAAAAAAAAAGTCTCAACCAGTGCGCCGTTCTCTCGCCTGATGCACTAACTGCCACTGATGAAGACATTATAGGCCTTGCTCGCTGGCCGTGGGGGTCGCCGGTTACGAAGAAGCTTCTTCTAACAATTGAACGCATAGTCTTTTGCGAACTCTTTAAAGCTTGCATGAATATTAAAAGGCTAAGTGAAGAATACATTTGGATATCTGTACACCGTCGGCAGAAAAGAGCAAACCAGGCGAACTCCGTCGCACGGTGGTCGCTCCACGCTGCCCGTCGGCGACAACTGCCCTCGGATAGTGTGTTTCGATTACTTTAATGGCGTAGTATTGGGCGCTGATGGTCATATGAGGCGCACTTTCGACATCACTTTATAATATTTATTATAATTACATGTCAGCGACAACTGAGTGACACCACTGCGCTTTCGCAAGCGCTGTCCGTCCTCGTACATCTTGAGCTTTCCACATTCCGGCAAAATGCGGCTGCGTTTAAGGGCGTCTCGAAGCTCGCAGGCCGAAATAACCTTGCTGCGCTGCCATATGACAATTCAGTAGCCGCAAGTAGCGCGATGAGAACGGGCTCTGCGAGGAGCGAGCAAGTTGTGTGCTCTGATGGCATCGCCAGGCGTCGCTTATCCATGCTGCTTTCCTCGCCGGATTAGCTCTTCTCAGTCGGAAACCGAAGTAAAGTGGTGCTCCATTTGCTAGTGAAGCAATTTGTGCACAATACTCAACACAACTAGCCGGCCTTTTCACGAAAATACCGTGGTCAAAACTACTACAAACCGGCGTCTCAAGGCGCGCTGGCGCTGCGTTGGTTGTTCGTCTGCTTCTCGTACCTAAACATGCAGAGGGCGCTCGTAACAGCCGTGTTCGCGCATGCGCAGCAGTATTTTTGCTTACCGTCCATTCATATCACTGTAGCCATCTGCAGTAGCGATATAAACGAATAATACTCGTATAAATTGCGGTAACTAGTAACAGACGCCTCTGTTCAGGGCAATTTATTACCGTCTGATAACATCATTAATTGGTGCTTCAACATGTCAGCGGGTCACCCCTGTCGCCGCCTACGTATATAGCTCGAGCACCAAAATGTTTTCGCGGCAGAGGCGATGCATGCCTCCCCACCCGATGAATCGCTGAATGAATGAAGACCGGTTGCTTAGCTGAGTCATTTAAAGCTTAGGACTACGCAACGGGTGCGCTTGGGTAACGTTACGCGTTTGACCCTCTTTCGTCTACTTCGATGCGTGTGGCCTAGAATAAATAAGCACGCCGAAATTTACAGCTCACGTCTCTCTCAGGCAGTGATAAAAGAGAAGAAAACAGCGTCCCCGCAGTCATTTTTCATTGGCCAAATTCGCCCTCGCATCTTCCACTCCCCCGGGGCATCACCGTTTCGCGGCCCTCAAAAGCGACAGCCGCGTCAATTCGCGTTTACTCGGAGCGCGAGGGACGAAGAGCTGACGACGACGGACGCGGCAAATCGGCGTCATCAGCCTTCCTGCGTTGCCGCAGGAAGGCTGTAACATATGTAAACACGTTTTATCTTCCTCTTATTCTAGTAGGCGGGCTGGAGAACGTAACGTATTGTTTATTCCGCCCGCTAATCTGCCGTGAGCCAGTGAAGAAAAATCTATACAGATCCGCTGCAGCTGCGACAGGAGCGCTACATAAAGCGAGCGAAGCGCTAGAAAGCGGGAGATTGTCCCACGAAACCGAGATTGTCCGCGGCGCAATATACTCGCCTGCCTCGATAAAGAAAGGAAGGCAAGGACATTGCGTGACGGCTGAGCCAAATGCATTCGACTGCGGCTCATATGCGCAGCTCGTTGAAAGGCTCTCCCATTGAGCGGTGGAACTACGCCGCAAGCAGAGCGAAACCCATTCTACCGCTTGTGGTTTCTGTATGCGTGCTCAAGCCAGGGCCACTGGAACCACTGAACCAGGCTAAGACTTTTATATATTCAGAAAGGTCCAAGGGACATCCGTCCGACTTTACTTCCTCCGCTTATGTTGCAATGCTTATTTGCATATATATGGTGTATTTTATTCATAATGCCCGATGGCTTTAGTGGATGCTTTTAAAGAGCACTCTCGCAGATAATTTGCCAAGTGCACTTTTCTTTTCTTACTGTTTTTATTACTAATAATACGTTCACTTTCACGATTGGCTGCCGCGCGCTCTTATAGCAACCACCCAAGCGTAAGAACTGTTTTGCGAATACAGACCCCTCCGCAAGCGTAAGGGGCAACTTAATGCCAACGCAGGAAGTCTGGGTCCGCATACACAAAGCACTTAGTACGCTAGAAACGAGAAGGTAGGGGGTAACCGAGGGGCCCGATTTTTATTAGTCATATCATGAGAAGCCAACAAACACTGACACCAAGGACAACATAAGCGAAATTACTTGTGCCTAATAAATGAAATAAAGTAACGATAAATTAATGGAAATTAAAGTGGATGAAAAATACAACTTGCCGCAGGTGGGAGCCGAACCCACAACCTTCGCATTTCGCGAAGGCTGTGGTTTCTTTAATTTCTTTTAATTGTTAAAAGAAATTTCAGAAAGACATAGATCAAAAAATATAGAAGCACGAAGTTTACAAATTAATAGCTCTGCTTCAAGAACAGATATCGTGGTTCTGTAAGCGGCATCCATTAGATCGTTCAAAGCGGACAATTTCAACGTGTCATTTTATATCGTACGTGAACTGGTTACGTTGTGTACAAGGGTTCTGCAAAAGCCGCATTTCCATATTACTAAATGTCTTAAGATTCATGTGTAACATATCATTTTTTCCGCTTTAGATGTATTATTGGATACAATTCACAGAATTGTGGTATCAGTTTTCATTGCTGAGTTACAGAGTTGTAAACTTGATAGTATCGTTTTCTGAAAATGTTCGATTTTTGCCGCTTTTTAATAAAAATTGATCACTAAAATCGAAAATTCGAAACAACAGTCGCTAGATTTTAAGTCTTTCTTTTTAATGCAACAAACCTCGCCAAATTTGGTGCAGTGGTTGCCAAGAAAAACGAATTCTGCTTTTACATGTATTTAGATAGGAGCACCCGAGCTGAAGCTTCCTCTTAAGCTTCGCCTTTAAGAGTGTAACACAGTAGCATTCAAAGATCCCTGACTGCTTCCCGGCAACTGCAGCGTATGTAACCGCAATGTTTGCCGGGAAACGCTCACGGTGAACGCTATGCACGAAGGCGGGCTTTCACGTAGAGACGCGGCCTCTTGCATATGGCCCTCGATGCGGCGGATGCGAGCGCCATCTGGAAGAGTTTCAAGGAAGCGGGCGCTCAGTAGACATATACTTATGCGCCGGCTTGCGCAAATGGCGGACGCCGTCTCCGGTCTATAAATTGCATAAACGCTGGAAAAGCGGCTTGTTTAAGTTTTCGCGTAACAGAATTACGTTTTCTTGTATATTCAAATTACATTCCCACAGCTATCACGTCTGTAAGTTGTGTATGAGTCGCAGTTTACGATTTTTCCACGCATTCTAGCTTGAAAAATTCAATCAGTTGAGTCAATTCCTTGCGTCACATGGGAGGCCTGGGAATGTGTGGTTCGGAAATGCGTACGCCAGAACGACGTCCGACGCCGACAGAGAATTTTCTGCGACACGGGCTCCTTACGCTATCGCGTTAAACCAAAAACAACGAAAAAAACCCCGCGCATATTTCTCAGACACTGATTGCCTCCTCTCTCCCAATTCGCCGCCGATTTATTTATTTAGTTAGATAGTTGCGAGTGAGTGAATCTCTCTTCCAACGTTGCTACGAGCAGAAAGTTCGGAACTCTCTGGCAGACCGATACGCGGAATCGATTACCACGCCCAAAAGTAGGCAGGTGCACAGTGCAATTTAGGCAAACAGGGCGACTGCGGTGCACCCTGAATATCGGCTCGGAGAAGAAACCAGAGAGAAGTCGCGCGCACATTTCTTCGGCGCGTGCATCGCGTGCTTTACTGCGGACGCGTAGCGTGTGCCCGTGGCTCCAGCACGGGCGCTCGGTCACGTCGCAATCACGCGAGCCAGGGCATGACGACAGGGTTAGAAGCCGCCCAGATGGAGGGGGGGGGGGGACGTAGCGCATGCGGCCTAATGGGCGCCCGTGGCCGTTGCAGCGCGCCAGGCGACGCGTCGGTCTGCGGCGGCGTCGGGGCCTCGGCGGTTTCGGAACGAATTCCATCCGCCTCCGCTCGCGCTTCTCAATAATTCAGTACCTGGGGCGCTGTCGCTGCTTTCCCTTCGCCGCCTGTCGCCCAGCTCTTACAGAGCTGCGGCTGGGCAGAGATAATGGCTGCTGTCCGGGAGGACAGGCACGCCCGAAGCTGGGACGGGCGAAGCAGCAAGGAGAGGCAGCAAGCGAGACGAAGACAAAAGACCAAATAAGGCGCCAGACCGCGGGGAATGGCAAGCACACAAAGCAAGAGGAGAAGTAAAAGAGAAATTGGGGAGGTCAGATCGGTGGCTTACGGGCTGTCTCGCCTTGGGACGACACCGCAGTAAAAGCTACAAGGCCCCATCCTCATAGGTTGCGCCTCAAATCGTTGGACGACATTCTGCATGTGGCTAAATTGAGTTCGATTTATGCGTGCTGGCCTTATCAGCCCAGCTTTACTGCAAGTGGACAGACAGGCAACGTTTTGCTATTCACGCGCCAAAGCAGAATGCCGCTGGTAGCAATGCATTTCACAAGAGTTAAAGGCTATGCACGAACAAGTCAAAAATGGAGATCGTATCGCAAAAGATGTGATACTGTACAGCAAGATGATTGTGTTTCCTCACACAACCACCCGCCGTAGCCGCTGCGTAAAATGGTCCCAACGTTCCAAAGCCTTATGCATGTAACGCACTAAGGTGCACGAGACGAAAGGGCTGAAAATTACGTGCCTAGCCGCGTAGCAAAGTGCACAGGCACTGCTATACTACAGCCAGTCAGCGCTCTCAACTTGTGCTATAGCAAGGCAGACCGATATAGCAAGCACCGATGGAACCTGTCAAGTCGCTAACGCGTGGGAAGGAAGCTCGCAGCTATAGGTCGATCAAAGACGCGGCAAATAAAGACAGCCAGTAAGTTTGACAGACACTCTAAGCGGGCCAGGTTTGTGACATGTATATTAGCTCGTATATTATCTGCCCTAAATATAGGCTGCATCGCAAGCTGTGTCTGTCCCAAGGAGGGCCTACCGCGAAACACGTCGCAAGCTGCGACTTATTCTGGAGCCATTCGCGACGTGTCACCATTCCGATGGTACAGATGCATAACGTACAGATAGAGATACATACAGATACATACACACAGATACAGATACAGAACGCCTTGTTTTTGGATTATGAAAAAGCTTTCGATAAGGTCCCTCATGAGCGTTTAATATCAAAGCTTTCAAATCTTAACCTACATCCATTAGTGTTAGCATGTATAAAGGCATTCCTAACTATCCACCAACAATTTGTTTACGCGAGCTCACATTCATCGCCGATGCCTTCCGTCATTTCAGGCGTACCCCAAGGAACCGTCCTTGGCCCACTTCTTTTCGTAATCTATATTAACGACCTTCTTTGTAACATCTCTTCTGAAATCCGCCTCTTCGTCAACGATTCTGTCATATATCACCCAATAACTAATCCCGATGATATCTCCAGCTTTCAAGAGGATCTTAACAAAGTATTAACTTGGTGTGACACATGGCTCATGGCACTTAGGTTCAAACAATGAAACGTTGCTTTCCTTCGAGCGCTTCCTAACCTCACGTGAGGCCTCTTTACAGCGAAGGACCGATGAAGGAAGCAAGCGTACTGTGAAAGCTCCCTTCACCCGTCCTCACGTAAGGAGCGGTTGCCGCATGCCTGGGTTCGAGATTAGGCTGTTTTAGCAGAGCGTTTTTGACGGTCCGCTCCGCTCAGCGGGCTAGCGGAAGCGCAAGTGCGCATGCGCGACCCGTTCAGCAGTGGGCTTCTTCGATTTTACACTTCTGGCTACCCGCGGGCTGCCAGAGCCAGCCAGAGCGTCTTCGTTTTTCTCGGGTTGCTCCGCCCACCGCGCTACGCACTTCCGCCGGGCGTTCGTTTTGCTCGCGCTGGACGGTTCTGGCTACCCGCGGGCTGCCAGAACCTGCCAGGACGATTTTGGTCTGGCTGCTCTCTGGAAGTTCTGTGGCTAGCAGACGACTAAAAGAGGCGATGTGCGCTCGCCGCCATCTTTACGGGGACTTCACGGATTTCAACGCGGGCGCTTGAGGACTTAAATTTATCTCGCTCAGCCAACTGTATACGGTCATCTCCGGATTTCCTTACTTCTAGCGTTATCTTTTTAGGTGCTAACGCTCCGTTCCGCATCGCGAAGCGGTGTGATGCGAGCCGTGGTGAACCGCTTGAAGCTTTTGTGTGTGTGTGTCCCCCGATTGCTTCTTCGCGGCGGTGAACAGCGCGCCGCGCTCTCATGCGTGCATGTTATCTGCATCGTGTTACACGCAAGTTGTAGACGCTCATTCACACATTGCGGTACATCTTAGTTTCGTCTTTCTCTGGTGGCGTTCCTTTTCACATATTTCGTGTATGTATATCTCTCCTTTCTCTGCAGTTAGCGAAGGCTTTGCAGTTAGCCCGTGTTCGCTCCGTCTCTCCGTCGTATGCTTAGGTGGCAGCTCGAAACCGATATGTGTTCGAACTGCAGGCCGTTGATCTAAGAATACACTGATTGCACTCGGTACATTTAGACACACGTACATTGCATGGCTTATTGCTCTAATGATTGCGACCAATGTTGTTTTTCGTGTAAAACGTTTCGCTGGTCACAGGCGACGTGCATTTTCACGCGCCAGCCGCGTCCAGCCCCTTAAATGAGAAGCACCATCAGCCACAACAAACTTTCTGAAATCGAAGCCCAAGCAGGTCGGCGCGAAATTTTATGCGTATGAGACGTACCCGATAACCTGCTTTCTCATGTCTTGTGATGATACAGCGCCAACTCATCAATGTCGCCGGTGGGCGACGTGATGGCTGCGAAAAGGGATCTTCCAGCTATCGCTTTCGAGTATACAATCACGATTTCGCGTCTTGTCATCTGCCGCGTCGGAGGCCACCTGTTGCGCTGCGCAAGGCGAGCTTGGCCCAGTACGCGTCCTGCGACGAGTCGCGCGAAATCGCGCGAAAGCGATCGTATTCCTGAATGCAACTATACATTTTCAAGGTGGCAACGCATAAATGGGCCGACTACGCCGAGCGCGCGTCGGCCTCGACGGGCGCTGCCATGCTGGTAGCATGTTTACATTTGGCCAGCTGTACCGGCGTTCGATTTTGCAAACTTCGGGCAGGTTCGGGTTGTCTTGGGATCCCAGCCCACGTGACTTCCTGTCAGAACCGGAACTAGCTGGCTGCCGTCTGGCTACCAGCGGGCTGCCAGAACTGCGAAAATCGAAGAGGCCCAGTGAGCGGGCGAGCGGACGGGAGCCCCCTCTCCGCTAGAAAGCTTTCTCAGCGGAGCGCGGCGAGCGCGTCAAGCGGGTCTAGCGAAGCAAAATGGCTGCCCCCAGTGCTGCTGGCCCGTCCACGAGGTCGTTTGAATCGGGATTTGTAAAGCGCAAACCTAGAGTACACTTTAGGAGACACGAAGATCTTCTATTCGGGAGGTTGTGGCCATGAACCCGTTTCAGAACCATGCCATGTGTGCACGTTTGTTTATGCGGACCACGTTTTAGGTGTACTGAAAGAGCAAAAAACCTTGTCTTGGCTACAACACAGCGTAACGGCTTTGTTAATGTAAGGATTATATATATATATATAAGAAATGAAAATGCAATGTATTGCGTGAAATGCCTTCAGACACTCGAGCAATTCCAAATATATCACTTTATTGCGGCAATTCTTAGAACTTGAATATTATGTTCATAGCGGTTTTACCTTCTGCGGCAAGGTGGCGCGTCAGGCAAGCACATGCCTTTCGGACGCAGCCGGGCG
The DNA here is from genome assembly GCF_038994185.2 of Dermacentor albipictus. Lineage (NCBI taxonomy): Eukaryota > Metazoa > Arthropoda > Arachnida > Ixodida > Ixodidae > Dermacentor > Dermacentor albipictus. Next base: position 81,740,823 of record NC_091821.1, read on the forward strand.
CTCCGCTAAAACTGATTCTTCGTCCGCCGCTCCGCTAACTGTGAGCGGGTACGCGAGAGCGGACCGGACCGTCAAAAACGTTCTGCTAAAACACTCTATTATCTCTTAAAAGCTTTACGCGAACACCATTATTCAATAAAAAATGTTGTACTGTCGCACAATCTTTAAATTGACGAGCTAATATAGAGAAGCGTGGACGCTTTCTTCTAGTTTTGTTTACTAAACATAAAAAAAGTAGCGTTTTACAGTGCAAAACGTGATGTGCTCCATCAACGCAGGCATGCTGGCGTCGTGCAACGCCTAGCAACGCTTTAATGCCGCACGAGTGACTGAAACGAACATTCCTGGCAAGACGTACCGTCCTTGCGCTTCTCCGCAGGTGGGCGACAGCGCGCATGCGCAAGGAAAGGTCACGTGGTTAAGCACTGAGGTGAAGCGCTCGTTCAGGGCCAGGAGCGGCGTAAGGACGCATGAAGGTTGCTTTGGAGCTACCTGATGCTGAGGAAGCACTAAGGAAGCCTTCACCGAGGGCCCCTCAGTAAGGAAGCTTTCAGAGTGACATAAGGTAGCCTCACCGCAATGAAGACTTCCTTACTGGAGTAAGGAAGATTTCATTGTTTGGCCCTTAATGTAAGTAAGACTTCCCTGCTATCATTTCACAGCCGCCGTAACTACGTGGTTCCGGCTTACTTTATTACCGAAATCCTCGTCGCACCTACCGACTCCTACAGATACTTAGGTATCCATATTTCTAGTGATTTAACTTGGGCACGTCATGTAAACGGCATCACCAGTTTGGCTAACCGGTTATTGGGCTATCTTCGTCACAATCTGGCGTTTGCACCAACCTCTGTTAAGTTATTTGCTTACAAGACCCTCATACACCCCAAACTTGAATACGCAAGCGCTATGACTGACGTAACAGCTCTGCAGAAACCTATAAGGTGGAGGGAAGTGATCAATAAATTAATAAATTGATTAATTTCCCCTTTATCAAACGCTAGCGCTATTTTTGACCCTCGTCATATATTAACGTAATAAACACCCTTGACTCCGCTCAAAACCGCGCCGCTAGATTCATTATATCTGACTATTCCCACAGCAGCATTATCACAGCATTAAAAGCACAGCTTGATCTGCCCCTTCTCGCATCCCGGCGTATTAGCCAGGCTCGCTCTTTTGCATAGATTTTATCATTCACTGCCACCTGGTAACAAGATAATCAGACCACCTTATCGCTATTCCCGCAATACTCACCCCAACCCTGTGTACACCCCACGCGCACTCACACTCACATACCAAAATTTATTTTTTATCCGAACTGCCATTGATTGCAATCACCTGCTGGAACACATCGCCATCATCAGTGACCTGCCACGTTTCAAGTATTCAATCGAAGCGCATCATTCAAGTCTTCTCACCTAGGCAACATTTTGCCATGTTACGCCCACCCCTCATGTAATGTCCCGGCCGAAGACCTTTGAGGTATAAATAAATAAATAAATAAATAAATAAATAAATAAATAAATAAATAAATAAATAAATAAATAAATGGGCGCTGCGCAGTTTCACTGCATCATGACGCAACGTCGATAAGAAACCCTTAACAACTCGCCCGTACCTGTGGAATCTGCGTCTGTAACGCATAATGAGACAATGCAGCGGTTCTCCCGGCATAGACGAAAAAGAAATCGAGAGCGAAACTACACCTCGCGAGATCACATACACGGCTAATAAAACATTGACGTGTGGGCCTTAACGCGGAGGACCGGGAGCTGTTTATCGAAGGAGCCTCGTCGCGGAGACTGACGACGACATACAGCACCGAAAAAAGGAGCAATTGTGCGGCAATGCAGTTGGTGCACCAACTGGTGCACCAATGGTGCAGTTGTGCTAGTAGGTATATACAGACAGTGCGCAATGCGCGTAGTAAACACCAGGCACCCTATAACATAATACTATTAAAATCTGTTTCTATTCCAATGTCTTTACGTCAAATTTACATGACCACCGACGCAAGCATGGGAGGGTAACCCGCAACGTTGTGTTTGAAAAGCTCAATCAAACGCGCTCCTCGTTTATAGATCATCACTTTTTTTTTTTTGCTTTCAATGCGAATAGCATTGCCTACACGGAGCAGTTTTTCTTATCTAATTAATTGACAAGAGGCGAGGAGCACGCTCAACTCGAGCGAGTTTCGAAGGCGTCCAGCCAGCACAGTGAAATTAGATAACCGAATGAGGAGGTCGGTGTACCGGAGTCTGCGATTGCTCCGCTTTGCATTACTTAGCTTGCGGTGGCTGGTCGAAAATCGCGGCGGCGTGACCCGGAAGGTTGAGGATGCCGCTAAAACGGATCCTCAGCGAGGAAGAGTTGGCAGACCATGTTGTATACATGTCGAAAGAGCTCGATAACGTTATACTGCCATGAAAAATTTCTATTATATGCAAATAAATCCATGCAGCTGCGATTAGCCAGTGCCGGAGCGATCGCCGGGCAGCCATCTTCTATTCCTTTGGGAACGGGGCACTCTCCGGCTATTCGAAAAAGAAATTCAGTTTTGTTCGGCATCTTAATGCGTCTTTAACGCGCGCACGTCACTTTCACGAGGTGAGATTTTGCGGTTTTGTGACGTCGTGTGACAGAAAGGCGAAGTGGGCGCAGCCCGAAAACGTTTGTCCAATAGCCGAGGCAGAATGGCGAAAAGGTATCGAATCAGAAATAATTATTTTTCTTTCGTTTGGTATAATTATGCATAATCAGTGTGAACACATCATATCAGAAGGGGCGTTATCGCGGTTTTCGTGACGCCGCGTGACAGACAGGCGAAGTGGAGGGGTGGCCAGAAAACTTTTAAGCAATCGTGGAATGCTGATTTCAGAATTGGAATAGAAAATTTTGGAATAGCTTTATGTTATAGCACCAGGAGCTGAATTCATAATATCTTTCTTTCGTAAGTGTTCTCTGCCATTGGCTTGTCGCCTTCGCTAATAGTACCTCAATCGCGATTGGCTGGGATTTTCTCTTACGAAAAAATCAAACGTAAGAGGCTGTTTGTGAATGCGGGCCCAAAAGAATATTGATGAAAAATACGTGCATTTTGTGCCATGAATTTAACATAACGGCACCATGTGAGTCAGGCAGATAAATTTGTAAATGAAACGGCTTCCAGCAAAACGCGCAGAAATGAACGTGCTGGATGACGCGCATTGGAAGAAGGTTTTTGAACGAAAATCATGTTTGTTGTGGTTTATCACCTGCCACACGGGAAGTATGGCTACTGAAGAGCCCTCTATCCCAAAGTCAAAGCTGAACACAGACACGCACACGCACGCAGGCACACGTACACAAAAAATACACTGCAAGAAAGAACAGCGTCAGTAAAGAAATAAAGAGAAATAATCAAAAAATTTCTCAACAGTTTAGAGTGAAAGAAATACTCTACACACACTCTACAAATATCAAAGAACTTGATGTAGGGTTCATTATTATTATTCATTTTAAAAACATGTCTACATTTGACAGGAAATTGAAAGCGAGGAGCAGGCTAGCAACTGCCACCGGAAGGGGCGCAGCGCCTAGAGGTAGAGAGAGATACATAGAAATGGAAGATCTACACAAATCACGCATAAATCAGAGTTAGCGTATGATCTGTGAAAGGCAGGAGTACGTAGTCGCTGCTCATGTTCAAATAGATTAGTTCAAAGCAAAGCGCATAAGAAATCACTAAAGCGAAATAGTTGAAATTATAGCAAAGGGAGTCATGTGGTACCGGCCGGTTAACGTATCTCTATATCATACTATAGTGATAAAGCTAGCGTGATAACGTAGTGCTAAGGTGATCTATGGTTTGGCCCGATTTACATGACAGTCGCGAATGTGGAAATAATAATAATAATAATAATAATAATAATAATAATAATAATAATAATAATAATAATAATAATAATAATAATAATAATAATAATAATAATAATCAGACATAACACGTCCCGGCAGCACTTAGCAAGAGTTGCTGCCTCAATTGACACTTTAGTTTGTAAGGAGCTGTATACGCATGGTTTACGGCCGCCCTGGTATATATGTTTGATGCTTACCTCTTGAATCCGTTCAGTGTGTTCAGAGCAATACTTATTTCTGCGTAAGAAGCATCGCAGAAATGGGCGCAAGGCTAAAGATAAAGAAAAGAAAGAGTGTTTAGCCTAAAAGGGGAAGACCTTGTTGTAATCCATGATTGTATCGGTTGCTACGCCAAGATGCCAGATTTTTGTTCTCAACAGAAGAAAAATGTGTCAAGATCGCACCAACGTTACAAGCATGCGGAAGCTAAAGGCCATCGTGGCAACAAAGTGGCACTGTGCCTTCGAGCCTCTGCAGCGCCCGTGCCGTGAGTCTCGAGGTAGCGAGCGCGGAGCGGTGTAGGCATTGCGCAGTCGCTATCACAGCGTAGTCGAACCAAAAAAAAAAAAAAAAAACGACACGCGAGACTTAATCGCATGCAGTACCGACAAGGTTTTACAACTCATCTGACGAGATGAGCAGTAAAACGGTGCTCTGTGGAAGCCTTCGACAACAGCGCGCGCAATATCAGGCCTTACATACGTTAAGGTCACGTGCGGCCTATTGGCGACACCTCTATGGCAGCGCTGCCTAGTAATCTTCTGCAGCATCGCAGGGACGAGCACAAGGGCAATGCGGTTCGCGTACCGTCTCCGCGGACCCTTACGCACGTTTGTTTTTCCTCCAATACAACAGGCGTGCACGGTTATCATTTCTTGTTTGCCCCCGAACGTCGCGCTTCGGTTGTCCGATTGTTTTTCGATTAGACGCTCCAGCAAAGACTCGGTAAGAATCAGGATGTTCAAAATATCTGAAGATTGGTTGATGTCGTTAGCCAGCACTGAACGTCCCTCTTGGCATATGCATGATCTTTTCTCGGCACACTTATTGCAAAAATATGCGCTTTCGTTAGCTACATAGTCGACTACATCGCGTACGCTATATATACTCTGCATGGACAGCCAATTCTCGCGTTGAAGTTTTGTCATTTCTTTGACCCATGCGGGCTAGAAGCCCTCCAGAAGATGGAATTTGGCACTTACCAAATGTAATAATCTCATCATCAATTCAAGGACAGCGGCATAAAATATCTGTCCGCTTCGACGTGCGAAAATAGCTACTTCGACGTACCGCTCGTCCACGTTGGCGGCTAGAATTACGCGATGTCAGACACAGCTGATCTGCTTATATAACGCCTGTCCTTTTTGTTCATTTTCCGATCACATTTTCCCGAAAGATTGCCTTCCTCAGTTGAACGACTTGAAGACGCGGACGTTGCTGGCTCGACAAATCACATTGTACCGATTGCCTTTAGGAAACTTGTAAAAACCTAACTGTAAAATAAATATATTTATGTACACGTTGAAAGCACGGAATTTGCAGCACAATTTCTGAGACAATGCCGTTCCTTTCGAAATATCTGTAGCCAATTTTTAAAATAAAATTATACTTACGTTCCACGTGCTACTTCGCCCCAAGGCCTTCCTTCTCCACGGGAAGACAAAATATTGTGGAAGGCCAATGTGCACTGCGGCGCATACCGGGGACGAAGAAAGAGTGGTAAGGATAAATGAAATGCAGGAAAGTTAATCAGGAGTGAGCCTGGTTGGCTACCCTGTACTGGGGAAAATGGAGGGGGGGGGGAAGATGAAGAGAAGGGATATCAGTGTTGAGGGTAGTAGATATTATCTGCTGTGCATCACAGACGGGTCGCTCAGCGCTTTTGCGGCCTCAGCGCTTTTGCGGCCTTCTGCAGCTGTGATATGCGAGACCATGGTTCCACGATCTCATCCAACGAGAGAGCTACTCCGTCTAGGTGGTCCAGAGCTGTGCGGAGGTCAAGGCTTACATTTTCAAAGGAGGGGCAGTAGCACAGAAAGTGTTCCTCGCCACTACAGGCGTTGCATTCGGCGTTATCGGTCATTGCATTCAAGAATGAGTATGCAATGGTGAATGCCACTCAAAACGAATGTTCTGAAAGTGGTGCCAGCCTCAATATTTCTATTTAACTGTATCGCATCCATTGAGCACTACGCGGCTTAAACTCCAAATACTGAACAAGTGCCTTTAAGCGATTAGTTGTTTATTAGCTAAGTGTGACGTCATGCTTTGTCGTGGGAGAATTTACTGCCTGTTAAATAAATCGAGTTAAGTATAGGCGGCGTTGAACGAACTCCCACAGTTGATTTCGAAAGAAATATGTTCCAGTTAAGGAAAATACGTGTTACAAGCGGCAAATGAGTGGCTTCAGAGATTGAGTCACACTTGGACATGTTCCAGCGTTAGCAAAGAGGCTGTGCAGATTGCTGCCTCGCAATGACAACGATATTTACCTTGGTGTAATAACGAAAGAAGCCTAATGCGTATAAGTTCGCGATGATCGAAGCTCATAGCCGATATTAGAAAATTTCGTGCGCTGCACAGGGCTTCCATAGCGGCTGTGCGATTTCATGCAGCGCAGGAATTCATTGCGGATTGCAGCGCCTTCTACAAGTATTTTTCTACGAAGCTAAATGCGGCGTGATGGCGCTGCGCGCGCTTTCCTGCAAGACCAAATAACGCCGCGCACGGTTGAGGAAGAGTCGCGGTTGCTCCTTTTGCCTGGGTGAGCACTTCGCATGCAGAAAACAAACGGCAACTAAAATAAACTACGACAAGGGCGTTTGTATAGAGGGTTTTCCGCAAGTCGCACACTAACTAGCGTCCGCGTAACAAAGACGGTCAGCGATTACAACAGAGATTCAAAGCCCGCCGGCACATATCACCGAGGCGGTCGCTCTGCGATACGCGGACTACGCGTTCCGCAACCGCTTCGAATCCGCGGCGCGGCGTCCTGCCGACTGCTGTGACAAAGTGTGAAGTACCGAAGACCCCGCTAGGCGCCGCAGAGAGTGCCGGAGCCTTATGCAAATGCTCCAGGATTACGCGGCGCCCAGACGTTCTGGCTCGTTAGCTAACCGCGGTGCGCACACACATACAAACGCACGCCCATCACCGCGTAGCGGCCCTTTCCCATCAGTCCGTGGGGGGCACGGGCGCTGCCTGGTGTAATACGGCACGCGCGCAGCAACGGAAGTGTGTGCGCAATAGAACATTAGAGACAGGCTCGCACCCTCCTTCCTCTCTTCTGTGACACTGACTTCTCGACCAGTTTGTCGCGCATTCTTATTTTATTATTTTTTGTTTTTGTTTACGCGCGGCTCCTTTCTCGCTCGTTTTGGCCCGAAAGGCACCTCCTTCTAACGAGCCGCTACGTATACGTCGACGAGCCGCGTCCCCCTAATTGCGCGGTGGGCGCGATATTAATATTAGCGAAGCTGGCACGTCTCCGTGAGGTGGCAGGAACGTCGCGATGAAGGCGCAAATGAAACTTCTCGCCTTAGAATTCCGAAGAGTGAGGGGAAACGAAGGCGGGGGAAGGGGGGGGGGTGAAAAGTGCAAGAATTTATAAGGCTTTTCTGCTACGAGAAGAGGAGTCACCATTATAGGGTGACTACATATCTTTCTTTTATTTTCATTTCAATAAAGAACAATAATAAGGCTTGCGAAGCGCGAACATTAATGCCGTCTCGTACACCGCCGCATGCCTCATGGTATAGGCCAGCGACATCGTGATCACGCCATTTTATACAATGATATACGCGTACGGTGCTATGCGACATTATGCAAGAAATAAAAAAAGAAGAGAGAATAGCTTATCTATGGAACAAAAGAAAAACGAAAGTCGTACCTGAAATGAAATGTCTGCATCGTCGTGATTTCTTTACGAACAATACAGATAAAACGACAATCCTCGCAAACGCCATGCCATGCATCCGTCAACGCACGGCGGTCCATGATATGGCGCTCTCTGCTGCCTTTACTTTTCTCCGTCTCTCATTGTCCTCGATCGGGGATCCTGCTATCAATCAAGAGCATTATAGCTGCCGAAAGGCCAAGAATTCGAGATGGCAGGACCGGCGAGAGCCCACCGTTAATTGAATGGCATAGTTCGCGTGTCATCGTCTGTCACTCGCCACTAGCGGCAAAATTCGGAGAGAAGCACTAAGTGGTCCATCACTCGTCATTTGCGGTAAGAGAGAAGCGCTCCTCTTATTGGAGATACCGTATTTATTTGCACGAATACAACGCAAGTTCTTTCTCGAAATTTCCGGCCTCAGAACGCGCACCGCGTTATATTCGGATTCGTAACACAACGCGTTCTTTTTTCTTGTTCTTCTTTCTATATCGCTCCCAATTCAGCTCGCGCAAGAGCGCGCGAGCTGGGAGTTGCCGCTGCGTATATGAGGCCGTTTTTGTTCCCCTGATGTCGAAGGCTGTTCGTGCCTCATCAATGTGGCTGCGGCGTATTAATCGCAACCTTGAACAAGACGATCGGCGCTGTTAGGCAGGCGCGATAAGCGAGTGGTTCTCGAAGTCGCATGGTGGATCACCACACAGTGCGTTAATTGCCTATACCTTGTAGTGTGTATTGTGAAGCGGCGATTACATGCAGGTGATTACGTGAAACGGTGATTACGTGCAGCTTTACTTGGCGTCTCATCGTGCAGAACACAGTCAGCCCCATAGCGAACTAGCCATGGACGTGGTTGATAATTGTGGAGGCTGTTCGACGCGGTGTTCGACGCGGTGTTCGAAGCGGCGTCACTTTAATTCCGGCTGCAGAGTTCTACTTTAGTCTTTAGATTTGTCCTGTTGCAGTGTTCTACTTTGGTCTTTAGATTTGTCCTGTTTCTCTCCTTTCCTTTTTCCTCCCCGCCTTCCTATCTTCTATTTCTGTGTTGCTGTCGCCTCCCTTCAGAAGAGTAGGCAGGCGTTGTGCCCCTTCCGGTGGCAGTTGCCAGCCTGCTCCTCGTTTTCCCTTTCCTGTTATTTGTGTATATGTGTTCAAAACAAATAATAATAATAATTCCCATCCTCCAGTTTAGGGTAGCCAACCAGACGCGTTTGTCGTTGACATCTCTGCCTTCTCTTGCTTTCCTCCTCCTTGCTCTCTTCGATTGTGTCGTGGGCGTTTCTGAAGTGCTGCCCGTCCAATAAATTTGTGGAGGACGACGCCGTTCTCCCAAACAGTGACAAAGATTTCAGCAGTGAAGGTAACTAAATTGTGCATGCACTCGTCCTTTCACCTTTCTTTCTTTTACTTTATTTTTTATTTAAGTTCTTTTTTTTTTTGCGGCGGCAGTTCACAGTGATGAATAAACCGTCGCGGGCATCCGCTTATATGCATCGTTTCCTCTTTCGTTGCGGCTTCACTTCGCACTATAATCGTAATATACACATTTTCCTCCGTTTTTCAGAGAGACCGAAAGTCCCCCTTCGCGTTATCTTCGTTGTCGCGTTATTTACGTGCAAATACGGTAATTGAGGGTAAGTCAGCGAAGCGACCTCTGTGCGTGCAGGGCACTGAAATTGAGGATGTCACTGAGGAGAGTTTCGCGCGAGCATTTGGAATTGGGGAAGACGTGGTTGCGCGGGTTGCAGCGCCTGCTTAGAATTTCACGATGCTTGGTCGCGGCAGGAGGCCGCGTCAATTTCCGAAATTTCGCGGACTGATATTCAATGAGAGATATTAAAAAAATGTGCACGAAGGCTAGCGCACCGCAAACAATTGGAACCGAAGTATTGAAATTTGCTCTAAGAACCTAATGTTGTTACAGTGGTAAAGTTAAAAAAGAAATCGTTATAGAGTTATTACTAATTATTTTGTTCCGAAAAGCACAAGAGATACCGCAAGTTTCTTGAGGATAGATTATTTCATCTTCGCCGCATAATTTTTTCTTTTTTTCTTCCCCTTTTTGCTAAGTGTTACCAACACACCCCCTACACACGCACATGTACACGCACGTACACACACGCACGTACACACACACACACACACGCACGTACACACACACACACACACACATACACACACACACGTTCACACTAAAGTGTGACCGTCTGTTATTGTGACAACTTGTTATTCGGCCGGAGGACCGGCGATACGTCAGCAACAAAATCAGTAAAAAGAATACATAGTGATATATATATATATATATATATATATATATATATATATATATATATATATATATATATATATATATATATATATATATATATATATATATATATATATATATTAGTGCATGCATATTTTCTCAAATATAGCATGTAACCGATGTGTACCCTCTTCGCTATTTGTTCTTTCAGCACGGCAGAAACTAGATGATCCAGTAGCCGTCACAGTCCATTCCCTAATTAACATAGATTCATTAATTTCCCTTTTCATCAGTAGTTTCAGCGACAGCATTGCAATGGTAGAATTGCACGGGGCAATAGCAATTCACCAGCTTTTAGAAACGCCTTCCGTTGCTGAAATATTCGTCGATGAAAATTCGCGTTTTGTCTCTCCGATGCAGAAATAATGCGTGCAAGCAGACCTAGCCGCATGGGGTGACAGCTTGTTATTCGAAGGAGAATTCATAATTTCTGAGTGAACTCATAACTGAGCCGTTCAATCAATACTGACAGAGAACAATTTATCATATCTGATTAGGCAGAAGAAAAGTGTACTATCTGCGCCTCGAAGTGGCTGGTCTTATAGCCTGATACTACCAACCGAAGTGGCTGGCTTTACTATAGCCTGATTCATTTACTTTAACTTGGTGCGTGTTGGCTGTGACATCTGCAGCGTTGTTCCTGCAACTATACTACAGGCACTGTTGCAAGCGAAAGATACTTTCTGATCAGTCCGGTCAGTATTGTCCTGTGGCATCCTCCTCCGCTAGCCGTGCTTTTTGGTACACACACTTGGGATCGCTTCACCAGGCATTTTATTCGTGTTGTTAATTTATGCATCCATAAAAACACTTTCGCCTGAGTGACAGGACGGTGCCGCAGAATAAGTTATCGATTGACAAAATTAAAAGAGAAAAAAAAAAGTTTCGCACGAGTGTCCTTCATCCTTCGGACACTTACTAGGCTGCGGACAGTTTACTGACAGTTGCGCGAAGCTCCTTACGCGTTGGCGAATTTGCCAACGGACGCTTCGTGCAAGCGGCCACCAGGATGGCGAAATCCTTCCTTCTCTCCCTTGTAATCAGTAAGAGAGGAATTGGATATTGAGGTGACACATGCTGCTCTGCTGCTCCTATCTTGGCGGCAGCTATGTGCGAAGCTATATGGAGAAGAGGTAGAAAGGTGAGAACGTGTCGAATGAACGCAGGCCGCCGACGAGGAGCCAATGACCCTTCCACCTCCCCCGACCTCTGGGCTCCTTCGGGTCTGCCGCAGTTTAAACGTCGCTAAACGCAAGAGGGTCGCGGCACGAGCGGGATACACAGCCCGAACCGAAAAAGCCACCGCCATGAATTTGCCGACATGCTAATAGTGCTCTGCCCCGAGCCCCTTCCCCCCCATGCGAACTCGCAGTAAATCTTTTGCGTCGCGCTTCAACCTAACTTTTTTTTTTTTTTCTGCGCCGTTTTCTTCTATTCGCTTTCCTCGTCGTTCTCGCTTTAGGCAAACACTGAAGCGCCCTGCCTTCGGGAGCATTCGCAATATTGCGGGCTCTTAGCACCCAACCTTATCGCATTTCATGCAATCGTGTCTGTCGGCACGTAGGCATTCTTAATGCCGGAGCGCAAGCGCATAGAGAGAGAGAGAGAGAGAGAGAGAGAGAGAGATCAATGAGATGCGAAAGGCAGGGAGATGAACCGGCAGATAGATACATAGCATCTGTCGAATATCACTTATATCATCTGGCAATTAGTAGGCTTTCTATTAGGCGCTCCAACGAAGTTAAGAAACAAGGAAATAAGAACTCCATAATCACCGACAGAAGCAACGTCGTATAAGCTAGTACATTATCTTTTTTTCTTTGCTTCATCGCGTATACACGACACGTACTCATACGTACTGAAGGCGAGAGCTTATAATAGCAGGCAGTTCGTTCACCGGGTTACAAGTGCAGGGAACGAGTAGAATTTTAAAAAAGGGGCCTCTCGCAAACTGTTGCGTTCTTCGGAGTTGGCATCGAAAATGAAGACCACGCCGCATGCGTGACCGCCATCCTGTCGAGGCCGCCACCAGAAAGAAACTGGGCCAAGGGAGAAGCGTCGCCCCAAGCTGCCACCGTCTCGCTGGCACACGGGCTCCCACGGTGCTTGCTTTGGGCGCGGCTGTTTACAAACAAGGTTGGCGCTTGATCGCCGCGTGCCGCTGCTACATTCCGCATTCGCCGGAGCACGCGGGTGGCCCCGCTCGTCGATCGCGCCGGCATGCTGCGGAACGTGCGCAGAACCGCGGCTGGCAACAGGGGCCCGTTCCAGGCAAGCACGACAGATGAGCGGGCGTATTTCGTGTTTTCCCCTGTCCGCCTCCCGCCGCGTACAACGAGGACGGACGCAGCCATTGGCGACAGGACGCGCGTGGTGACAGAATACTTTCGCTAACGGTGTGTCCGAGTGTGCCGTGTGCAAACACGTCGACAAGCGGCACGCTGCATTACATCCCCCACAACGAGACAACAGCAACAAAGAAATACGTGACCATCAGATGCCTGCTGGCCGTGGTTTGATCATTTGTTTTTACATTTTCCCTACACTGCGTCCATGCAGAAGACATTGCTGTAAGTGGCTAGCTAGATGAGAGCCGTTGTCTATGTTACACACACACACACACGGACGCACGGACGCGCGCACACGGCTGATCTGCGAGCTTATGCAGTCAATAGCGCTATGAGCCCCAAACTTGCCGAAAGTGTCGATTTAAACAAATACAGTTATGCGTTCTCTTGCAGAAAACGATTGACGGTGCCCACTTTGCTTGTCTCGTCTTTGATGCACCCACCCTCGTGCTCTACTTATCTGTGAATATCGTATCCGCCTATACATAGCAATAGGGTGTCCCAGCATACGTTAACTAAGCTGCTCAAATAAAAGAGCACGCTGCTCAATTTAAAGAGCACGGTGCAAGATACGATTTTAAGACCTACATTTTTCAGTCGCCAAAGCTCTGACAACCGAACATCGCAGATGTTCCGATCACATCTCGCGCCGTGTCTTTCTTTATCTTTTTTTTCTTTTTCTTTTTTTTTTTACGAACAGCTTGGCTAACGTTAGCTGGGAGACACTGTACATTCCTCATAGAGTATGACATTCGACAAATATCCTTGAAATTTAAGAAAACCATATCAGAAGAGGGTATTTTTAACGCAGGTATATGGCACGGCAGGGTATGTGTATCCACGCGACGAAAAGAAAAAATAGAAAAACGGCCTCCACACTGTGCAGATGTGAAAAGTAACTCGTGCGAAGACGCAGGCGACGTGATCACGATCGTTTCATTTTATGCGCGTGGTTCAATAGCAAGTATGAAATCATAGCGGTCGACATTATAAAGGACCGTTGAATCACGCTAAGGAAACCTTTACAACCTTGGCTTAAGCAAAACAGAAAAAAGAAAAATTGTCAGTGATGGGACACATTCTCCGCCGACGTCAATGCATAGTCATATTACTAGCCGCTTTTTCAATATTCCTATTTATTTATTTATTTATTTATTTATTTATTTATTTATTTATTTGCGCCGAGGTATGCAATGTGGCTTAACGTTGAGGTCAGCTTTATACCAGGAATATGAGCTCTTTTTTTATGTATTTGTTACGCAACGACATACGTTAGGTTGGATTAAGAAGGCGCGCACATTCTGAGTGGTTTTCGGGCATGACGAATTCATATAGCATAAAAATTGCGTTTGAAGGTGAAGAAATCATTTTTTTTAATGATTGAAATGAAAATATGAAAGGAGATTTAATCTCCGTATCGAATTGAATTCTGGAGTTTTACGTGCCAAAACCACGATTTCGTTACGAGGCACGCCATAGTGGGGGACTCTGGATTAATTTTGACCACCACGGAATCTTTGAAGTGCCCCCAATGCACGAAACACGGGCGTTTTTTGCATTTCGCCTCCATTGAAATGCGGCCGCCGCGGCGGGTATTGGATCCCGCGACCTCGTGCTGGCCATCAAATAAGTTTCCAGTGGCTTCCAAGTCACTGAGGGATTATCGGCAATGAACGGGCCGATCAAGCTGCCCGTTCAGCCCATACTGAGGACCACCGCGTACCAATACCACTTTCTAAAACTAACGCAGCACAGAAGCCCCGCCTGCTTGTTCGCCAGTGCACCAAATCGCAATGGAATGAGCCACATTTCAGGAATTCCCAACTATACTCCATTCATCCCACATTAAGCCTTCGAATCCCATCAAAGCTTCGCCGTGGAGGCGCCATGCTTTTGTATCGACTGTGGTTGGGCGTTGCTTTTACCAAAAGCCTATGCGTTCCGCATGCGGATGGCCGACACCGCAACATGTGACCACTGCGTCCATGGAGAATCCATTGGCCATATTTTGTGCGCCTGCGGCAGTGCAGTCCACAGAGGGAATCCCTTCGCCACTAACTCAACCAGCTGGACGACCGACCACTATCGGAAGAAGAAATTCTGCGCCATCGACAGGACCTAACGTCACAGAAGAAGGCCGTAGAAGCGCTACTGCGCTTCTTGCGATCTACGGTCATTTGTGAACGGCTCTAACTGGAACGCCCTTCGTGTGTGTGCGTCTGTGTGTGCATTTTTTAACCCTTTCCTCTCTGTCCTCTTTCTAACCCATATCTCCCAACCCCAGTGTAGTGGATTAAACCGGATACTAATAGCTGGTTAACCTCCGCGCCTTTCCTCTTCATCTCTCTCTCTCTTTCTCTACAAATTAAAACAAAATGCGCATGTACACAATGCACAGACAACGAGTTATACACGAGCTGGCTTGGCATTAGCGTAGGTCAGAACTGCCCATGTTTAAAGAACAAAGCATAGAGACGCACGCTGGCAGATACATAACTGCCTCGCCGTCCATACAAGGATACCGTACGAAGAATGAGATGATAAAAAAAATAGGTTCGGAGCTGGAAGACCAGCTCTGGGACGTGCGGGAAGCCGAAGATGCCACCCGAGTCCAAGGACTTCGAGCCGCCACCTGAGGCCACCACAACCAAAACTGTTAGACTATTCTTTTCAATAAAGTTTATTTTCTTTCTTCTATTAGAAATAGAAATAGAAAATTAGAAACAGATTCGACAACAAAGAGATACTAAAATACGAAAAAGAAAGGAGGCAAAAAACTTATATTGAAGCCTGCTGCTACTTTCCCTCCTGTTAACATCACGAACGCGCTAAAATTATGAATCGCTCATGGTATTGGGGCCCTATTAACTGTGTAACATGCCGAGTATGTCGTTTGAAAAAGTTTTTTTTTTTTTTTGCTATTGGCTGGCCGCCTCCGCTTGTATTATGTCCAGCATCAGGATTGGCTGAAATGTTCCCTTAGGAACAATTCTGTTTTTGTGATTGCGCGGTTCAGGTGAATGCGATATTAATTAAACTGATACATACTGTGGTTTCAATGTCAATCGACCGACTATCGTGAAAAAGACTCAAAAGACGGATCTACCTGTGTATACACATAAACTTGGGAGAGTGGAGAACTGCAAGTACGAGGTGAAATCATGTCGAAAGCGGTGCAGCAGGTGCTTTGTGTATGCTGTGCCAATGTTCAATCTACGCAGAGCAGTGTCAGTGTGTCTTTCAATTAAACTCGACATGCGGTAGGAATTCGAGTCTTTTTTGCGTTGCACAAGCTATGGATCAGTTCTGCGAAAGTCCGCAAGGTGGAGGAAAGTACATGAAATGACAGAATTGCCACCCAGCTGAATCGTTGCACGAATCTGTACAAAGGAAACCCTACGCGTTTATCTGGCAGAGTGCCTCACAGTTCAATAAAAAAAATTCGTCCTGGTCAGGCGTTCATCCCGGACCAGGACGAATTTTTTTTTCTTCAACTGTTAGGCGTTCTGCGCAAGCTGTGTTGATGCACGCAATTTTCCTCTTAATATTCTCAAGACCTGTCATTGATCGGTTGGTGGTGAGATGAGGCGATATTCTAAATTTTTGTGCGTCGGCTTTGCCACTGAAGCTGCAGTTTATTTTTCTGTAACGCCGGTATACCCCAGGGCCCACTGTAAGACCACACCATGAGTTCTATCAGGTCTTTCTCACGTTTGGCTGAACTTTAGACGGTATTTAAACGAAAACACAGGTCCGTAATAATCACTCGCATTTTTAGTGTTTCGTTTACTTAATAAATCCGATGGCCAGGTGTGCTGTCCATCAACTCCGCTGTTGTTGAAGACGATATACGCCCTATGCACGAAGCGCATTCCTAGTGTATGTCTCGTTATAATATAAGCTGTCGCTAAACCTTCCCTCTTGACTGTACCCCAACTGCGTAAATATTTTTTTTTAGTAATTACCGAAAAGTTGGTGTGATGTCAATTGCTTTGCCGCCATTATAGTCATAGCGCTGGTCTCGGTACTGACTTTTGAAGCTGTGGTATGAACTCTCGAAGCGAGTCTCTTACTTCAAATAAGGAAGCTCATGGAGCACATACTACACAATACAGCACAATGTTGCCCTTGTGCGTCATACCGCAGAAAGTTGACCGAAGCTAACGTCTTCTTAGTGTATATGGAAACCGAAACGGCAGAGTTCCCACTACTCATCATGTGTCCAGTGAACATCACCGAATCAAAACTGTACAGTTCACTGAGCCCGGGCCCGCTGTATTCTAAAACCAGCCATTTGATCTCGGAGACAGTTACCGGAGTCTATCCACTGCTCTAGTCTGGGGTGAATAATTTTTTTTATCACCTTGGAAGCACCACGGGTCCGACTGACCAGGTGCCAAGTCGAACGACAACGGTGATTTTCTTAGTTTGAGAAAATTAACTAAGTTAGCGGCTCTCTAAGACAAAGGAAAGTTTGTTCTTTTTAACATATTGATGAAGATGTCGAGCATAGTGTCGGATGGGCCACGATATTTAATGACGTGCAATGAGATGACCGGGCTGGACAGTGTTCTATGACGAGTTCGTGTAAAGGCGTATCTTACCCCCGTATTCAGAAATGAGTCTTAACTTCAAGTCCATCCTTGACTTTACCTGGAGGACACCTGGCGCGAACGTGCCCAAGACGCTCATTGTGTTTCCTCTGGCGCGTTCACGACAGTCGTTATTTTGACCAAGTCAAGCATGACATTCAAGTTAGGGCGCATTTCTGAATAAGGTGGTTAGTCCCTTGAATTAGTGCGGACTGTTGTGCTTTGCACGATGTAAGCGACAAACATACTCGACCTCATCCTGCGCGGGAGAGGTTAACTACGTAAGGAGCAGTTGCGGACAGAGAACTTTCCGGTGCCTGGCGATTCACAGAAAAAAAAAAATCTGGAGTACTAAGCGGCTTCAATCCTTCAAATAAAGAACCTGACTTAAAGCCTTTAATTAAAAGTAAATGGTCCCATCTTGGTTGACTTATTATGCTAGTAGTGATTGATGCAAAACTGCTGCCGTCCTTTGCTACGGATAGTGCGCTGCCATAAAAAAGAAAAGAAATGAGGCACAAACACCCCTCTCTCCCATATCGCTCCCCACCTCTCTTTCCCCAAAAGAACTTTAGAAGAACCGCCATTCTTTTTATCTCTTGGCGTTGTGGCGCATCCAATAAAGGCAGTTCAAGTGGGTTCCCCTGGGTCAGCAACGCTGGACAGACAGTGACACGATAACGTACAAGCACACGCCACAGGCGCTGTCTAGCAACTGAGAATGTTCAGCTAACGCGCCCACCACTTGTGCTAAGCCACTTGATGCTGGTGACGGACACTCTCCATTTTCCCTCCTTTTCGTGTGCAGCCAAGAATTACGCGCACAAGCACACAGCAGGACCTGTGGAAGAGAGACTCCAAGGAATGCATAAGCGTAGAGGGAGGTAGCTCATCAAGCCCGTGAACCGTCTAGTGTTAACATGAACGTGAAAGTAAGTTTCCTCTTCCCTTGCGCGTTCTGGCAAATCAGAAAGATGAAGTGTGCGCTTCTCCGTCATTACTCAGAAAGCCACTCTAGTCGCGACAAGCGTGACGCTCATACAATTTTGTTGAAGCTATGTCCATGACAGGAGTTCAACGTGCCTCCGCTAGTTTCAGCTCCACGTTCTCTTCACGTGTCCCCGTTCTTTATCGTTGTTGCAGTGCACTAGCCCCTCTGCTGCATTTCTTTGTCTCGCTTTCGTTACGGGCCGTGCTTTGGTGGAGTACGCGGTTGCGCCTTCATTAGTTTAAAGAGCCCTTGGCTTGTCGGCGAAGCGTGCAGGCCCCAGGCCAGGCCGCTGCGTGCCGTGTGTGTGTGGAGGGGAGGGGGAGGGGGGAGGGGATTTGCACCCCGCGCCAGGGCTCCAATCAGGACGGGCTGAACACGTTTCCAGAACACATTGTGTTGGTGTTCCCGCACCCGCACTGCTTTCGCAAGGTCTCCACCCAGTCCCCATATTCCTCCTCCCCCCCCCCTCCCCCAAACGCACACTGGGAATGCAAAACTGGCCGTGTACTGTGCTTTAGGCGTGCATTAAAGAACCTCAGGTAGCCAAAATGACGATAATGATGACAATCATTATTTTAGTCGGTAATTTTCGTGGTTTGACTGAAGCAAAGACGAGGTTTCTACGCGAGTTAAGGGCATTTTTTTAGGCTATTTTTTTAGGGGAGTTGGTGGAGTGGGGATGAGGGTCGACCGACTGTTTGAAGCGACCAAGTTCCTTCTAAACAATCTCGACCCGTGATTTCGCTAGCAGGGGCCAAGGAATCGTTTTTTTTTAATGTTTAATTCTTTCACTCTTTCTATGAATTGAATTAAAGTTCGAAAACAATGTCTTCCAAAGACGCGCCTGCGGCTTCCGTGCCATAAGAATGGCGTGTTTCCTGTGCCATTGCTTTTTTGCGACTATATCTCGATCTTTTCTGATACAAGGTACTTCGCAAAAATAAAAGAATAGAAGGCGTCCTAATCTAATTAGCATTATAATTGTCGTGGTGCTTTGTTAGTGTAGAAATAATGGAGTATGTTTTATACGGCTATATTTTACCGGACCAGTTTACATTCCCATTCTAAACCGCAGTATCTTGAGGAAGGATAACTCATCGAGACTAACTAAACTGGTGCCTTGCAAGGATGTTATCAACAGGAAACAGCCACAAGATTAATATTTCACCCTTTCAATCTCACACTGATTTATCCAAGTATATTTTTTCCCGCGAACGATTGACTTCCGGAGCAATTTTCCTGGTGAAAGACGATATCTACTTTTACAAAATTTTCTTAAGTGCAGTGAGCAACGTTTCATTTGTTCATAGCGCATTCTATTATTTGTGCACGTATTGTATGTTAAGCTTTTCTTTTTCACCTTGTAGTTTGCATGCTATAAGGTGCAGCATTCCAGCGTCTTTCAACGTGTCTACTTCCTTTTTGTATCACCCCCCTCAAGCGCGAGTCGTGACGGCTGCAATTCATATTAATTAATCAATTAATTTATTTATTTCACTTTACTATCAAGTTTGCCATTGAAGTGACTGGACACAACGAAAACATATTAACGCGACAGCGTTAAAGGCCCCGTGTCGCAGAAAATTCGGCATCGGTGTTGGCGCCGGCGTCTGCGGCCCAGAGAGTCATCCTGAACAGCGTATCCCGAACCAGGCAGGCCCTCTGCATGGCGCATAGGCGTTACTGAAATAATTGAATTTTTCAATGTAAAATGCGTTAGAAAGCTCGCAAAGCAGGACTTACACACAACCTCCAGACACGACAGCGTCGGACTGTAATTTGAATATACGAGAAAATATAATTTTGTTACGCAAACCCCTTTTCCAGCTGCCGTTTGCGGCCTGTCTGAGAAGTGGCGCGGCCCGCTCGGTTCCTTGCAACACCACCAAAAAAAGAAAAGAACCAGAAAGCTCGCCTTCGTGCAAAGTGTTTGCTGCCAGCCTCTCCAGGAACACATTATAGTTACATAAGCTGCACTTGCTGGGAAGCGTGAAAAGCAGTCAGGGGTCTTTGAATTCTATATCACGTTCCACTCTTAAAGGCGTCCTCCCAATTTTTTCGCCACTCCGTTCAAACTCCAGCTGTGTTGAAGCGCGCTTCGCTTACGGGACGAAGAGAAAGGAAGCAAGAGTCAGAGCTTCTGCGCTTTCATTCAGCACCGCGGCTATGAGAAGGAACAGCCAGTGCACACGCGAGCCATGAAGGCACAAAGGTGGCAACAAAAAGCAAGAAATTGATTTTAAAAGTAGAGCAAAGCGTGCGGTGATGATTTCTATAGGCAGCCCCTTCGAAACGTGGTGGCGACAAAGTGTCACCTAGCTTGCTATAGAGCTGATCATGGTACTATGTATATTGCAGTCTGTAGGATTTTGCCCATCGATCATTGGCCTTTTCTCTCTCCAGTCGGACCTCTATCTCTATATTGTACAGTTGACTATGCCTGTAACGACTCCGGCTCTGTCGATCTTTTCCTTGTTTCCTTTTCTTTTTTTTCTTTTCCACCAATCCTCTCAACGACTCGTGCTTATCTCGACCGCCGACCAGTTAGTGCATCACCTTCGCGCTTTGAATTCCAGCGCCCTTGAATATAGGCGATGACATCCGTGACATTGATAAGTGGCACTGCTTCTTTTCAAGGGGTAAAGCCCGTCAAGCTAGTTCTGTGAACTCCAAAGTCGACACACACCAACACACGCACGCACGCGAAAGGCCAACGAAGAAAATGACAAGCAAGAGCGAGAGCCGCGACGGCGTGGCACTTTTGACGCCGCTCACATTCGCACTCTCGTTGGGCTCTCTAGCTCAGCTCGACAGCCATCGCCTGTTATGAGCGCGTAGCACGCAGGCATAAACATCCATAGCAGTCGGACGCTGGAAGTGCGCGCGTGAGGAGCAACTCATGTCACTCGCGCGAGCACACCGACGTTAACGCCAACCGACGTTGGGTCAGATCGATAATCTGGCGCAGTTTTACGAACCCTGGCAGGCCAAAAAGAAAGAAAGAAAGAAAGAAAGAAAGAAAGAAAGAAAGAAAGAAAGAAAGAAAGAAAGGAAGGAAGAAAGAAAGAAAGAAAGAAAGAAAGAAAGAAAGAAAGAAAGAAAGAAAGAAAGAAAGAAAGAAAGAAAGAAAGAAAGAAGTCCTCAAAGCGCAACAAAAGTAGCGTCACTGCGTAAGTATAGCCAGTCTGACTAACACAGTTAACGCCTTAGCTGTTTACACTTCCTGCGGTCACATAATCAGACACCGCTATTCAAAGTTTGCCCACATGGTTCGCCCCGCAGTTCGGTGCTTACGGCAACGCCGCCGAACTACTACGGGTATGGAACAAACCGACCAATCGAAATATGCTTAACAAGACCTGATATTGCGCGAGTTCGTTCATGATAATGAAAGATGCGTTTTCTACATCCACCGCGGAGTTAATTGGCGCTTCAGTTTCTCATTGTACACAATGTCAGTGGCCTTCTTCTGTCTTCATTAGCTGTGAAAGGCGGGAAGTTTGGCGACTGAGAAGGCCGGCTATCCCGAAACATTAACCAAGAAAAGCAACAAAAAAGAAAAAAAAGGAAAAAGAAATATGTGACCCCGGTGAATGTCGCGCTGTTTGCGTTCAAATCACTGTTGATTGTAGTCAGAAGCGGATTTTTATGTTCCTGTAGTATATACACATACAATTTTATTTTGAGACTATTTCTTGCAACAGTCGAAATGTTCCATTGTCCAAGTCGGCAAACACATGTTTTGTAGTGAAAATTTTGTTATCATGGTCCAATGGCTCGAAATAACGATGCCGTTCTAACGGAAGGGCGCACGCCTGCGAATTGTGACAGCAAACAGGATAATAAAAAACGTAATGCAGCATACGACCGCCCATGACAAGCAGTTCGTACGGATAAAAGCCTCTGCCAAAGTCCGGTCCCAGAAGCCGCATTCACGAAGTTTCCTTCACACGAAAGTGTTGGTCATTTGCCGTCTGCGTTCGCCAATATGTTGGCTATCACGACTGGTTGGAGCATGTTCTAGCGAATCGCTGTGGAATACAAACTGCTCTTGAAATACTGGCCCATAGCCAGTATTCATAAAGCGGTTCTTACGTCAGAGCAGTTCGTAATAAGAAGAGCCGACAAATTCTGATAGACCAATACGGGCAGAATTTGCAAAACATTTCGTTCTTAAGCGCTGTTAGCCGTCGGCCGGCCATCTTCGCTAATGATATGTACGGCATTGCTATAAGCTAACATCTGTTCTCTCGAATAATTCTGGCGTGACAACTTGTTGTTATTAACGACCAATATTATCGCAATGGCGACCGGCCGTTCCCAAGTTCTTACACGAAGAAAGAGTTTCGTGCATTCGGCCCCATATTCAGAATGCCTATACGGTAGTATGTTACACGCACTCGCGACTTCCTTATTGTGTCAATGCCTAATACATGAAGCTCGGAACGCCAGCCAATCGACGGTCGTCCTTACGTGCCAAATGTCTTTATAAATCTTAAGGATGTCCTCATGAAGCTTTCCATTCGCAAGAACTGCTATCGACTGGCGCCTTTGCTGTCGTCTTTTTCGCTGCCACATTACGCGGATCGCAACCAGGGTTGGTGTAATGTTAGGATTTCTTTCGTTCGAATCTATTCCTTTCTTATCATACACTGCTCAGGAGCGGCCGATTGTGGCGATAACGTATGCTGCTCGGACGACTGACGAAGCGCGAAAAGAATTAGCAGTGGAATAAGGATGGTTACATTACTCCGGCCCAGCATTCACAAAAAATAAACAAGCCTAGTTTTCGCAATGCAGCTGGCACACTACAGTGATTAGTAAGAACAGACACTGGTCCATATAGTTGTCGCAAACGTTTTATTAGTGGAGGCGGCCAGGCATTGGAAAAGTCTCTACGAACGATAACCTTCGGGAAGTAGGTCCCGTTTTGCGAATCCGAAGTCATTCACCCTTACGGAGCAAAATGACGATTGCGAGAACAGCGGGGAACGAAAGGTGGGTTTAGCCAGTATATTTCGGATTTATGCAAAGCGCCCGCCGACAGGCGAGTCTCGACACAGAATTTATTCAAGAGGCACGACAAGAAAGGTCTTCGTAAAAATGCGATTCGAGTTAAGAAGGGGGCATTTTCTCTCAAATTGCGCTACGATTTGCATATGCCGACATTGGGACTCGGATAAAACCCGCGTGCATCCCCTTTCGCTATGTAGCTGACGCAATTTTTCGCAGGACGCGCGTAATCATGCGGGCTCCCTGGGAGGCACGGCGATTAAGTCGGACATAAATTAAGGATTAAGTCAAGAAAAAACACCACACAGCACAAATGGGACAAGAAAGCGAGACAGAGAAAGAGGTTTAATGGCTATGTACCCACTAGTCCAAAAACAAGCGCTCTTACTGAAATAAATGAGGTCGATCTGGGCCGCCGATTTCTTCAGCCACAACGCCGAAGCAGCTAGCAAGAGGCACATGTTTCTGCACGCATGTATCGTCGGTGCCGACGACGACACACTGATGCACGGCGTATCCAGCCACGCCACGAATAGGCCATCCATCCGCCTGCAATTTGCAACTGCTACACTGTGATACAACTTTATTGTGCCTCCTATGGATATGGGCGGATTTTACGAAAGCCTATTCATTCCTTATTGCAATGTCCGATACACCTATCTGTGCCTCGTGCAACTCTGAAGCGGCGATCAAGCACGTGTTGTGTTTTTGTGATCTTTATGACATCGAACACGACATTGTTCGGAGTGTGTTAAACCGTTTAGACAGCAGATCATTTTCAGAGACGATTCATGGACCATGGCCCCACGCGTCGCAGGCTTACAAAGCCACGCAGGCATTGCTACGATTGACGAATTCGACTGGACTCAGTGACCGATTCTATGCGTGAAATGATGGACAACAGCATGCGTTCACACTGACAGTATCTTCTTCCCTCCTCTTATATATTTGTTTGCATCCCTTAAATCTCTTCCCTCCGCGCAGAGTAGCAACCTGGACTGCGTTGTCATATCGTCATCATGCCGCCATCTTTGAGCCATCGTTGCAATTTCATCGTCATCATTACGTCGTCGCCATGTCATTGTCCTCCTCGCGTCGTCATCAAAGGTTTTACATCATGACGTCGTGGTCTTTCCATCGTCATAATTTTGTCGTGGTGATTCTACTCTCGTCCTCCTATTGTCGTTACGTCTTTGTCGTCATGCCTTTGTCGTCATGCTCTCGTCGTGATTTCAGCTCCTTCATTCCTTTCGTCACATCGTCGTCGTCATGCCATCGGTATCGTTCCAGCATCGGCAACACGTTTTCGTCATGCCATCTTCCCGTCACACCATCGTCGTCATACCATCATCCCCACCCCAGCGTCGTCATCCCATGGTCGTCATACTACCGTCGCCACACCAGTGTCTTCATCCTTGGTCGGCGCGCCTTCAACGTCGTGAGACCCTCGTAGTCATGCCACAATCGTTTCTCGAGTGTCGTCATCCCATGGTCTTCACGCCGTTGGCTTCACGCCATCGTCGTCATAACACCATCGTCTCTCGAGATTCGTCATCCATGGTCTTCACGCCGCCATCTTCGAGCCATCGTTGCAATTTCGTCTTCGTCATTACACCCCTTCCATGCCACTGTCGTCCTCACGTCGTCATCAAACGGTTGTCGTCATACCGTCGTGGTCTTTTCATCGCCGTCATTTTGTCGTGGTGATTCTACTCTCGTCCTACTATTGCCGTTATGCCTTAATTAGTCGTCATTTCAGCTTCGTCATCTCCTTCGTCACATCGTCGTCGTCGTACCATCGTCGTCATCTCATGGTCACCACACCTTCGTCATCGCACATCATCGTCGCCACAGCATCGTCATCCCATGGTCATCATGTCTTCACACCATCGTCGTCATACCGCCGTCGCCACACGGGTGTCGTGTGGCGACGGCGGTGTGGCGTCCCTTCCCTCGTGTAGGGTAGCTAACCGGACGTGCTTCTGGTTGACCTCCCTAACTTTCCTTCCTTCCTTTTCCTGCCTCCAGTAGGGCAGGCGGACGAAACAAAATGCACCTAATCGCGAGCGGGCGGGAGCACCCCGATTCCTTATACACTTCGTGCGTTCCTATGAGTATTCCTTTTTCTTTTTTTCATTTGGAGAGAGGAGGAGGAGAAATTGAGAGGGGTGTGCGCAGCTGCTTACTAACTGAGAACTTATCACGATCAGCGAAAATTCACCAGCAAGTTTATATTTTCCACATAAGCGAAATTTAGTAGCCGGAGGCGTGCTGCTTTTTTAACCTCTGCATTTGAACCCCATTTCAACCTATGCCTGCATGAGGGGGGGAGGGGTGAAGCTGGACGTGTCATAAGTTGAGAAATCATTATATTAAGTAAGCCTTACGTTCTCTTTCTTCGTGCTTGGTCTCTCTCTCTTCCAACTGTACCTGTTGAGTTTGCCATATTGGAGTAAGTTGATTTACGCTTATTAATGCGACTCGGGCTGAGCAAATGCTGGCAAGAGCTACGCAAGATTACCACCGCTTCCAGCATTAAC
Organism: Dermacentor albipictus; assembly: GCF_038994185.2. Lineage (NCBI taxonomy): Eukaryota > Metazoa > Arthropoda > Arachnida > Ixodida > Ixodidae > Dermacentor > Dermacentor albipictus. Next base: position 81,766,410 of record NC_091821.1, read on the forward strand.
AATAGTGAAAACGTTCTAAAGAACTAAGAATGCAAACTATAATAAACGTATAGGTAAGTGAGCAAAGTCGGGCGAGACCAGCACGCAACGACTTCGCTTTTCACTTGTTCCGCATCTTTTTGTCACGCGACAAGGCTTCAGGCGCTTTAGAAATCAGACACCGTTACTTGACTGCAGATCTCGCTACTCGCCGACATATGAGCCGAGTTACGCATAAGGAATGGCCGCGTGGAGATAATGCCGTGTTTTTCTTTAAGAATAAAGCTTTTTTTTTTTTCTCTATCTCTCTCTGTTTCGCATGACCACCTGCCAGTGAATCTGAGTGCTTCCACATCGTTCTCACGTTACATTTCAAGGAAGCAGGTCGGAACGTGCAATTGGCCCGGCTCAAGCCTGAGTTCGCGGTGCTCGCGTCCCGTGTGGGGACGACTGCGCTGTGCCCGGTGGCTATCACGTTTACACACGTGGCGCAAAAACGTGGGAACAGGTGCTAACTTACACTATACTCACCATGGTTGCTTAGCGGCTTTGGCACTGCGCTGCTAGGCACGAGGTCGCGGTATCAAAATCCTCGCCGCGGCGACCGCATTTCGACGGGGACGAAGTGTAATAATGCTCGTGCACCGTGCATTACGTGCAACGTTAAAAACCCCAGGTGGTCGAAATTAATCAAGAATCCCCCACTACGGCGTGTCTCATAATCAAATCATGGTACTGGCAAAACTCCAGAATTTAATTGTTAACTTTCATTTTTTCACACTTTCCTTTCTTCGTTAGTCATGTCACACTTCTCCCCTCCCATTGTAGGGTAGAAAACTATAAAAGCAAGCCAGTTAATATCCGCTGCCTCTGCTCTCTCAGAGTAATCGTGTTTAACAGTCAGAAATTCGTGGTTATACGAAGGAACGGGCCTATCACTATGCACGCTGTCAATTATTTCGCACCTATAAATGTGTGTGTGTGTGTGTGTGTGCGTGCGCGTGTGTGTGTGCGCGTGTGTGTGTGTGTGTGTGCGCGCGTGTGTGCGCGCGTGTGCGCGCGCGTGTGTGCGCGTGTGTGTGCGCGCGCGCGTGTGTGTGTGTGTGCGCGTGCGCGCGCGCGCGCGTGTGTGTGCGTGTGTGTGTGTGTGTGTGTGTGTGTGTGTGCGTGTGTGTGTGTGTGTGTGTGTGTGTGTGTGTGTGTGTGTGTGTGTGTGTGTGTGTGTGTTACGAGCAGGCCGAAAATCTCGCTGAAATAGTTGTTGCACTGCAAGTTGCTTGCAGTATAAGTTGCATATGCACAAGTGTTGTACAAAGGGTTTCGCGTCCCGCCGAGTGGCCTTTCGCCGCAAGTTTGCTTTCCATTTCGCAAGTCCATTTTCCGAGTCAGATATACTCGTACTGTGGCGACATCCGCCGCAGGCGCAAAAGGCTACCCGTTGTTAGATATGGAGCTGTTTCCTGCGATTACTTCGAGTTCCCCAAACCACTTCGAGTCGCAGCACAGCTAATTGAGGAATGCCGAAGCAGGAAAGCACATTCCAGAGGAGCGGCCGAGCAAACAAGTTTAAGGCAACAAGTTCACGTGCCAACAACTTCGTGCGCCGCCGGGATTAGCAGGTGGGCCTCCGACAATGGAGCATGAGCAGCACTCCCCTTCTCCTCGTTAGAAGTGCATTGCCAGTCTGCGAGGCAAGACCACAGAGAGCCGCCAGGTGTGACACCGCGACACGGGCGCCTACCATTGGCTGAAAGTGGCGTCATCGGAGCGGACTCTCCCATTGGTCAAACATGACGTGATTTACAGTGCTCGAAGGGTTTATAAGAAGCCTTCCAGAGAGATCTGAGCATTCTGGGACATGCCCTGATTCCCTGATTCACCTCTCTCGAACTTCTTGCCGCGGGCCGCAGCGTCCGAGCTGCTGCCGGCCCGTAATGACTGTACGACGGTTAATTGACGCTCACCTCTCTGTATATAATGTAGAATAAATCACCCCCAAGTTTGGGCTTTCATCCCGGAGTCCGTCCCACAACCCCTACATCTGGTGGCAGCGGTGGGATCGCCTCCGAATGCATCAGCTGGTGGCAGCGCTACGGATAAGCCTTCGTCAAGAGAGATCCTAAGGAACCGGGAAGAGCGAAGAAGAGAGAGCCTTCGTCGAAAGAGGTCCGAAGAAACTGGGAGTTGCGAAGAAGGAGCGAGCCTTCGACCCAGGGAGTCCGGAGGAACCGGGAGCAGCGGACGAATGAACCGGATGGCAGGGTGCTGCAACCGTAAGTGAGCGCGTGGTTTTTTTCCTTATGATTCGCCAGACTCAAAGGATGTGTGTTCAATTTTGATAGTTCTGGGAATCGGGAGTTTGTTGCATTGTGTCTTTGCACAAATTAATTAAGGAAGACAGTTTTAACCACCTGTCGGGGCAGCTGCCATGGATCTTAGAAGGTTGACGAGGTTAGATTTGTTGTTGGTGTGCGACGATTTGGGAGTTGAGGCGGACGAACGGATGGAAACGCCAGCTATCATAAAGGCGATTAATGATAGTGGCAATGATGACAAAAGCATTGAGCTTGCTTGGGAAGTGATACAGGAGCCACGGGAGCGTGTGCGTCGTGTACGTTTGCGGGAGCGTCGTGAACTTAAGAGTGAGAGTAAGCGTGAACAACGCGAGAAGGAACGGAAGCATGAGCTTCAAGAACTTACTCTTAGGTGTCAGCGTCACGAACGTGAGAAGGCACGCGAACGTGAGAATCAACGTAAGCTTGAGCGAGAGCAAAAGTATGAGAGAGAGAAGGCAGCACTGATCAAAGAGATACAGTATTGTGATCAGTTATTGGCACAGAGACAACGGCTGTCTGAGAATTCTGTAGGTAGTACAGAGCGAAAGAATGAGCAAGTGTCTAGTGGTTTTTCGTCAGAAGCCGACGAAAAGAGTAGTGCCTGTGAGATTAGCTGCAGATTCATAAGTGAAGGGAAAAGGCTAGCTGCTAACGATGCCTTAGTGGCAATAGAGGCCGTTAAAGGCCAGAGTGAGAGCGACGAGGTGCTGTGCCAACAGATGACTGTGGAGACAGCTAGGGCAGCTGCGAACAAATTGGCACAGTTACCGCGTGTGTGCGTCGCTGGTAAGGTTAGCGAGGTTGCTAGCGAGGAAAAGGGTACTGTTGACGCGACAGACGCGGGCACCCATGTAGAGCCAGATGTGCGTGCAGAAGTGAAGTGCGAGCTGAGCGGTGCAGTTGAGGGTAATTCTCAGGATTGCGAGCTGCGTAGCTCAAGAGAATACAACTGCATTGTTCAGGGATCGGTGCGGCTCTCCGCCAGTCTAGATGGCCTAGATAGGGATGATTCAGTTGTTAATCATTCGGACTGTGCGCGTGAGACAGCGATCGATACCGACGGGCTGTGTGCCGATGCACAGCGTGAGCTGGGCAATGTAGTAGAGGGCAGTTCGCAAGAGTGCGAGTTGTCTTACTCGAGTAAAGCCTGCTGCATTGTGCCAGAGTCGGTTGAGCTGTCCGCCAGTCGAGGCAGAGAGAGAGTAGATTTAAGTGAGAATCACTCAGACTGTGCGGGTAAGAGACCGATCCGGGCCGACGAAATGTGTACCGGCCAGCACGAGGCACGAGGCGACATGAAAGCGAGTGCAAAGAGAAAGCGCCGTAAAAAGAAGCGCGGTAAAGACCGAAAGTCGGTAAATAATGTAGCGCCGCCAAAAATGGCGAGAAACCCAAATGGGCAGGGCGCGAGGAGAAGAAAGGCGCGGTCGTCAATGACGATGTTGACGCATCCTAAACGTTCGAGCCACAGGTCAAAGGGGGACCGCGAAGAATGTTCTGCACGGACGCGGACAAAGGGCACGAGGCAGTTAAGCTCCTCGTCGTTCCGTAGTTCTTTTCACAGCTCAGCGTGCAGTTCGAAGAAACGCAAGGTGGCAGGACGAGACCAGGTGGGGAGTAGCGACGCGGTCAATCGAGTTCGTGTTGAAAGCGGGGCGCCAGGACGCAAATTGGCAGGAGACCGTAACGTCTTGGGGGAGCTGATAGTGAATCAGCCCTTTTGTTGTCTCTCGGCAGCCAGAGTAGCTTTGAAACTTCGCCCACCGCGGGTCAGGCTGAAAGTATGAGTCAGTCGTAAGCAATCGGGAACGGGAGGCCAAGAGCGCTTCCGTAGAAATGAAGTGTTTGTTTTTTATTTTTGAGCATCGGAAAATTTCGCGATTTGAGACTAGAGTTTCTTTCAATGTGTAAGGTTTGAGCTTTGTTTATGTTTTGGTTTGAGAAAGCTCCGAGATTTGAAAGATGCGTTTTATGTATACATGTAGTCTCGCGAGATGCTCATTAATAAGTAGATAGGCTTTTTTTTGTGTGTGTGCGAGTAACCTGAAGGTCAAGGTTATCGTCGAAAGGCCTATGGTAACGCGCGTGTGTGTTATTTAACCTTCTTTCTTTTTAAGTGTTTTTGAATTTTGTAAGGTTAAGCGCGTAGGTTTTTAGTAAGTGCATGATTTGCACGGAGAAGCGTTCTTAGTTCCATTAGCGCGTGTCCTGTGTGGACGGAAGGAAGCAGACTTTATGACTGGGTTGCTCGTGTGTTGAGGGCAGCCGTATTCTGGCTTGTCTTATAAGTACGCGTGGAACGAGTTAGTAAAAGACGCATTATTTTAAGGGTTCTGCGGAGTGTGTAAGTCCCGCAAGTTTAATTGTTCGTTTATGTCACGTGTCCTGTAGGACTTTCAGGGAAGAAACGTGAGTAAGCGTAAGTGAAAAGTTTGCCTACAACGCAAGTACGCGTTTTGTTTAGTGACCACAAGGCTAGTGCGCTTGTGATTACGTACTTGTGAGGTTGACCAGATTGTTCAGTGGCACAATTACGTGCGATAAGTACGCCACTGCGATAGATTGGAAACATGCTGTTCGTGTGGTTAGGCCACTTAAGTTATGTTCGGCTGTTTTCATTTGTTGTTTGCATCGTCAACGACCTTTTTGTTTTGCAACAACAATAGTAGTCTGGTCTTGTCGGCAATCGAGGAGAAATGCATAGCTGTTTGGAGGGGTGGTTACAACTGTTTTGTCAAAATTGGGGAACTAAAAGATCAGGGTTGATTTTGACTCAGTAATAGCCTGGCGAGTCAGGGGTGAAGAGCCTGCGCTTACCCGTTGTGCAGCGCTGTGTTGTTTGGTTTGTTTGACGTATGTTCTCCAGGGCCCAGGATCCCGAGGGTTGTCAAACGAGGCTCGACCCCAGTACCCTGCAGCTTCTTTCAGCGTTCCTCATGGCCAGCGAATTGAGTTCACCGGCCATTCAGAACAACCGGGGCGAGGACGAGCTGTTAGATATGGAGCTGTTTCCTGCGATTACTTCGAGTTCCCCAAACCACTTCGAGTCGCAGCACAGCTAATTGAGGAATGCCGAAGCAGGAAAGCACATTCCAGAGGAGCGGCCGAGCAAACAAGTTTAAGGCAACAAGTTCACGTGCCAACAACTTCGTGCGCCGCCGGGATTAGCAGGTGGGCCTCCGACAATGGAGCATGAGCAGCCCTCCCCTTCTCCTCGTTAGAAGTGCATTGCCAGTCTGCGAGGCAAGACCACAGAGAGCCGCCAGGTGTGACACCGCGACACGGGCGCCTACCATTGGCTGAAAGTGGCGTCATCGGAGCGGACTCTCCCATTGGTCAAACATGACGTGATTTACAGTGCTCGAAGGGTTTATAAGAAGCCTTCCAGAGAGATCTGAGCATTCTGGGACATGCCCTGATTCCCTGATTCACCTCTCTCGAACTTCTTGCCGCGGGCCGCAGCGTCCGAGCTGCTGCCGGCCCGTAATGACTGTACGACGGTTAATTGACGCTCACCTCTCTGTATATAATGTAGAATAAATCACCCCCAAGTTTGTGGTTTTCATCCCGACGTTCGTCCTCCAACCCCTACACCGTGCACTGGTGCTGTACTTGAAGTGTACCGGCCTGAGCGACCATTTATAGTCCTGTGAATCATCTCGCGTACAGATATTCTTCACTCCCTCCCTGTTTCGTATTTCTATTCACCCTTTCCCTCTTTAAAACCGGACGTTCGTCTGGTTGAACCATCCTCCCTTCCCTTTCCTTGTTTTCTCTCTTTGGTGTTCTCTTTACCAGTGGGCCGTATACTGCACAAAAGGCGTCGTTATTTCCTGTTATATAAAACGACTGCGGTTTTGGTTTAGAAAAAGCTGTGGGGGTCATCGATGTTACGACACACGATAATGATGACAAAGACGGCACACATGATTAAACTAGCTAACAGGGCCCAACTTATGGGACCCTACAACGCAAAACTATTCCAATATCCTGACTTCACATTTACATAACAACGACACAAGCATCGGGCGGTCAACCGCAACGTTGTTTGAAAAGCCCAATCAAACGCGTCCCTCGTTTATAGGAGGTCATTTTTCTTTTTTTTTGCTTTCAATGCGAATAGCATTGCCTACATGGAGCAGTTTTTCCTATCTAATTGGTTGAGAAGAGGCGAGGAGTACGCTCAGCTGGAGCGAGTTTCGATGGCGCCCAGCCAGCACAGTGAAATTAGATAAACGAATGAGGAGGTCGGTGTACCGGATTATGCGATTGCTCCGCTTTGCATTACTTAGCTTGCGGTAGCTTGTCTAAAATCGCGGTGGCGTGCAACGTAAGGTTAAATATACCGCTGAAACGGATCCTCAGCAAGGAAGCGTTGGCAGAGCGATGTGGTATACGTGCCGAAAAGGCTCGATAACGTTATACGCCCACGGAAAAAGTTTTGATATACGCAAATAAACCCATGCTCTCCGGCATGTGCGAGTAGCCAGTGCCTGAGCGATCGGCGGCAGCGATCTTCTATTGCTTTCGGAACGGAGTAGTCTACGGCTATTCAGAAAATTTTTCAGTTTTGTTCAGCATAATAATGCGTCTTTAACGTGTAAACAGCACTTCGACGCGGTGAGTTTTTCGCGAGTTTGTAACTTCGCGTGACAGACAGGCGAAGTGGGCGCTGCAGCCCGAAAACGTTTGACCAATAGCAGTTGTTTGAACGACGCCTTTCTCGCTAGTGACAAAAAAGGCGTCGGAATTTAAACGTCTTGAATAGCTTTACATCATTGTAGCGCCAACATTGGTGTAAAAAAAGAAGAAAAAGAAAAAAAGAAACTAGGCGATCGAGTCAAAATAAGCTATTGGACGCGCTTATTCTGTTTGACGCCCCCCATCCGGTGGCTGCGTGACATCAGTTGAGTCAGCCTGGATGGCAGACGGTACAGTGATTGTGCACCAATGTTTAGACACAGCGGTGCTACACCGCACTGCTAAGTGCAAAAAAGCCCGTCGGTCCGTGGGTTTCTTTTTTTTATTTCGACTACGCTAACACGCGACTACGCTGCTACCCCACTACGCTGTAACGCGCTTACTTTGGACTACGTTAGCACGCCCTAAGCGTCTTTTCGCTTCTCCTGCGAATGGCGTTGAAGATTTTTGGCTGAGGTATACCCTGACTTGGGGGCTGGTTCAATGTGCCGTCCTTCCAACGGCTCCCACGTTTGCTCTTTGCAGCCTGTACGTATGCATTTGCTAAAGTTAAACCGCTAAAGAGATGTCCTGTTTGCACAGGTCGAGTCTTACGGCGGCTGTATAAATGCAGGCGACTCGATTGCACTTCTCAAGCGCGCACGCACGCACGCACTAGTAATGCGCCCTCGGCGAGGGGGGGGGGGGAGGGGGGGAAGCGGCGCGGAAGGCGCACGCGGTCCGAGTCTACTGCGTCCACGGCGCCATAAATAATAACAGCGCGCGCGGCCTGCTCGGCCGACGTCCGCGATGACCGCTTTGCTGCGGAAATGAGGCTCGCGGCGGCCGCGCGGCGCCGTGTTTGGGATCCGGTGACCTGCGAGCGGGGCTTAATTTGGCCCGGCAAGCAGCCCGCACGGAGCACCGAATCAGTGTCACCCAAATAAGACAACCGAGATGGCAGTAATTCCATCAGTGACTCTTAATTAGAGCGGAGCAGTGGCACGCTTCGCGGCGGAATGGACGCGGCGGTGAGTCCGTGATTCTATTTGCCTTCGCGACAGGATGCGTGTGGTGAGAGGAGGAAACCGGTTCCGCTTAATTTACTGCGGGTTATTACTCATTATTGTTGAGGATGTTGTCGAGGGAGCTTCCATGAAGCATAATATGAAACCAGCGATACATATATATATATATATATATATATGTGTGTGTGTGTGTGTGTGTGTGTGTGTGTGTGTGTGTGTGTGTGTGTGTGTGTGTGTGTGTGTGTGTGTGTGTGTGTGTGTGTGTGTGTGTGTGTGTGTGTGTGTGTGCCAATGGAAAGTGCTGTAGATCCGGTGCATAGGTAGTTGAGAAACGAAGGTGCGCACTTACTAAAATTGCATCTGTAATGTTTTTATTCGCCATAATTATTCTGACGAAGGGCGTGCCACGGCCGGAACGTTAAAAACATCACACACCAACCACACACACACATTTCGCGTGCAAATTCACGCAATATTGCCGCGCGACTGGTCGCTCGAGGCACTTTGCGTGTATTCTTTAGCCAGAGTTTAAAGGTATGCGTCTCAAATTTTTCCATAGCTGGAAACGGTCTGAGTCTTCTGGTGAAGAAGTCAATGAATCTAAGTTGCATAATTACTTGTGGAATTACTACTTCCAGCCATCTTAAGATGCATGCCTCTCGCTTAAAGGTAATGACGAAGAAATCGCGCTTAATTATCGCATCTTCCCTATATTTAAGGAATTTCGAACACATCCTCTGAAACACCGTGTGTAATACTGGGTGTCCCAAAGTAACTCTGTAGTGAGAAAATAAACAAAAAAGAATATGATGATAATTGAGAATGACATCGCAGTTTGACTTCCGATATGACAGCGAGCCTGTGGTTCGTCTGATAACCTCTGTGGGGTGCACGGGTGTACGAATACAATCCTCACAGGTCACTGCAGGAGCTACACACACAACCATTATCCAGCGCATTGCACGGGTAATTTCAGAAACCATCCACCGAGTGTTTAACATTATGCAGCGTCGTGTGCAGACATGTCTTCAAGCCAGTGACGGATATTTTCAGCGTCTCCTGTATTCATCGCTGCCCTGCCGTAGGTAAAACTTAAAATTTTAGGACCGCATGTTCCACTGCACAGTTACTCTTCGGAAATCCAGTATGTGCAACATCAAATTGCCTTATACATCCGTTTTCTTTTTTTTTCGTATAAGAACGAAGTCCAACTTCTCAAAAAATTGCCCTAGCAAATTTTGGAAAGTGATATCGCCTGAGCCTTCGAGGGAATTGCCTCCCATATCTTCATGTGAAGGTTCTTCGTTGGGTGCTGCTGATTTGTTGCGTGCATTTAATTCATATTTCTGCAGTGTTTTTGTGAAAGCCCCCTGGTGTTGACAATTCAAAGACTAGTAATGTACTTGGTTGTGACGCCTCTCCAATTCCTCGTATATATATAACCTCGAAAACTTCCTCATTTAGTGCCGATGTTAAAAACAGTGGATAATAATGCCATGACCAATTATCGACCGATATACGTGACAGTAAAGGCAAATATTAAATAAAGATAAAGTGATAAATTAATGCTCGAGAGCGTCTAAGGTGTCGATATTATCGCGAAGAGAGCTTTAGTGATCGCGAGATTGAGATAAATGCAGAGCACGATTTCAGACTCCCCCGGGGACATTCAGGTACGAGCCCGATGACGTAGAAGCCCCTCATTATAATTCTGTCACTTGTACTCAACCACTGATAATAAAACAATCATTGCATTGCGCTATAAGACTCGAGAAAAGTCTACTTGTCCAGTTCTATTCGACGTTTAGAAAAAAAAAATAACTGAATGACGTTACCCTTGACAACGACGCGTGCGCGGTCGAAAGGTTTCCTTTTCGCTCGACACTGCGTCGCCCGTGCTCTGCCGTTTCAGCACTTTCGTTAACGCGTAGCGCTGCGCTGGTTTTGCAAACTCACGAAACTCGCACAAAGTACAAGGATAGCAGAGTAATGCCACGCCGGCAGCGCGAGCCCTCAGCAGCGTGTGAGGCTCTTCGCAGCTTGAAATGGAGCGCAGCATCGCGAGCCAATGAGTGGTTGTCAGGCTCATCAACGAATTTTGTCACTGCGAAATTTCTGGAATGGTATTTTAACAGTCCACGTGGACTCAATACTTGCCTTTAAGTGTCCCTTCAACATCTTTCACTTGCAACACGTTAGAACACATTGTCGTCTCAGATCACGTAATACATACCTAACAACAACAAAATCATTTGCTAACCAAAATGGCTTTCAGCAGAGACGATCTTGTCAGACACAGCTTTCCCAACGAACAACTGACATTCACACCAACCTGCATGAACTTACGCAAACTGATGCAGTGCTTATTGATTTCGGAAAGGCGTTGGGTCACGTAGGTCACAGGCGTTTGATTTATAAGATGAGGCGTATTGAAATAGAAAATACAGTCAGTGATTGAATTTAAAAATATTCATGCGACAGACGTCACGCGGTATTTGTTGATAATATTGCAACTAGCTTCGAGCACGTGAAGCATGGCGTGCCCCAGGGCTGAGTATCGGGCCCAACGCTGTTTCTTGTCTACATAAACGATATTCACATTGCTAGAAATTCAAAAATTCCTATATTTTCCAACGACTGTGTTACTTATCGGGCTGTTACTGACCGTGAAGATTGCAGTGAACTAGAAAAGGAGCTGCAGAAAATAAACCAACGATGTTTTCATTGGCCAACGAGTAATAATATCAAGAAAACAAAGCTAATGCGGTTTATTACCGGAAATACTTCTTGTCGCGCACTTATGCAATAAATGGTGATAACATTGAATCAGTCGAGCCATATAAATATTTAGGTGTCCATTTAACTACTAATCTGTCGTGGAACACACGTATTGACCGTTGGGGAAAGCAAATATGACTCTTGGTTTTCTCCGACGTACTCTTCGCCAAGCTAACAAGGATACAAAACCTCTTGCCTACAACTCAATCGCGCGATTTAACCGTGAATATTCTTCAGGTATTTGGAGCCCTGTTTACGCTTGCCTCATCAAAATATTAGGCAAACTAAAGCCGCTAGGTTCATCGTATCTGATTACTCTTGCTATTCAAGTATATCTAAAATTAAAAACCACCTTGACTTTGCATCACTAGGAAGAATGCGGAAAGCTTTTCGAATAACATTCTTTCACAAGATATATCACATCCCTGCTCCTTGCTCTACAACAATAATAAAGGCAGCAGCTGCAGCTTTATCGCGCTTGCACCACAGTTTCAAGCGTCACCACCTTTTCGCCTGCGCTGCTGACCTACTCAGTATTTCGTTTCTCCACTTGGCAATTCAGGAGTGGAATCAGTTGCCGAGATCAGTAGCTGACATAGTCAGTGCAGATAAATTTTCAGAAGCACTGAACCATATTTTTTTTTTTTCGCGTACCAAAGGCCGCTAACACAAATAAAAATGTTCCGAATTGTTTCCACCCCCGTGAAATGGCATGTAATGGTTTCGCTCACATCATGTATTGCTTAACTTTTTTTCTCATGCTGTTTTCAAGGAATCCTTTTATGCTTCGGTATTTGATTTTCCTAATTGCTGTACTGTAGTTTCCATTGGAAGTGTTTTTCTTGTATACTTGGGAACGATATATATATATATATATATATATATATATATATATATATATATATATATATATATATATATATATATATATATGTGTGTGGGAAATGAGGAACTGTACCTGTACTTTATGCAAGCGTTTCTCTACAATGTTTTCTAGGACTACTGTACAAAATTTTGGCACCGCTGCAGATCTTTGTTGCACGAATGAAATTGTCGGTGGTCATTTTACTAAAATGTCTTCTCTTCTATATAATTAATGCTCGATGGGTCTTTAGGGCAAATAAAAGAAAAAGAAAAGAAACAATGGAGAGCTTGGCGCCATAACGTAAAGCTATTCCAAACTGTTTCTCTTCCATTTCTGCAATCAGCCCTCCACTATTGGTCAAATATTTTTCGGGCTAACCCCACTTAACCTGTCTGTCAGGCGGCGTCACAAAAACGGCGAAACAAATCTGATATATGGCGTGTACACACTCGTTATGCGCGATTTGAGCGAACAAACGATAATTATTTCTCATTCCGCATCGTTTTCCCCATCAGGCCTCCCTTGTTGGGCAAAAGTTTTCGGGCTGCGCCCACTTCGCCTTTCTTTCACGCGGCGTCACAAAACCGCGAAATCTCGCCGCGTGTACGCATTAAATATGCATTAATATGCCGAACAAAACTAAACTTTTTTTTTCGGAATAACCGGACGCTGCCCCGTTCCGAAAGGAATAGAAGACGTCTGCCTACCGATCGCTCAAGCACTGGCATCTCCGAGCTGCCAGGGAGAACGGTTTTATTTGCGTATAATAAAATTTTTTACTGGCATTATAACGTGTCGAGTCCTTTCGGCACGTATACCGCATCGCTCTGCGAACTGTTCTTCGTTGAGGATCCATTTTAGCGACATTTTTAACCTCCCCATGCATGCCGCCACAATTTTCGAGCAGCCACAGCAAGCTAAGCGAAGGGAAGACGGCGAATCCCAGACGCCGGCAACGCTCTCCTCATCCGGTTATCTAGTTTCGCTGCGCTGTCTCGGCCCCACTGGAACCCTGTCCATTTCTGCGAACTCCTCGCCTATTTCCAGCCTATTAAATAAGAAAAACTGCTCAATGTAGGCAATGTCATTCGCTTTCAAAGCAATCAAAAGTGACCTTGTTTTAAACGAGAAGACCGTTTTATGGGGCGGTTCAAGCAATGCCGCAGGTCACCGCCCGATTTTTACGTCGGTGATTACGTAAAATTGACGTCAGCAGATCGGAATAAAAACAGTATGGAATAGTATACGTTTTCGCGGGGCACTTTGCTCCACAGGAACGAGATGGCAGCGCGGTTACGAAACCACTACAACCTCTGCCTTACTTCTTGCTGTCAGAAAAACAACTGGGCATTCGCTAACGCACTGTGCTCCATTCACGCTGCAAAATGTGGAGCCGTAGAGGGAACACGTGTGCTGTAGTTGGCTGCCAAAGTAGTGACTGGCGTATTAAGAAATGAAATCAATCTCTGGTACCACGTTCACGGACCGCTGCTACATAATGACTGTCTGTTTCCCCGGCACCTCGCAATGCACGGCTTTCCCCGCGGATAAAAAAGTTCCCTCACCCGCCAGCGTAGTATCGCTAACCCACAAATAAATGAGTTCAATCCCGGAACGGCGGCAAGAGTACCGCCCGTTACACATCGACGAAAGCAGTAGCGCCGCTTCCTGTCGCAGTAAGTTTCTGGCGCTTTACACACGTGCACCCCAACCCACACGCACATTTACGCCCACTATATCGCCAACGGGTCAGGAAAAGGTCAATGGGCGCACACTTGAATCAATGCGCCGAAGCGTGGGTGACGAGACTACGCCAACAGCTCATGAATGTTCGAAGCTGAACGTTTCGTGGCGGTTCAGATTAACTCTTTCCCTAAATATAGCGGAAAGAGGTGTGTTTGTAGGTTACGCCAGATCTATTTTTTTCTGCAGTTTTATGTAATATTTATTGTAATACATAAACAAATAGCAGAATTAATGCACTTTGCAAGCATGAAAGTTTTGTTAACGCAATATATGTCTTAGAAAATATATAAATTGCCAGAATCAAGATTCAAACGGGCCCCTCGGTTAACCCCCTTTCTTATCGTCCTTACATAACGAGGGTCTCGAATCTGGCAACATTGATGCCTTCAGGTAGCACGTGTGAGTTTATTGACCAGTTACCTTCACCCAAAAAATATCACGTACTCTTGACGCCTGCGGCTGAAAGGATGTTCCACATCCGCCGCCAAGGTTTGTGAGTTGTAGCGCTGGCTAACACTCCCAGGGTTAGTTCTAGTAGTAACACATAAATACCCCAGGAAGTGGATGGGAAGACGGCGCCGCGGTGGCTCAATTGGTAGAGCATCGCACGCGTAATGCGAAGACGTGGGATCGTTCCCCACCTGCGGAAAGTTATTTTTTTCATCCACTTTCAATTCCATTATTTTCTCATTTCTTTATTTCAATTACTAAGTGCAAGTAATTTCCCCTGTGTTGTCCTTGGTGTTGGCTTCTTATGATATCATTAAAAAAAACGGACCCCTCGGTTAAGCCCTTTCTTCTCGTTCAGAATCAAGATTGTGGAATAATATTGACAAACGTTTGTAAAGACGCGCTTGTATCTACTAATAAAAATACGTAAAAAAATTATGATATACAAAATGCATTGCAGTCTAATAGGCATTATGTCCGAAAAAGTCGAAATTTTTCATTGAACAGGTATTAAACTACAAAAATTTAACTGCAAGCAGTACAGTTGGGCGTGCCGGGCTGCGGCCGCCGAGGTTCTGGGCTAGTTTGCTTCGTCATCGCTCTCAGAGTCCGACCATGGTCCGACGAAAAGGCAGCATCCTCAGACTAGCTGCTGCTCGATCTATCGATAGAATGAACCGCAGGCACAGCGGAATCAAGAGATCTGCGATCTTTCGAAGCGCGCCGATCCCGGCGGCAGCTATTTTGCAGGAGACGTTCATTTGAGGGATCGCCAGTCGTTTGTGCGCAGGCGCGAGTAAGAGCGGGCGCAAGAGAGAAAATTTGGGGGCTTTTGCTCCTTGAATATATGACTGTGCCTAGGCATTACGGAGGAGGTTTCTTAACGCGTGTTGTATGCGTTTGTCCCCTAGACATGCGGAGTGCGGTCGAGTTTGTTTACACTCCGCCGCTGGCAGCGCGCGCGGTGAGGCAGTGGGCGCGGACGCCCCATTTGGTGATCGCTGTGTCTGAAGGGGCAAGGTTCTGACTGGTATTGTGTAATTCGCGGGTCACTTTTTTCGTCGCGACGATAGCTTGGATTATTTTACGAGCACTAGCTGCTCCAACAGCTAGGCCAATGTAACCGGCAAACAGAGGCCTCAGGAGAGCACCTGAGGTTATAATAAAGCAGGCGACGCATTATCTCCAGCGCACCCAAGGCGTAGCGGGGGGACCAAAGCTGGAAGCAGGGCGGCCCGTGGGTTGGGGCTGCGGAGGCTGAAGCGTGCCAGCCCCGACCGACGGACCAGTCCGGGTTCTAGCTGTGGTGTCCCCGTTGCAGCTTTGGTGTCCTGGAGGCGCCGCAAATAATGCGAAATAACGACAGGTTGTTACAATTAGTAAAAAAAAAGGCTATATAATAAATATAGTTACGCCCAGCCGCCAACTTGTGACGCTAAGTTTAGTAGTACCGCGCCCGCCGACTTCTGCAACGCCAGTCAGAACTTTGCTTCTGAAGGTACGTCGGACAGACTTTCTCGCGCCTGTGGCGCTGGTGCTCAGTCAGTCATCGTCACCGGCGGCCTTTCAGCCACTTCCGTTCAACCGCGGTCGCTAAGGTGCGCTGCCTTCTAGATATTCAATATATGCGGTCCAGGCTCTAATACGGTCGCAACTGCTCTCACAGAAACATCTGTGATGTTATTTACAAGGTACTTCGCCGTAAGGCGCGAGAAAGCTACGTTCCACCACGACTAACTTAGCCTGCTGCTTCAGCTACTTAACCGCGCCCGCAGTCAACGTCCGATCGTAAACAAACTGGACACCACTCCGCAATGCCGGCACGCCTAGGGAGAATAGCCTACAACACGCGCTAAGCAGCCCCCTCCGTAGTACCTAGGGAGAGCCATATATTCAAGGAGCAAAAGCCCCCAGATGTTCTCTCTCGCGCCCGCTCTTACTCGCGCCTCCGCACAGTGAACGTCTCTAGCTATCTTGCTTTCTACTTCGACTTTTTGACAATCGCGAAACTTCAAAGCGCGTTCAAAAATCACCGCCTGGTGGGAAAAAAAGCGACCTGCTTAGAAAATCAAAATATAGTTCTCCTCCTTCACGTACGAAGGCGCAGTGTCTCATGAGCGAGGA
Source organism: Dermacentor albipictus (assembly GCF_038994185.2). NCBI lineage: Eukaryota > Metazoa > Arthropoda > Arachnida > Ixodida > Ixodidae > Dermacentor > Dermacentor albipictus. The sequence continues at coordinate 81,782,396 of NC_091821.1, forward strand.
GAGTGAGAAGAAGAGAGGGCGGGCTAGGCAGGTGGGAGGGTGGGGTGTCAGGTGCCCGGAGTGTATTTCGGTATTTGTAGCGTGCGCATTTGAGGCCAGCGCGACGTTGCTTCACTGCAGCGTCAGTGGCACGACGCCCACTCATGAATCAATAGTGTCATCCGTAATTGCACCACCGCAGTGCCGTTGTCACCGAGTTAGGCCGAGAGTCGGGGTGTATATGCAATTCCCGCATTCGCTGTCGGCGCTGACATTAGATAGGCGGCATCAAGTGCTCGAGTCTAATATTGCGCCAGGGCCGCAAGAAGTTCGCACGTGTTATACGAGCGACGCGAGTTAGCGACTCTCGCTTAATAACTAGGGACAGCTATGTAATTTATGGACATCTTGAAGAAAATTCTTCCCTTCTGATCCACTGACTTGCTCGCGCTGAAATGTCGAACGGATATCGCGTGCGCGGGTGACTTTCGCCTACCACAGCGCATGGCGGCGGCACTTTGCCGGTTCATCGGCTAAAAAACGACAATGAAATGAAACACTGCCGTGAGAGGCGATGACGCAGCCCCGCTCAAAAGTCTCGGTGCCATATCCAGCCGAAGGCATTAAGCGACGCCACGCGTCTCGTCGCAGGCGATATCTTTTCTCATTTCTTTTCTCTCATTTTTGCCCCCTATTGGAAGCAGATAAAGCAATGTCGAGAAAAGGCAGCATTCGGCAAATGCGATCCGAAAGTGCTGAAGGGCCAGTGACCTATGCGATACAAAAGCATTTTAAAGCCTTTTCCGGTGAACAGTGCAGCCGAGCGGGCTGTGCGCGCTGTGACGTGCGAGTGGACGTATAGTGGTTAAACCGGAGTGAGAGTCATCTTTCGTATACGTCCCTCCATAGCATCCACTGCCCCCGAGAAAATCAGTCGACTACCTTGAAACAGACAGCTACTGTGACAGACACTCGGAAACACAGGTCCACTGTAGATGTTTTCGCGCGTGTACCCGCTTAAGAAAACCAAACCTGTCGTCTGGGATAACAAAGGACTCTCAATAGGGGCTCACGTCGAGCATCTCTGCTGACTCGTACGTACGTTCAACTTGCGCAAGTACCTATATTAGCTTTCTATGTTAGCTCCCTTGTCGTTTGTGAAATATCCCGAGTCAGGGTTGGTTTAGTGTTTCACAAGACTTTCTAATATTGGTACGTGCCTTCTGCAAACTACAGTGTCACTGGACACTTCTTTTGCAATATGAATGTCAGCGATGCAAGAAGGCAGCTGAACAGTGCAGTTTAATAAAGCACCAAAGTTTTTACTCTTTGTTATAGGTTTCGACACCTGGCTGTTTTTTTTTTTTTTTTTTGCGGCCAGCGCAGTAAACGTTAGTATGCACCTTGATGACTTTTTCTTGTATTCGCTAATGCCTGTGGCCTACAGGTAAATCCAGCCTGTCCACAGCAAATGGTGTTTGCCTGAGGTCGCCTGTCGTCGTCTGTACTTGCTCAACCCCTCGATGCAACTGCACCTGTGAACTGGTTTTTCCCTGTATGAAGCAACATTAAGCTGTCGCTTGCGCCTATCGTCGCTTTCATGAACGACTGCTCCTCCTTGGAATTGGAATGGCCGTAAGCGCTGTTTACAACACTCGCGATCGCGAAGGAACAGTAGAACACATACTATACATATGTGGCTTCTCTTTGAAGATCAACGACTAGCCCTCCACACCACCCGTAGCCAGCTAGGTGGAAGACCTTTCACCGGGAGAAAGACCTTGGATTTATGTACTCGCACAAAGCAGCAGCATTAAGCCACAAAAGTGCTGCTGCAGATACCGAAATCAACCTGACTGAGTGACCGTCTACTAGCCGTGACAACTTAGTTGCTATATGACGTTGCGCTGCTAAGCTCGAGATCGCGGGTACGATCCCGTCTGTGGTGGCCGCATTTCGATGGCGGCGAAATGAAAGAACACTCGTCTACTTAGATCTAGGTGCACGTTAAAGAACCCCAGCTGGTCAAAATTATTCCGGAGTCCCCCACTACGGCATGCCTCATAATCAGATTGTGATTTCGGCACGTAAAACCACAGTTTTTTTTTTTTTATGAGTGGCTGTCAGGCAACGATGAACATTGCGGATCGCCTGCGTCTCCAGCGCACCTTGAACTGCCCTCTTTTTCTCTGTTGAGGTAGAATAGGGTGGCCAATAGGGCTGGGTCTTGGTTAACATCCCTGACTTTTTCTACTTCTCTCTTTCTATGTCTTTGTCATCATCATCATCATCAGCCTGGTTGCACCCACTGCAGGGCAAAGGCCTCTCCCATGCTTCTCCAACAACCCCGGTCATGTACTAATTGTAACCATGCCGTGCCTGCAAACTTCTTAATCTCATCCGCCCACCTAAGTTTCTGCCGCCCCCTGCTACGCTTCCCTTCCCTTGGGATCCAGTCCGTAACCCTTAATGACCATCGGTTATCTTCCCTCCTCATTACATGCCCTGCCCATGCCCATTTCTTTTTCTTGATTTCAACTAAGATGTCATTAACTCGCGTTTGTTCCCTCACCCAATCTGCTCTTTTCTTATCCCTTAACGTTACACCTATCATTCTTCTTTCCATAGCTCGTTGTGTCGTCCTCAATTTGAGTAGAACCTTTTCGTAAGCCTCCAGGTTTCTGCCCCGTAGGTGAGTACTGGTAAGACACAGCTATTATATACTTTTCTCTTTGTCTTTGTACCGTTTTGTATATGTTCGTACAAAAATTAGCTATACTACTCCTGCCTTTGGCAGGGATTAATCTGAGAAATATGCATGCTTAATCAGTTATGCGTATCATGTCTATTGCTAGTGTTCTCGTCTAAAAATGCACCTTCTCTAGTACATTCAACTGGGTAAAGCTTCGTTGTTTTTCATTTCCGATTGTGCTTTTTGTCTCTAATGGTCATTAAGAAGCAGCGCTTTCCCTTACCATTTCAGCGCGGCAGTGGTGCCTCCGAGCGGACCAGTCCCCCACGAAAGCTTCAAAAGCTATGGTGGCCGCTTCTCGTGCAGCACGTCAAGAACGCGTGCTAGGCCAGGAGGCATGAGCCTACCAGGAGGGCCAGAGTTGGGCTTTAGTTCCTTTGGAACTAATAAATGTTATTTCTCTCTCTCTTCGTGACGCACATATTTGCGCACATTTGGGAAAAATTCAACACACACACACACACACACACACACACCCACACACACATTGGAAGATTAATGTGTTTTCCTTTCCGCTCATAAGGTTTGCGAAGCTTATAGAGATGTGCGGTAAATGTAATTAATGTTTCATTTCTTTACTCATACTTGCCGGGTTCTCTGCTACATTCTTGCGGCGCTTCGCTATAAACAGTGTCTTTGCAATAATAAGAAATAGTGGGTAGAGACCGCGGCATTCTGCGTGCGATCTTCTTTTCTTCATCTTTCCAGGTAAGTGTATACCTACGCTCGGAAGCACAAGGAAATGACGAAGGTAAGTCACAACGGGGTGAAACCGAGACGACATGTTCGGCGCAAGGCACAAATCGCTTCGGCTTCTGCCGGCGCCCCACATACACCGTTTTCCTCATCCTTCTCCGGCCACTTCTGTGATCTGCCTCTTATTTCTCCCCAGTCTGTTTCGGTTTCGTCAATTTTGTATACGCCTTTTTCATCCACAGTGTGCCCCCCTCGTGTCTGTCACGGATTCCCCTGTTGCACGGAAGTTGAAGCGAACGAAGGCAGAGGGGTGAAGGCAGAGGGCATTCTGGAGGGCTGCACTGCTATAGCAGGAGAAATTCCCCGAGTTTCGGCCCCAACCCTAAATGCATATTTTATACAGAACGCCCGGCGTAACGAAAATCCTGTCTTCGGCTCCTGCGCGGCTGTTCAATCCGGCTCCGTCATGCGCGCCGGCGGTATTCGGCCAGCCATCCCGCCCGCAGATAGACGAGCAGCGTTTCTCTCGGGCCTCCCGCCTGCTACCTCCGCAGGCGCGTCTCGCGTAACTGCACAGCGTCTTCCCTTTTTTTCTGCCTTATTTTGCGTTTCTTCAAATATACGCTTTCTGCCTCCATGCCAGCCGCCCTCCGAGATGGCTGGCACGTCATGCGCGGTTCTCGTTTTCCTTTTTCCTGCTGCGCCTACGTACACGCAATCCCGCGGTCGCCACCGTCGTCGTCATATAACGTCGTCGACGCGGCATTGACTCCCGCTTTATTCCTATACAGCGCGTGGCTTATACGCGTGTTTATGCGCCGCGCTTGGTCGTTTTCCGTTCGCTTTTATTTTGACCCCCTTCCTCCCTGCTCGCTTGGCTTCTCGTTCCCGGAGCGGCACGCAGAAGGCCGGTTTTCATCGGGGCGTGTCCCGCGCGCGGCGTGTCACATAACTCACCCCAAATTTACAAACGACGGCGAAGACGCCGGCGCCGAGGAGGGCAAGGGGGAGTGGCCGCGGTGGTGGTGGCTATGTTCCCTCAGCCCGTAATAGTAAGTGGTGCCAGACCGCACGCTGTGCGGACCGACGCTGCACGCTCTTCTTTTGGGGTCACCCTACTCGGCAAGCGGCCGCTGCCGGGATCCCCGGCTGCGCGGGTCGGCATCTTTAGGCACGATAGGGAATCTGTTCAGCTCTTTTTCTTCCCCTTGGGTGCAACTCTGACAAAAAAAAAATCATAAAGTCAAGAGGCAGCTCTATGGAGGTGCCTCACTTTCTTTCGTTTCTTTTCTTTTTTTGTTTTCGTTTTTTTTTATTATGAGTACCGGCACTTTCATCATAACGGCCTGGAAATGTCACGAACATCGAGGTTCACTGCCCTGCGCACTCGCGCCCCGCATTCCCTCCCGTGGTGCACCAGCGCGCGCTATTCGACAGGAATGGCTTGGGCGAGGTAGGGCGATAATGACGCCGTGCACTAGGGAATCGCCCGTGGTTCGAAAGCCCGACTCGTTTCGGCGGACGACAGCTACAAAGTTACCTTTTTTTCTTTATTATAATTATAATTATTTTTTTTACGCATGACCGCTGCGTCGTAAGAGGGAAAAAGAGAGAGAGAGAGAGAGAAAATGATAAAAGGAAGGTAGGGAGGTTAACCAGGACTGAGCCCGGTTGGCTACCCTACACTGGGGAAAGGGAAAGGGGGACGGAAAGATGAAAAGAAGAGAAAGTCCACTGGAGATATCAGTCGGTCACTCAGTCCGAATCACAGGCGCTCACTCAATCCGGTCGCTTTCAAATACCGCAGCAGCGCTTTTGTGGCCTTTTGTAGCTGCGATATGCGAGGCCAAGGTCCCAAGATCTTCTTCAAGGTGAACGGCTTCCCATCCAGCTGATTGAGAGCTGTGCAGAGGTCTTGCCTTTCGTTTTCATAAGATGGGCAGTAGCACAGTAGGTGTTCTATGGTTTCCTCGACACCGCAGGCATTGCACTCGGCGCTATCAGCCATTCCAATCAGAAATGCATAAGCATTTGTGAATGCGACTCCCAAACGTAAGCGGCACAGCACTGTTTCCTCATTTCGCGGAAGACCTGGTAACAGCCGCAGTTGCATAGAGGGATCGAGGGAATGCAAGCGATGGTGAGTGAATTCAGATGTGTGCCACTTCTCCAATGTCAAAGAGTGCGCTAGCTTGCCTAATGGTTGGGCTGCGTCGGTCCGCGATAAAGGTATTGAAACAAGGGTTGCTCCTTCGTGTGCTTTTCTAGCAGCTTCGTCAGCGAGGTCGTTGCCGGAGATACCGCAATGACCAGGCAGCCACTGAAACACGACGTCGTGTCCTTTCGCGATCATGAGATGGTGCATTTCTCGTATCTCCGACACGAGTTGTTCACATGACCCGCGACGAAGAGATGCCAGAAGACATTGTAAGGCTGCCTTGGAATCACAGAATATAGCCCACCGATTAGCCGGTTGGTTATTAATATAATCAACGGCACCTCGGAGGGCAACAAGCTCCGAACCAGTCGAGTTTGTCAAATGAGAAATCTTGTATTGGATGCTTAGTGATCGTGATGGTATAACCACTGCGCTGGTGGAGCTGGTCTGAGTGGAAGAGCCATCCGTATATATGTGTATTCGATCAAAGTAGAAAGTGTGCAAACAATCCAGAGCTGCTTGCTTCAAAGCCAAGGTAGGCAGGTCGGTCTTCTTTCTTATTCCTGGAACCGTAAGACGCACTTGAGGTTGTTTTAAACACCACAAAGCTGAGGTTGAACGTGAAGAGGGTGTGAAACCCGATGGTAAGGAGGCACGATGGATGTTGACCTTGTTGGAGAAGGACGCCTGTGGTCGTCGTTCCGGCAGGCACGCAAGAGAGCTTGACTGCATCCGTGAAACATGACGAACATGGGCTCTAAGCGTTTCGGTACTAATATAAGTCGTGATGGGATGGTCTTGAGCCATTACAATGGTTCCAGCTGTTGAGGCGCTGCGCGGAAGGCCTAGGCAAACACGTAGTGCCTGCGCCTGCACGCTCTGAAGTTCTCGAAGATTTGACTTGCATGTTTTAGCAAGCACGGGAGAACTGTAGCGTAGGAATCCGATGAACAGTGCTCTATATAACTGTAGCATGGAGCCCACTGACGATCCCCATGTTTTGCCGGCGATAAACTTGAAAACGTGAACAATAGATGTGAGCTTCTTCTTTAAGTGGGCAACATGAGGGCTCCAAGTGAGGTCTCGGTCTACAATGACGCCCAAAAACCGGTGATTTCTCTTGTAGGAGATAGGCTGACCTTTGATGCATACCGGATAAGGACTCATCGCTTTTCGCGTAAAAGCGACTATCGCACATTTTTCTGTTGAGATGGTAAGGCCTTGTGCGTGAAGGTAGTCAGATGCCTGCGTTGCTGCTTTCTGTAGCCGTGCGCGAACCTGCAGGCGAGTGACCGCTGATGTCCAGATGCAGATGTCGTCGGCGTAGATTGAAACACTCACTGTTTCTGGTAGGGATTTGGCCAGCCCAAGAAGCGCGAGGTTGAAAAGAATAGGGCTTAGAACACCACCTTGGGGAACGCCTCGGCATGTGTAGTGGTCGGTAGTCGGACCATCTTCCGTTCGTACGAACAAGGACCTTTGTGTCAAGTAGTTACTGACCCAACGATATACTCGTCCTCCTAGGTCAATTGTCAAAAGTGCGTCTAGAATGGTTTGATGGAAAACGTTGTCGTAAGCGCCTTTCACGTCAAGAAAGAGTGCTACTGATAATCGCTTCCGATATTTTTGTTGTTCCACAGATGTTACTAGATCGATGACATTGTCAATCGATGAACGACCCCGTCGAAATCCCGCCATAGAGTCAGGGTAAATCTTGTGGTGTTCAAGGTACCATTCGAGACGCATGAGGATCATACGTTCCATGAGCTTCCCGACGTAGCTGGCAAGAGCTATAGGCCGATAGGATGCCAGTTCGAGCGGTGACTTTCCTGCTTTTAGAAGCGGTACCAGGCGGCTGCGTTTCCATTCCTGTGGGACGACACCATCTTGCCATGAACTATTAAAAATGCTGAGGAGTTCTCTTCGTGCTTCTCTGCCTAGGTGGCGCAAAGCAGTATACGTTATGCCATCGGGCCCTGGTGAAGACGAACACTTACAGAGCGCCATAGCAGCTTCTAGCTCTTCCATAGAGAATGGAGCGTCCATACTTGCATCTCGTGGGCCGGGGATGTTGCCTAGAGCCATGTCAGGGACTAAAACTGCGCCGCCGGCGACGTTCGCACAAAATTCCTCTGCGACGTCTATCTCACAGCGGTTTTGATAGAGAGCAAGGGCGTTGAATGGGTGTCGTTGCTGGGGACTTGAGCAAGACCCCGTAGGGTACGCCATACACAGGACAATGGCTTGCGGGGGTCTAGTGAGTCGCAAAAACACTTCCATCTTTGATTCGCTAGCTTATCCATACGGCGTCTGATCTTCTTTTGCATGCGCCGAGCTTCCCTGAGGTCAAGAATTGACTTCGTGCGCCTGTACCTCCTTTCAGCTCGGCGACGTAGTGCACGAAGCCTTTCCAATTCAATGTCATTCACTGTACGCTTTGATGGATGTGTGAAGCAGCGTGTACAATCTTGCATAGCGTCCGCAATTATGTCTTCTAATCTGCGTGCAATATGTGTCTTGCATGTGTCTTCTACGCGATCTTGAAAGACTGACCAGTCGATTTGGCGAGAAACAACCGGTAATGTGGCGTCTAGTCCATCAATTCTCACATAGGTAAGTATATGATCACTTCCATGGGTTTCAATATCAGTGAACCACTGCACGCTCAAAGTCAGGCAACGTGACACCAAAGTCAAGTCAAGGCAGCTACTGTACTTAGTTCCTCGCAGAAATGTCGGGCTTCCGTCATTTAGAAGACACAGGTTGTGGCCTGATGCAAAGGATACTAGTGACCTGCCCCTCGAATTTATCCTGGAGCTTCCCCATATATGGTGGTGAGCGTTGAAGTCCCCTGTTATTATCCAAGGACCGGGAGTAGCAGCCATAATATATTCCAGTCTTTTTCTATCAAACTGACTTGTTGGGGAAAGGTAGACGCCGATAAGAGTAAAAGACAGCTTCTTCTTTTTCACAGTAACAGAGACGTATTGGTTACCGTCGTGTGGCGCTACTTGTTGGGAAAAATACGTAAGGTCCTTGCGAATGTAGACCAGAACCTTACTGCTACGGACACACGTGTTGGAAACAAAAGATTCATATCCCGACAGTCTTATGGAAGCTGATAAGTTCGGTTCACAGATGACTAGTATAGGAAAATGGTTTGCAAATACGAACGGTCGAAAATCCGAAATACGGGACCTCAGGCCTCTCGCATTCCATTGGAATATGGAGGCATTTCTCACATCATCCCGGAACGATCGTTGGTGGTGTCGATTAGCCATGGTTCTGCTGTAGAAGTTCTCAAGCACTGGACTTCTGAAGGCTCGCCAGAACCGGACTGATGGCATCCAGCACTTGCAATGCACTTCGAGCTGTTGGTGTCTGTAGCTTGTCCAGAAGAACACGAATAGCACTCACCAGAGAGCTGATCATAACAACAATTTGTTGATCTTGGTCCGCCAATTTATCAGGAACAGACGAAGTGTCCCCTGCTGTAGAAGTATCACTCCGCTCAGTAGGGGCATGTAGCTTCGGGAGTGCAGGCCACGCGTCAGCAGCCGTGCTGTTCGATGCACCCGTGTCCTTGGAGCTGACTGCGTTTGGCCTGGGCGGAAGAGTGGGTGGTGATATACGTGTGTGGCGTTCTGCAGAGGCTTTGGAGGGTCTTGATCGATGCCGGCGACGTGATCGTCGTCGCTTAATAGATGCTGCTGCTTCTCGGTGAGACGAGTGGTCTCTAACCATTTTCTTCAATATTTGCATTTCCTTTCGAATCAAAGGGCATTCCTTCGAAGATGCATCGTGAGGGCCGCTGCAGTTTGTGCACTTCAGCACACTGGCCTCGCATGTGTTTGTGGTGTGGGGCCCAGTGCAGCGAGAACAGACGGTAGTGTTATTGCACACACTACTCACATGGCCAAGCTTCATGCACTTCCAGCACTGCAGTGGTTTTGGTATAAAAGGGCGAACTGCGTGTCGGAAGTGGCCCACTTTTACATGCGATGGGAGGGATTCGCCCTTAAATATGATCTTCACACACCGTGACGTGCCGAGACGAAACGCGTTTGTGATGATGGTGGTCTCTGTAGCTGGCTTGATTAAGATTGACAGGTCGGAGTCGACAATGGTCTCGTCAACATCGTAAATTACGCCAGTACGGACTTGTTTGCCCAGCGGAATATAAGGGCGGACTTTCATCCCGCCAAGTTCCGTGATCTTGCGCAAGGAATCCAACGCAGCCGCGTGTTCTACGTCAATCGCTAGCACGTTCTTACGGGTGTTCACTCTGATGTCTTTGATTTCGTTTGGAACCAGCGCTTCTAGATGAGAAGACACGGCTTGCCTGTTGAGGCGTCTCAGGTTGTCAGTGGCGAGAGCAGGCGAGAACAGGATGGTGAGCTCCTCGGTATCCCGCGAAGATCTCACGGTGGACTCACTCGAACTCGATGATGCGCTGAGAAATCTGCGCTTTGCTTTACGACTCCGCACCAGCTCGAAGGTGTCGTCACAAGAATCTTCACCGCTGATATAGTAGTGCATGGTGTCGTCGCTGTCCGTGTCGCTCTCGGTGCCGTTGCGCTTCCTGGAGGCAGCCGCCGCGGGCACTGCCGAGTCCGGTGGACGCGCGTGAGACTCCATCTCCATGGCAGTTAAGGAGGAAATAGCAGTCCACTGGCATAGTCTAGGAAAATCACAAAATGAGTAGAGCTGGAAGAGCCGGCGTTCTGCCTGAAGACACTTCGTCGTCTTCCTCGTAAGAGGGAAGACGACGTAAGAGGGAAGGTTGCCATTATGGTCGTCTTGCGAGCAAACTACGGTTTAAGAGGTCGGAAATATTTCCAGCTAGAAATATTTACGTGCACAAAGACTCGCTCCTTAGCATTCAGTTTATTTTGGCTTGACTTCGAGAGCTTTACGTCGCTAGACTTCCACTCCGGCGACGCTATGCAGTAACGCACGAACTGCGTTATCTCATCGCGACTGAGGGAAAATTCGGAGGACGCTTAAGCGTCGCCGACAAGAGTGGAACGCGATAGCATTCAAAGGTCCCTGACTGCTTCTCACGCTTCCCGGCAACTGCAGCTTACGTAACCGTAATGTTTACCGGAAACGCGCTGGCGCCGGACGCTATGCTCGAAGGCGAGCGTTCTGGTAGAAACGTGGCCGCTTGCGCGGGCGAATCCCGGAGCTAGTACACAGCCGCGCCAAAAGAATTACATCATTTTCGGGTTTCTGTTATTGTTTCGCACTTTAAATATTTCAGTCTGAGAAGATGTAACATAAAAGGCATGCACTACCGGTGTTTTGTTCCGTGACTTTTGCTTGTGGGATGAACGAGAAGAAAGGGAACCAAGGCGCCCGATTTTATTACACATATCATAAGAAGCCAACAGACAGACACCAAGGACAACACAGGGGAAATTACTTGTACTCACAAACTGAATTAAAGAAATTAGGAAAGAATGTAAATGAAACTGGAAAACGGTGCCGCGGTAACTTAATTGGTAAGAGCATCGTACGCTTAATGCGAAGACGTGGGTTCGTATCCCATCATGCAGTTGTTTTTTTTCACCCACTTTCATTTGCATTCATTTATCATTCCTTTAATTCAGTTAGTAAGTACATGTAATTTCCCTCATGCTGTCCTTGGTTCTTTTGTTTGTTGGCTTCTTATTGTTTGTTTGTGGGATGTCATTCTCGAAATTTCGAGAAATAACTTTGTCAAGAATGTAAGACAAGGTATGGGTAACTTTAGTGATAGGATGGTGTAGCAATGTAACCCGCGCATAAAGCGCATGTCATATAGCAAGGCGCGGCATATACATATACCTAAATATATGCCAGAATTTTCACTTACGGACAACTCCGCTGGCGACAAAACCGGATTTTCTGTGACACGGGGCCCTTAACGCCATTGCGTTAAAATGAGACGTTTTATTATGAAGGAATGAACGAACGGCTATAGACACCCATGAGAGCTCGTGGGGTTTGATATGGCGTCGCTACCTTACCTCGGCGAAAGAAGCGGAATCAACCGGTGCCCTGTTGTGGCGCAGGTCTCACTGCAACGAACGCCTCGAGAAAAGAGAGAGAGAGAGAAATGAAGAGGAAATGCAGGGAGGTTAACCAGATATCAGTCTCCGGTTTGCTACCCTTCACTGGGGATGAGAGATAGGGGTTAGAAAGATGACAGAGAGTAAAACGCAAAAAAACACGCACACATGGAGACACAAACACACAAAAGGCGTTCCAGTTAAAGACGTTCGCACAGGCCGGTAGATCGCAGAAAGCACAATATCGCTTGCACGGTCTTCTTCTGTGACGTTAGGTACCTTCGGTGGTGTAGAATTCTTTTTTCCGATAGCGGTTGGTCGCCCAGTTGGTCAAGTTCGTGACGAAGGTATTCCCTCTGTGGACTGTACTGCGGGCAAGCGCACAAAATGTGTTCAATTTATTCTTCATGGTCGCAGTGGTCGCAGGTTGCGGTGTCGGTCATCCCTATGCGGAATGCATAGGCTTTGGTAAAGGCAACGCCCAACCACAGTCGATACAAGAGCGTGGCGCCTCCTCGAGAAAACGAAATGATGAAAACAGTGAGGACATTTTGCTGTACTCAACTTCAGAGAGCGGCGCATCTGTTGACAGCTATTACGCAACTGCATATAGGAAAAGCATGATGAGATCCTTCACAGCTTTCAAGTTAGAGGTAACTATAGTGTCGGACGCGGAGCCATCGGCCGGTGCCATTGTGTTTGTACCCGAGACGCCCACACGAATCAACTGGTCAGGCAAGCCATATATATATATATATATATATATATATATATATATATATATATATATATATATTGTCACGCGTAAGGAAGGAATACGAAGACCGGCGAACGTGCTTGCGGTCCCGAGTGGGAAAAGAGGAAGAGGACGACGCTGAGTTATCAACCAGCTGGCCGCTCTTGCGTTCACCTTCGCGACCTTAAGTAAGCGGCCCCCTTCATCCGTAAGGGTGACAAACGGTCTCCTTCACGCGTAACAATATCTATATATATGATTTCTTTAAACGTAGCCAATCATATCGGCGATTTCAATAGAGGTAGCTAAACGTTTCTGGCGCAAGGGTAGTGGGCTCAGCACCCTACTCTACTACACTTGTTCACATTGCTGCGCATTGCTCACGAGATGTGCGCATGGACGTTCTCTTTTCCACGGAAGAGCTGGAGGCTTGGCTGGCCGCATGACAGTGTTCGTCTTCGCCTGAACTTGAAGGGGTAACGCATTCTGCATGGGGAAAATTCGGTCCAGATGCCCGAAATTCTCTTCTCGACCTCTGCAACAAATCATGGCGAGAAGGGTTAGTTCTTCGTGAATAGAAGTCAAGCTGCCTCGTCCTGCTTCTCAAGCCTGGCGGACCTCTATTGGACCCAACATCGTATCGTGCAGTCGCGTTGGACGAATGCGTTCGGAAGATGATGGAGGGGATGGTAATGACACGCCTGAAATGGTGTCTAGACAGCGACAACACCTACCTATAAGCTACGTCTGGCTTTGAACGTGGCGTACGATCATTTGACAATGTAATGTAAATGGTATCTTTGAAACGGCAGGAGTTTCTGAAACAACTCACATCGGCGCTATTTCTAGACGACAAGGGAGCATGTGGCAACGTTACACAACAGACCATTTTTGGACGCCTTGGAAAAGCTGCAGGAATCGGTTGCCTCGTGTTTATCACAGCTGTGTGTAATATATTTTCTTACATCATCACTGAGGATGCACCTTTCAGCGCACTTCTCGCGGTGTTTTGCAGGGTGTAGTGTTGAGCCCTACGGTGTTCAACACTGCGCTCATCGGTCTCTCCAAATAGCTGCCACTGACCGTACCACCATCAAATTATTTTGACGACATCAGCACACTCATCTGCCGTGACTGTTTAGTGGCTTTGGTGTTGCGCTGCTAAGCACGAGGTGGCGGGGGTCAAACAAGGCCACGGCAGCCGCATTTTGGAAGAGGCAAAATGGAAAGCACCCGTGTACCCAGATTTAGGTGCACGTTAAAGAGCTCTAGGTGATCAAAATAAATCCGAAAGCGTGCCTCATAATCAGATCCTGGTGTTGGCACGAAAAACACCATAACTTAAATTAATTTCTTTTTCACATCTGTACAAATGCCTCAAGTTTAATAGACCTACAGATTCGGGGCATTTAAACGCGACCAAAGGGCTTTTGAAGTCTCAGTCTCGCCCGCAAACGCATCCTACGCAGCGGATGTCCGTAGCTTTCTTTGAATAAGTTCTCGTTGGTTGCGTTCATCCGCAAACCGATGAGATCGTACGCCTTTGGCGTCAACGGCCAACCAGTAGCACCTAGTTTACTGCGCTTTTACACTGACGGCTTTGTTATCTCTACCAGCTCGGCATATGCAGTAGTCATTTCAGTGAAGCCTGCGAAAATCAAGCTGAAGACATCCTGTCTGACCAGTCCTGAGGATGCCAAGATTTGGGCACTTCTGTAGCGGCACTTGAAGTTATTCTCCAGGAGCCGCTTCAGCACTTTGAAAACGACAAGCCAAATATCCTGCGCGTGCCCTATCGGCCAGTCGATTAGCAATCGCCTGGGTCAGAGCAAACCAGAGCGATTGCAAACAACTAGTCGAATGCAGTATTAAACTCACGGTGCAGCATTTGCTTTTTCCGGCAGCCGTCACTAGCGCACACGGGACACCGAGCCACCTAAGCTTTGACGTCATATTTTGTCAGCCGAGCCATATGTGTTGTCATGCTTCATATCAAAGATATAAAAATTTAAAAAAAGCTATAAAAGCTTTAGCAGTTCAATGACGCCTTTGAAAATGGCAATTGTTTTAGACGCTAGACGAATATAATAACGGTTTTACGTCTTGTAATGCTTGTGGAACCGCGTGATGATTCCTTTAGTTGTCGACCATGATGATGATGTAGTATATGTATTTATTACGACTCTTGTGCGTGTCGAATGTTCACTGCTTCAGAGTGAAAAATACTGATAATGTTTCCTTGCAGAGGTGATAGCTTGTCAAGGAATTTTCATTCCCTCTTCAGGCCTGCGGTGCGGACCACACAAACAACTGGTATTCGAGATTAGAGAACTAATTCATGCCTCGACTGAGTAAGGACAGCACGTTACATTTCAGTGGATTCCAAGTCAATGCGGCGTCTTATAAGTAACGAACACGCCGATAACGCTGACGATAAGGTGACGAAGAGGAGTCGTACCATTATCAAGGACGGATGCCGCTAGAAAACTTCGAATTCTCATCCGAGATATCACGTTCTCTGTGTGGAACACACGGAGTTTTCAAAGCAACTGGCTGCGCCACATACTCTTCTCTCCGCCTTCTCATCCCAGCTGGACTCGGCCGACGCGATGATACCCTGCTTTGTCGAATTTGGCTAGGAATGGCCTTCACGAAGACTTTTGCATTCCCAAGCGGATGGGCCGAAGACGCTTCGTGTGATGACTGCGATAGCGAGGAGACGCTTCAACACCTTCTCTGTGACTGTCCTCACTACAATTTACAGAGCCGATCGCTCGCAACCACGATAGCTCTCTTTGACCAAAGATCTCTAACAGAGGAACTTATTTTAGAATGCCGACATCACAAGCCATCGCAGCGGAGGGCGAGGAGGGCACTGTTGCAGTTTTTAAAGGCAACAGAATTGGACAAGTGGCTGTAGCCTTAACTGATGTTCATAGTACTACAAGTGCCACGCTGCAGTGCGGTGATAGTACGCGATGACAGTGACCGACTGTGATTATGTATCTGTGCTCCCTTTCTTTTTCTCTCTCTACTTTCCTGTCACTTTACCTCCCCCTTCCCTCTCTCCCTAGAGTATGGTAGCAAAGCGGATCTTCACCTCTGGTTAACCTCCCTGCCTTTCCCCTTTCTTTTGTCTCTCTCTCTCTCTATCTATCTTCATTCTCTATTTATTTATTTATTTATTTATTTATTTATTTATTTATTTATTTATTTAAGTAACGGCAAGAGCTTTCACCCCTGAGTATCAGCCTCATCAGTCATACAAGCTTCCGACGTGAAATAAAGCCGTTATTGCTAGATTTTCAACATGCTTTCGCGGTCACATCGATATCACTCGTGGCTGTACACGACTCGACATCGGGAAGCCCTGTAATCTGCAAAAGGGCGGGGTTGGCTACAATTTTCGAAGCGCGGCAATGACTCTCGATCTTTCCAAACGTCCCGCCACGTCGACATAGCGGTGTCGCATCCACTGTGACGTAAGATCTTCCTTATCGTTCTTTTCAGGGTTTATTTCCTGCAACCCAGCCAACTGCGCTCTCTCTCTCACTTTTTCCTCTATCTCACTCTTGTCTCATTGCTAGCGCCGAAGTCGTAAAATACGCTTGCGTGCTGCGCTTTCTTTCAGGAAACGTCGCGAACATGCTGCAGGCGTTATTCTCCAAGCGGTATGAGCAGGCCGCGGCTGCTAAGCGAGGCCTGCTTTAGAGGCCAAGGTTATTCGTTAAGTTTCTGAGTATCTAGTAGGGAGAGGAAGTCTTTAACAGACCCGTGCATTTTCTTTTTATGCGAACAGAAGCGAACGCAAGGTATACGCGTGTGCAAGAGCTGAAACAGGGTAAGAGAGAAGCGTGCAAGCTACGCACAAGTAAATGTATGAGCGAAATAATTTTAACTTTTCCTGATTGCCTCTGCGTGCACATCTTGCTCTATAGTCCTAAACTGTTCGTATTAAACACCACTGAAAAATATTGTTACCGCGACACTTCCTAGAAGTTCGCAAGGTGCAAGCTTTCAGCCAGCTTTCCATCAACTTTACAATGCCTTACATTAACTTCCAAGTACATCGCGAAACGAGTCTGTTTTCTTTCCCCTATACCCTCCACCGGCTTGCAGGTGTTAAGAAACATTGACCTTTTGTTACAGACCGACTTAGTGGCTATAGATACAGACTTCTAAGGCGTATAAAAGCCGGTGAAGTAGCGACAAGAAAGCTAAAGTTTCGCGCTCAACTGACTTGTCGGCACCTTATAAGCAGTCGCCAGGGTTAACGGTCACGGCCTGAAGGCATCGTAAGTATTCCGCTTACGTAATTTTCGCCGTCTCACGTATCGCGTAGTCATTGCATTTCTTTATTCTATTTTCTTCTATTCGGTGGCACACGTGTGACACTTCCACGGTGCGCGAAAGCTGTCCAGTTAGCGCTGCCTGCTTCGACGCATTACATACTGAGCGAGAGAGCCGCGGCTGAACTCTAACCACTCATCAAGGAGTGCAAGGCCCAGCCCAGGCCCTCCTATTCCTTGTGGCCGCGCAGTGTGTGCTTACAGCCGGCCTTTGTCAGACTCACAACTTCGGTTATGCAGTAAAAAACGCTACCTTGGAAAGTGTGTACGCGTTGCGTGAAAAATAAAAGCGCGCAACTTACAAGGCGCGTTGAATGAGAGTGGTTCGCACACTCGCGACCGAGCATCCGCTGCATGCAGCGTCGTTCGCCTCCGGGGCGCTGCGTGCGCCTGTGGAGAAGCGCGAATTATTTGTGTGCAGCGGCGCTTCCTTATAGTTTAGCTCGTTATTCGTATTCCGAGATTAATTACACTTCCGCGTTTCACTAAAAAGCACGTAATTAATTACGAAAACAAGAGCTCACTGCGAGTTGCGCCCGCTCGAAGCTTTTGCGTAGCCCGATGTTGAAGCACGATCTCATTTCAAGTTATCTCGATTAAGCTGACTCCAATGTTATCACTTTCACTGAGACTATGCTGTATTCCGCAGTATCTGACAATGAAATTATTGCCTTAACAATTACCTACGATACATATAGGTGCGATCGCACTGTGCAAAAAAGGAGGCGGTTGTTCTCAATCTTGCCGATGTTCCGGGTTGAAATCCTTCCTATGGAGGTTAGCGATACAACGCTGACTTATCAATCATTTTTTTTTATATTCTCGAGAAAAGCCGTGGTTCGCGAAGCGCCGGCAGCACAAGCATTGGTTATGTAGCAGCGGTCCGTGAACTTGGGCACACAGATTCATTCACTTCCTTAGTATGCCAGTCACTCTTTTTGCAGCCAACAACTGCACACATCTTCCCTCTACCGCTCTGCATTTTGCAGCACGAATGGAGAGCAGTGCGTTAGCGAACACCTAGTTGCATTTCCGACAGCTGATCTCACAGTCGCATGGCAGACGCGGTGAAGATTTGGTATTCATGCGCTCTCACTGCGGCAACGTGCGGCGCGCCGCCAAAAGCGCCATCTCGTTCTTCTGCAGACAAAACTGTTCAGCGAGAAGGGCCAATATATTCGTTAGTATCAAACGTTGCCAACGAGGGGAGACGAAGGAAGAATTTGTTCCTTATTCGATCTTTAAGCGTCGTTACATCCAGCGCTTATCCATGTTTGATACCTCGTTATTTTCGCTACCGTAAATCAATAAGCCATTTAAGGAGAGCACGTTACTTATTCAGTACACGTAAAGCTCGAACTTGTGCAGTTGGGCGCAAGTCGGCCACTGCGAGCTATCGCACACGCGTAATTGTTCGTAAATGTCGAGATGGAGAGGCGAAGGAAGGTCCCGTTCTTCGGGCGTGTTCAGTGAGCAGTCGCCCACGTCTCGCACGAAAATACATGCTGCCTGCACTCCGAAAGGAAATTTGCTATACACTAGATGAAAAAAGCGCACATATATGAAGACAGAAAGCCTATTCGACGTGGGCGTTGGATGGTAATTGCGCCTCCGCGAGACAAGACGTGGATATGCATTCAATATATGTATATGTGCACCTGCAAGGCATAGGGAATCCGAAGTATTTTGCAGAAACTGTCGTTCTGACGCGCAAGGGCAAAGGCTTGACGACAGATTCTTGAGTCTACACGAAGAAACAACGAATAAAGCGACCCTTAAGCAGTATATTTTGTCTGCTATATATAGATATGTATACCTGTGCCTTTGCTATGATCACAAATTGGCTGGCTTTCTTTTAAAGCCTTTTCCTATAGTTCAGGAGGCGTTGGGCGGTGGTGAGGAGTGTGGTTACGTTAGGGGCAGTTGGGTTTCACCTGAAGGGGGTGGCGCACGAGAAAGTTGCAAATGGTTCCCCGGAGGACATGCTTTTTTTTTTTTTGTCTCCGCCTCGCTGTGCAGACATGACTGCAGGAGCCGTTGAAAGGCGCTTTAATCCAATGTGATCATGACTGTGCAGGGGAGGGCTAGGCTGTGAAGAGGCAATTAAAAATATCTGCGCTTGCCAAAAGTGAGAAAAAAGGAAACGAAAGGCGCAGCGACACCGACTTTACAAGATATTCATTAGCGAGAGTGCTCGCTCCTGCCACCCGCGTGAACCGTTGGTGTAACGGCACGGCGGCGAGCTGCCCTCCTTGTGCGCAGGGTGTTCCATGACCGACCTGTGTGGGCGCGACCATTCTTGAATTTGCTCCCACACGTGGGACTTGCCAGGTGATGTTGGAGTCGCACGATCGCCTTTGAGTCCCGCCTCTAACGCAATGGGGACGCGCGCGGCCGGAAATTGAACCTTACCCGCCGTGGTTGCTCAGTGTCTATGGTGTTAGGCTGCTGAGCACGAGGTCGCGTGATCGAATCCCGGCCACGGAGGCTGCATTTCGATGGGGGGCGAAGTGTGAAAACACCCGTGTACTTAGATTTAGGTGCACATTAAAGAACCCCAGGCGGTCGAAATTCCCGGAGTCCTCCACTACGGCGTGCCTCATAATCAGAAAGTGGTTTTGGCACGTAAAACCCCATAATTAATTTTTTTTTTAATTGAACCTACACAATCTGGTGTTCAGCAGCAAAATGTCGCAGTCAATGAGCTAGCAAGGCGGCTACTCTCTCCCTGCAGCCATAAAAACAGAAAGTTAAACGAATCTCGAATAATAAGATATAGGCACAAGACAAATCGGCATTAATTAACGAACCCTCAGCTACACAAAGATGGCTTTCCAAAGCTGAATAAGATGGCTGTTTCGGCTGTCTGCATTTCCGCCTGTTAACGAATCCTTTTGCAATAAGCCACACGTGCGTTATCCCTCTGACACCTCCCACCCACCCACCTTTATTTTTTCTCTATCTCTCTCTTTCTTTTTCAATGGCCGGTTCTATGGCGGATAACATAAGGCGTTTAGCAATCTCTCGCGTTTATTTCTGGTTTCAGTGTTACTTCCTATCGTAATTTCCGTATATATTACTGTGAATATTACTCCCATATAGAAGCCTCATTAATTTACCCGGACAGGGGCTCATATTCTCGGCACCGTCCGTGCAGAAACAAAGCACTAGAAGAAAAAGTAGAAAGGAAAGCGAAGTTCGAAACAAGAAGAGGAAGCACTCGGAATGGATGCGTGTTTACCGATAAACGACTGCGTTCCGCGACGGCCTTTTTTTTTTTTTTCTCTCACACCAAAGCTCGTGGGTGCCAGTTCAATGCACCGCGTTTTGGATCAGATAGACTTTGGGGCTTCACGGACCCAGCGACGCTTCTTACGGTGGGGCGAGGCAGGCAGCATGTATCTCGCTAGACCAAGAATTACGCGATAGAAAAACTGGCATAATTAGCAACGATTTTTTTCTCTTTTTTGGGCTTAGCACTTTTGACTTTCTTGAGGACGACTGGCCTATGTGAGCGCCTTCGGCTTGCTGGTGCCCTCCATGTGCGTGCGCGAGCTCACCGCGTCTTTCCTCCCTCCCTCCTATCTCTATCTCATCTTTCTGTTCTCTCTTTCCCGGTCCCCCAGAGTAGGGTAGCAAACCAGACGCATTTCTGGTTAACATCCCTGCCTTCTCTCTTTCTATCCCCCTCCTCCTCATTTGTGGTTAGCTCAGCGCAACCAATGCGGTTCTTTGTCTCGCTCTATAATACGGAATTTATGACTGACTCGCGGCAACATTTTGCATAGCTCACTATACTCACTTTTTTTTTTTTTCGTAAGCATCTGTGGCAAACTTTTCTTCTACTGGCGTCGTTGGTTTTAAACATGAGCGAGTATTGGGCTACAGCTTAAGAAATGAGGAAAAGGAGTTAGACACGATAGAGGAGATCAAGTGAAGGGACGTACAAATAAACCCCTGTACTCGTAACTGTGCTGATGCACTCCATCGTTTCTAACTCCTCTTCTTCACCCTACTACTCGGTCATGTCTAAAACCAGCGACACCAGAAGAAGAAGAAAACTTTGCCACACATCCTTGGGAATCCACAGCGCCACTACAATTTAATTATTTCATACTAATGGCTCCTAGACCGGACAAAGAGCCATTCGTAAGTAAACTTAATATATCGCTCTTGTAGGCAGTTCTGTAGTAAGACCAGAAACCCAAGAACCACACGCGCCAGCATTCGCCGGATAACTTTCCTCCTGCAGACGACGTGCACAGCGACGCAGGAGCTAGACTACGAACGGGAAATCACATTAGAATAGCGCTGCCGAAACGTTTTCTGAGAAAGAAAGCAAGAACAAAAGGTAGGTGAACAGAAATGCATAAAGATATTAAGGAAGGAAACACGGAATTACAATTCGCGAAACTTTGTTAATTAGCTAAATGAAGTGCGCGTGTTCTTCCTCTCCAACGACCAAGCTGAAGCGACGGAATCCCGCTCTCTTCCCCAGGCGATTCAACCCCCCTCCCCCCCCACACACACGCACACAATGAAGAAAAAAACGTGACACATACTCGGTGTGTTTTCTGTGGTGGTTCTCCTCCTCGTCGGCGTCGTCGGTTGCCTACTACTTCTGCCTACGCTGGCTGTAATTTTCCAAGAAGCTGAAGTTACTACTTAACCAGCCTTGTACGACAAATTGATGTGGCGGGAGTAAATCTGGCATTAGAAAAGAACCTGAGAGCCATAAAAAAAATGCACAACCATACGAGCACGAAAGTGCGCGGGGGTATTTTATTGCGCATAAGTATGATGACAGCTGTTGCAAATCGTCTTGTACCTAAGGTGACGCATGAAGGTCCTGTCGATAAGCGCCTACAAGCGAGGAAAATCAGAAGAAAAAGAAACAAACCGCGGTAAGGAAATGACGCATGCCCATAACTTCGAAGCTCCGAGGTTACTGTGAAGATATACTATAATTTTCCTTTACTGAAACGTTGCTGTTGTTGTTTTTCTTACGTTCAGAGACCCTGAACGCTTTCCTCGCTGGGCTCAACTCAAAGTCAAAGAGTTTATTCAGACAACGTATGGTACAGTTGCCTAGGGCGCAGACCAAAAGGCAAGTGGATGGCTGACAAGGAGTCTGCGCCCTTCTTGCTCCCATTCGAGAGCACAAGACATTCAGCGCATAAAATAAACACTAAACGAGATATAAATACAGAGTGGTTGGTTAACATTGAAACTGGAGTTATTTCATATTGAAAAATACTGTAAATACTGTAAGAAACAACAGAAAACACAAAAGAGTGTTCATGCCTGCAGTGAAAACAGATACATAGTGATGCTATTTTTGAAAGCTTTGAATGATTTACTTTCCTGGATAATGTTTACAGCAGGATGGTGATCGTTTAAAAAACTGGAAATTCTGTAGCTAAGTTTCTGGGTGCCGTAGTTCGTACGTATTTTTTTCCTTATTGTAACATATGTGATGGGTGTTGTAGGTGTGGGTTTTCGTTAGATACTGATGAAAAAAAGCCGTAGGATCGGAATGCATTTGTAGGTAACTAGCTAACGCTATCTTTCTGTTTATAACATTCCACAGTGTAAGCAGTTCATGTTTTCAAAACAATGGGGCAGTGTGGCTGAGGTATGGTGCATTATCTATTAGGCGCAAAAATTTCTTTTGTAATAAATATATGTTTTCTATGCTTGTTTTAGGCGCTGTGCCCCAGACAAGAAGACAATAGTGAAAACGCGAATGTACCAGTGTGTAGTATAGTTGTTTCTTTAGCCAGCTAGGCAAAAGGTTCTTTGTTTTGTACATGATACCAATGGATGTAGATATACCAGTGCGAACTTTTTCAATGTGAGGTGACCAGTCAAGATGCTTGTGAAATATGACAACAAGAAATTTATGTGTTGCTACACGTTCGATAGATTCATCGCGAAATTGGATAAGTATTTCTTGTTTTACACACTTGCTACGAGCGCGGAATATACTGTACTTAGTTTTTTTTTAATGTTTAACTCTAGTTCATTACCGTGGAGCCACGTGGACAAATTTTCCAGCCATACATTGGTTTCTACTTGGAGGACTTCTAGGTCTTGTCCGCAGATGAATACATTGGTATCATCAGCGCACAGTATTAATTATGGTGTAGAGGGCACGTTAATTATATCATTTATATAAAGCAGAAATAACAGCGGCCCAAGGATTGATCCTTGTGAAGCTCCATAATGTATCTGACCTAAACTGAACTTTGCATTCGTAATATTCGTGTACTGGTGACGATTTAAGAGGTCATTCTTTATTAATGTGAGAGCCGTTCCACTAATGCCATATTTATGTAACTTGTACAGTAAAATAGGGTGCTTAATCGAGTCGAATGCCTTTTTAAAGTCTAGAAAAACACCTATTGTACATATTTTCTGCTCAAAGTTGTCTATTATCTTGTCCTTAATTTTTATTAGCGCCATTTCAGTAGATTTCTCTTTCTAAAATCCGTTTTGCTGTTCGGCGATGATATCGTTTCGCTTGCAGAAGTTTAGTAGCCTGATGTTTATAACTTGTTCAACTACTTTCGAGAGGATTGGTAGGACTGAAATTGGTCTATAATTATTTATGTCATTTCTATCACCTCCCTTGTGTATGACAGAGATTTTTGCAATTTCTAATTTAGCTGGAAATATTCCGGTACTCAAAATCGGGTTGCATATATGCGTAAGTGGCTCACTAATCGTGTGACTGATGGATTTTATAGGTTGAACTTTTATGTCATCAGCACCACATGCACTGTTATATTTTAGGTTTTTGGTTACTGTGCAGATTTCTAATTCTGTAGTTGGAAACATGAAGATTGAGTTTTGGATGTTGGACGTGATATACGTTGTAAATTCACAGTTACTTGCCTGCGATTTACTTGAAGCCCCTGATATAAGAAAGTGCTCATTAAGTTTGTCAGCAAGCGACGCCCCTGTGTAAGGCACTCCATTTATAACAAGTTCAGAGATGTCGTCTCTTTTGTTGTTGGACATTAGCTTGTTTACTGTATTCCATAGTTGTTTAGGGTTGTTGCAGATATCAGTAAACTTATGTTCGTAATAACTAGTCCTGGCTTTTTTAATATCAGAACTTAATTTATTACGAATTTGTTTGTATTCAGTCAAACAGTCCATATTTTTCGTTCTGATGAAAGAGGCAAATAGTCTGTCACGTTCTCTAATTCTTTTCAGAAGGTCGGCATTTATCCATGGCTTTCTGGCTTTGTTTACCCTTTTTGAATTCTACGGTAGGGAAGGCTTGATTGTAGAGCTCAGTAATTGCTTTAATAAAACGTCATATGCTGCGACGGGGTCAGATAGTTGAAGAACATCGGAATCAATTCATCAGAATCAACTCATCGAAATCAACCAGTCATCTCAACCAGAATTCTCAACTCATCAATGCAACATGATGCTAGAAAGAAAGAAAGAAAGAAAGAAAGAAAGAAAGAAAGAAAGAAAGAAAGAAAGAAAGAAAGAAAGAAAGAAAGAAAGAAAGAAAGAAAGAAAGAAAGAAATATGGAAAGAGAAAGGACGAACGAATGAATGGATTGAGAGGTCAGTTTCTCCTGAATGAGACACGGGCTGCTGCATTCAGCACTGCCAAGTACGAGGCGATGCATGATAAAAGAGTAGGAAAGGGTTCAGTACGCGGAAAATAAAGCACTAACTCCTTCATAACAGTAGGTGCATGAGACACGACACCAGCTCGAGTCCGATGTCGTTTGTTGCTGACAACGTGATAATAGCATCCTCGAGTCTCGATGCGACGGCATGCGCCTGCCCACCCGACGCCGCATCCAACAGCAGCATCCCGACCCGCGTTGCGCGTGGTGAGAAGCTACCCGCGATCACCGCACGCAGGCTGCAACGGGCGGTGTCGCTATCAGCTGCGAGTTGCGGGTGCGTGTGGCGCGCAGGCAGCGCCTCGGTCTCGCAGCTACGGACAGCTGCGACAACTGCGGTGAGATCCCCGAACACGTGCTCCTGCGGTACAGTGCTTTCAAGGCACCGCGGAAAGAAGCTGCTATCGCGCGCACGGGCTGCCGGCCGACGGCGCCGAGGCCCTCCTATACGTATAGGCAGCTATAGGCAGCTCACGAAACACCGTGTGACTTCCTTGAGCAGTCCTCTCCGCTATCCTCTCTCCCTGTTCTTTTGCCCGAGACGCGCATGCGATTTTTCTATATAAGTGTGAATAACAATTTTTCAGGCCGAATCGAATACGAATCGACAAGCCCAGAGGTGAATAATCCAATTGAATGTCGACAGTTTTCGAAAATTGAACAGCCTTCTTCACTATTAAAGGGAAGCTGAAAGGTTTTCCAGAAAAAATGAGTGAACATCTGTACATAATGGTTTTCAACCCTCCGAATTCGAATATCGTATCCAAATTGAGCGAAAGAAAGCGCAAATATATTTTATTTTGACGAAAAGTGCAGCAGCGGACACGCCCAGCTCGTGCGTCTCGTTTCCGCCTGTGACGTCAACTCTGCGTCGTGACGTCAACTCTGCCGCTGCCGACCGCTGCCGCTACACATGAAGCGCGGTGCCAGGTAGTTTGGTGCTGTTTTCTGAGACGGTAATGGAAAATTTAGAGAGACTGCGTCTTTCTGAGGAGTTCGGCGTTACTCCCTACATGTACGAGCCGATTGCGAAGAGCCGGCCTCTCGAAGAAGCAAACGATGCTGGTGCGAGCAGTGCTTTAGACGCGAACGAAAGCAAAGCCTTGTGATCTCCTCGTGTTGGAAATGCTCTTTAGTGAGTGTGTTTTTTCCAAAGCGATCTAGTGATCTCGGCGATCTTTCGGTGATCTAGTGAGCTAGTTTCCGGTCAAACAACTGTAGTGTTGTGTTCCTGCATGCCTCCTCGTGGAACGTAAGCGGGGATGCGATCGTCGGCATTTGTGCGCTGTCCAAAGCTGTCGGCAATCTACAAAGACGGTTTAAACGCGCGAAAAGCTTCCCGGTTCATGCGGTACGTGTAGCGACCTTCATCTGTTGACTACCACTCACGTTGACTACCACTCACGTTGATTACCACTCACGTTGACTACCACGCACGTTGACTACCACTCTACATACACGCAGACGCACCAACAAAGGAATGCAGGGTCGATCGAAGCAGATACACGATGGCACGCACGCAGAAACAAGCGCGGTCAGGCACGGTCGCGGACGCTGCGAAGGAACGAAGCAGAGTTGACGTCACAACACCGCGGTTTCCGGTTTCCGCTCCGCTCGCTCACTCAAAGGGGGGCGGAGCTACAGCGCAATTTCAACCGACGATTACGTCGCTCCTAATTGAAAAACAAAAACCCAAATTTTACCGACATGGTTTATAAGGTTCCCGCATCCGTATATGAGCGTCTTATTGAATTCGACAGACTCTTCAGCTTCCCTTTAATCTTGTTGCGGTGGTCACCACGTCCCAAGTTCCGTGAGGTCAATCTCATTGGTGACTACCACTGTTGCGAAGAAGGGGGTCCCGTGCGGCCAACAAAGTTTCCATCCATGGTGCCGTGCCAGGTGCCGGGAGAAGGGGTTCCGAGTAACGTTTAAGAGAATTAAGACAAAGGAATATATCCAAAAAACGTACATGGTTGAGATTACAAAACGGCTCCAACTAACGGAGCACACTATGGTAGCGTCTTAGCATGTTCAAGTCATACTGTTTCCGAGCATCCCCTCCCCCTCCCCCTCTGAACGGCCGCCGGGCATAACAACCTGAAACCACAGTCCAACACACACCGAGCAACTAAATCCAAATTCTGCTTAGAGAGCTTTCTTCCTAAGTTTAAAATTTGCACCCTTGAGAGAGAGAGAGAGAGAGACAAAGAGGAGGAAAGACAGGGAGATTAGCCAGTGTAAGTACCGACTGGCTACCCTGTGCTGGGGAAAGGGGTAAAGGGAAAAGGGAAATGATTCATTGCAGTGTGCCTTCGTTGCTCGGCCGCGTTATCGGCTTCACGACGTTCATCATCATCCTGCC
The DNA here is from genome assembly GCF_038994185.2 of Dermacentor albipictus. Taxonomy (NCBI): domain Eukaryota; kingdom Metazoa; phylum Arthropoda; class Arachnida; order Ixodida; family Ixodidae; genus Dermacentor; species Dermacentor albipictus. The sequence continues at coordinate 81,809,139 of NC_091821.1, forward strand.
ACGCTTGGCGCTTGCGCTGACGGTGCTGGACGCGATGTTCATCCGTGGTACAAGCACGACCCCGTTGTTCACGTTGTCGTCTCTGTTCTCTTCGCCGCTCCTCGTATGCACGCTACTCATCAGGAGTCTTCACTATACGTGGCCTTTCCATAGCACTGTCGCTGTTCCATAGCACAGTTCGTTTACAGTGTATATATGTAATGTAGTGGCGTCATCTACCGTGTTACAAAGTCTGCTGTCACAAACCTGCACTTTAGTTTATGCTTTACGTGGGTATTGGCGTCACGCCTCCTGTTACAAGTGGATGTCGTTATCAATCATTATGTGCTTCCCATTGTTAATAACCGCCTTATTATTCATCATGTTGACCTGAGACGTGTTATCTGCTTTTCTTTATCGAAACTACCTATGTGGTGTGCAGCGTATGTGTGATTCGAGAGGATAAGCACACTTTCCGCTTCAATTTTTGCCTACGACGGCAGTACCTCCGGGATCGGCCCACGAAAGAGGTTATTTTTGCCCACAGAAAGGACAAATGCGTTGGGGTGCATAGGTATACAACTGCTATAAAAAAAAAGATTATATATATATATATATATATATATATATATATATATATATATATATATATATATATATATATATATATATATATATATATATATGACCTGCCCAGCTCAATTTTTTCTCTTAATGTCCATTAGAATATCGGCTATACCCGTTTGCTCTCTGATCCAAACCGCCCTCTTTCTATCTCTTAACGTTATGCCTAGCAATCTTCGTTCCATCGCTCTTTGCGCGGTCGTTGACTTCTTTGTCAGTCTCCAAGTTTCTGCCTCATATGTCAGCACTGGTAAAATGCACTGATTGTACATCTTCTTTTTCAATGATAATGGTAATCTTCCAGCCAGGAACTCAATGTCTGCTGTATGCCATCCAACACATTTTTAGTCTTCTATGAATTTCTTTCTCATGATTAGGGTTCCCTGCGATTAGTTGACTTAGGTAAACGTACTCCTTCACAGACTCTAGAGGCTGACTGGCGATCTTGAACTCTTGTTCACTTGCCCGGCTATTCATTATTATTTTTGTCTTCTGCATATTAATCTTCAACCCCACTCTCACACTGTCTCTGTTAAGGTGCTCAATCATTTGTTACATTTCGTCCGCATTGTTGCTGAATAGAACAATGTCATCGGCAAACCGAAAGTTGCTGAGATATTCGCCGTCGATCCTTACTCCTAAGCCTTCCCAGTTTAATAGCTTGAATACTTCTTCCAAGCACGCACTGAATAGCATTGGAGAGATTGTGTCTACCTGTCTGACCCCTATCTTTATAGATATCTTCGTACCTTTCTTGTGTAGAATTAAGGTAGCTGTTTTCCAAGGTATTTACGTAAACGGTCTGGTACTCCTTGATTGCGTAATGCCCCTGTGACTTCTGGTATTTTATATATATATATATAATCGCTGCAATGCACTGGACACTGTCAGAAATAAGAAAGCAAGATCCGGCTACTACAGCGCTGCCTCCCCCTGGCTCGTTATGTGTGCGTGCGCGCGTGCGTGCCCTTGGATGCAGTGATTTCAAGTGCTTGAATTATTGGACGCACGAACCGCACACATTTCATTTTCCCGGCGTTTCGGCCGGAATCCGTCCAGAACGTCAAAAAAAAAAAGTTTTCGTTTCGCGCGTCCTGCCATTCAAACGCTATATTGATAAATACGACGCAGGTTGAGTTGCCGGTTGTTCTCTGATTGGCATTTGATGCCGGACCCGCCGTCGATACCGCACGCCGGCCTTCGCCATCGCACGAGAAGCGTTGCGGAACCCACCCTAACGGCCTCGCTGCAAAACAGAAATGAAGACAGACGCACGCCCTGCGCATTTACCCCAGCAAGACTAATGGCCACTCTCACTGTGCGGCCTCCTATATCTGCGGTGCTAATACGAACCCTGGCTGCGGTTCAGGCTGCAGCCAGGCGCCAAGCACTGCGGTCACACATCCGCGTTCGCCGCACGCAGATCTATATAGATCGGCGACAAGCGGCCGCTGCGGCTTTATGGAGGCTTCGGCCGGAAGGCGGGAGGGGAGGATGAAGTGGGGGAACGTGATTGAGCGTGGCACTAAAGCGAATCTTCCTGCGGCGAAATGAACCTTTTCACGGCCAGCGCTGGCGGGACGCACTCAGTCGGAAGGACACTGAAACCGAAGCGGGCCCTTCCATGATGTGCTCCACCGAACCGAATCTCGGCCGGCCAAGCTCGCTCGCTACAACGGGCCAGGAACTGCCTTTTACAACTTTGCCGGCGTGACACAGTGCTTCTTCTTCGCCTGTATCGCTTTCCTCGTCAGCTCGCGTGCGGCGGCCAAAGAAATACTGCTCACGCGACTCCATATTGTTTGAGTGTACGCTGCGATTCACTTGGATGAAAAGAGTCGACGAAACATATTGAAGAAGTATACGTGTTCATACGTCTTGTAAAATAAATTCGGTAAATTTGGTAACGTTTGTCGAAAGTGCACATTTTACTTTTCTTTTCCGCACCTACAAGCTAAAAGTTACGACGCCTATTTTGCCGATATAGCATTTACGTCAGTCGAAATGGAACAGAGAGGATCGGTATATACAGTATACCGCTGGGCTGCGACCGCAATCGTGCAAATTGCAAAACTCGCGCCTTTACAAAACTTACCTTTATAGACTACGAAAGTGTACACACTTATCATGGTAGCCTTTATAAATGGGCATGCTTTCACATTGTTGTGCCGCAGCATCTAAATACCTAAATACAAGTTACAGCGCAATGTCGTTAATATTCTCATTCATTTTTATAGACTATAACGATTAAATCGACCCAAGTGTAAGTGTAGCACGTGCCTGAGCCTTCTTGCGTTCTTGTTTGTATGCGCTACAATAGCTTTTCCAAGTTGCCACACCAACACGCCCTCGTTGCAACACGTAGCGTATACAGCCGTGAGCAAAGGTATACCGACCACAGGGTCGCCCCGAAAAAGACATAATTTCTTCGTAATTAACACGCATAAGCGGAAACTGACGAGTGCACTAGAAATTTTGTAATGTCAATTTTGGACTGCAGTCTTTTATTTCTAGTTGCGTTCACAGACAGAGGAGAAAATTAGTTTTATCGCGCAATCCCTGGTCCGTATACTTTTGCTCACGGGTGTACGTTTCAATCCGTGACTGGCGCGAACACATGAAAAACTTTAATAAAGCTAAGAAGTATGCAAGACGTAGTACATGCCGCTTATGCAATGAGACTGATGGCCATTTCGCGCGTAACAACAGCTATTTTAGGACCGTGTTGTGGGTGTACACGGTTGGTCAAGTAACACGGTCAAACATAGCTGGCTTCAGCGGTGCAAGGTGAACGATTCCATATTTCGTGAGAGCAAAAAGATGATGACGGGCAGCTGTAGCAGCAAAAATGGCAGGATCCAGGTCGCGGTCGAAATTTGATTGAATGCCACGAAGCACACGTGCAATTTTACACGGCCTAAAGGTTTGTCGCGTACATCGTACGCCGTCTTTTGGCTCCAGCGGTGCCGAAGGGAGAGAAGCGGTTGGCCCCTGCCCGCCATTCTGTGGAATGAGATGCCCTGTGGACATTTGGTCAGACAGTCCAGTGGCGAGCAGGTGACCGTTATACAACACCACCCTTCAACCCCTAACAAAGCGCTTTACGCCCTGTAGAGCTCATGACCATACGCTCTTCCGAGAGTATTTTGCTGGCATTGGCAGGCCTACAGGTGCGCGACCTTCGCTGTAATGGGCGAATAGACAATGGGTAAATAGACAACTGAGTATACATATAGATAGACCATTCGGAGTCATCAAAAAGAGTGTGAGAGAAACAGAGACGGTAAATTAGATGCAAATGGGGAAACAAAGACCATGGAGTTTTAGGAATACGACAAGAAAGAAACCAGGCGGGGAAATCTGGACAACGCAGCAATGCCTTGTTATTTGAGGCCGCCCGAGCTGGCTGCATCATTACAAAAACATACCGGAGCAAATACTCGCAACAGGACGAGGCAGGTGTCTACTACAGCAATAATAATAATAATAATAATAATAATAATAATAATAATAATAATAATAATAATAATAATAATAAATAGAACCGCAGACAACTCAGCACATCTATATATAATGGAATGCGAAGGTGTTCCCCTAGCGAAATCCGTAGAAAATGTCCACCTTCCAGAAACGCTGGGATTAAAAGCGGATGGAAGCATTAACTGGTCAGTAGTCGAGATAAGCAGGAGACGTTTATAGTGTTAGCGAAAACACAGACACACGCACAAACACACGCAAAAAAAAAACAGCGAAGCGATTGATAGAACCGGAGTCGTTGTGCAATATAGAAATATAGAGATAGCATAATACGTATATGTAAGTGCACAATATAGAGATAGCGGTTTTAATGAAGATAGACAATATCAAAGAAAGATTGGCAAAACGCTGACTGCGAGAGATGTAAATCCTGATGAGATAAAACAGACAAGGTGAGTACTTGTTGCTGCCTCGTTTCAAAGGGGATATCAATCAAAATCATCATCATACTTTGGATTAAGCACTACGCGCTAGCCGCGTCTTTTCGAAACGGTGTTGAACCCCTTTTCGTGCCTGTGCCACACGCGACAAGGTCGGTGATGTGCGACGCGTCGTTTGGCCACGACATTAAATTAAATTACGGGGTTTTACGTGCCAAAACCACTTTCTGATTATGAGGCACGCTGTACTGGAGGACTCCGGAAATTTCGACCACCTGGGGTTCTTTAATGTGCACCTAAATCTAAGTACACCGGTGTTTTCGCCTCCATCTAAATGCGGCCGCCGTGGCCGGGATTCGAACCCGCGACCTCGCGCTCAGCAGCCCAACACCATAGCCACTGAGCAACCACGGCGGGTGGTAACGACACTGACAACGCGCCGAAAGGAACAAGGCACCCGAAAGAATAAAAAGGAGAGGACTACCGCATGAGCGCTTTTACTATATGTAGGAATTCCGGTGGGAGCAGGATGCTTTAAAAGGACGTCTCATGCCACCGCCTTATTTTCCGTCGTGGCGCAACTTCTTTGCCCAGCCTTACGTTTCTCAGGTGGAGCATTTACAAGCCTGGCGCTCCAATGCTCAATCATCCAGAATCCACGATCAACAACAGCAGAAAGGTTGTCGCCGAAGGCTTTCTTTTTCTGCAGATGAGAAGGCTCAAGGGATGTAGCAGATAGAGATAAAAGTTTGCCTCGTGCTCAAATATGTATACGCTTCTCAATACGACGCTTCCCTATAATTAGACAGCCTGAAATTCTGCCAATGTCCAACAACACCGCATTGAACATTGTGCGGTTGTCAATTCTGTCGGCTGTGCAGGCGGTGTGCAAAGCCGTCTGCTTACCACCTGAGTAATTCTTTCCAACCGAATCGCGCACAGCTCACACACCCCTCAACAGAAGGACCGGCCCGAGTTGCCAGATTCCTGCTCTGGCCTGGTACCACTCTCCCTATGCTGTCTTCCCGATTGCCGGAAGAAAAAGAAGGTCAAGTAAGGTGGAATGGCATATATAGACCGAGTGCCATTTTAAAGGGACATTCAAGAGCAAATAAAATTTAGCAGCATTAGTAAATTGAGATCCTACACTGCCCAAAAAGCTAGAATACGCATGCGCTGTTTGGGACCCGCATCAAACCACCCTTTCTAACACTCTAAAAGCAGTTCAGAATCGTGCAGCTCGCTATATTTATTCTGATTATTCTTACCACACCAGTGTCTCTCCGCTAAAATTAAAAACAGGAATTTCCAATCTAGATATAAGGCGTCATGTTTTCAGACTGTGTCTCTATCAGAAATTTTATCATTCTGCTCCTAGCACTTCAGCCATCATTCCAGCACACCGTTCATCTTGCCGATTACGTCACGAACAATCTGTATAACCCCCGCCTGCCCGGACCACTGCGCACCTACATTCTTTCTTTGTGAGGACTGCACGGGACTGGAATGACCTTTCCGCCGACGCCGTGCACCACTCCAATCCACATCATTTCAAGGCTGCCATTGAGTCCATATTCCACTGAAGTGGTCACCCATCCCTCATTTAATAGCCCACACCGGGGCCTTTGAGGTAATAAATAAATAAATAAATAAATAAATAAATAAATAAATAAATAAATAAAAGCGGAAACTTGAAAAATCACAAAAGACGCAAGAGCGAAAGCGGACGGCGACGTCGCCTTGGATGAGTTCCCGCACCACATCCCCGTGGAGTAATGGATAGGGACGGCTTCTGCTCGGGCCTAGCTAATCTTTATAGGTAAATATTAACTACGTTGTATTCTGGAGAAGCCAAGGATCGAGAACACTTGTCGCACCAAAACGGCCGAAACAGGCCAAAATGCATAGAAATCAGTGACGTCACACTGAAGTGACGGCGATGGGCTTTCGTCGCGAAATTCAAGAACGGGGAGTTTGGCCACTTTCCCCTCGACCCCTTAAACCTCAAGATTAACAGGAAATATAGTTTCGAAAGAATGCTTTAAACTGTTTTAATGTCTCTTTATATAAAACCATACATCTCTCGAAGCCAACCCTTAAACCCGCGGATGGGGACGACCATAAGTCCCGAACCCATTATTCTTTCTGGCATTTGTAGCTTATCCGTGCGCCCTCTTTAATGTCGCCCACAGCCCGCGTGAACGGTCTCGCCTTTAGACCCTAGCCAACCGCGTGGTCCTGGAAACCGGAGCCGCAGTCGCTCGTTTGGTGGCTCGACTCATTAGCAACCGAGTCACTGTGGCGCATCTATACTCGCGGCGCGTAAGTAACGAGCACTGGCTGGCAGTGGCATCTGGCCCCGGGCGGCTCGAGTGGCCGCGTCCCGCGCGGTGCCCCGATTCAAGCCGGCGTATTTACCACCTGCGGCACGCGTGACAGGCGCGGCTTCCGAAAAGCGACGCCGCTATATGGACGCCGCCCCTCCGCTCCGGTCGGCCGTTTGTCTGCCGGCCCCGGCCACTGGCTCGAGCGAGCAGCTTCTTTGTTTTCTTCTACACTGCCATATCAGCTATTGGGCTGGCAGCCTTACTTAATGCCTTAGTATACGGATAGCGCAATAGATGAAGGTGAGCGGGCTTATGAGAAGGATGTGGCTCTGGTCTTCGGCTCTGAGAGTACGGGAGGGAAGCCCATTCGCCTCGAAAGACAGAGCGAGAGAACAGAAAGAAAGAGAGACAGGTTAACCAGGCGCACACTCCCTTTTATATCCCGCACTGCGAGGAAAGAGTTAGGTGGGAAGAGATGGAGCGCCATATTTGTGCGTGCATGCGAAGGTGCGAACCAAGTATAAATAAATGCCCGCCGAGGCCTCTCGACTTACTGTATGGTAATGCTCTCGTTGCTTTATGCCTTAACGACGCAGAAGGTTTCCGCGTCTCGAAAGGGGATTGGGAAAACATAAATCTGCCCGTGAAATAACGATGACAACATGTACAACTATAGCCAATGTGTTTGCAGCAGGAAACGATGAAGGCGTGCTAATCGTGCCTCTTCTACGCAGGATATAGCACGCCTTTATAATGCAGGAATGTGTACTTCGTGTAAAGGAGTGTAGTGGCAGCGATCCTGAGGTTTATTACGAACCGTCTGAAAATTTGATAACAGGTGTGCACAGTCTGGCACTATATGGAATAAGAGAGGCGGCACGATGGAGGTGCTTTAGCAGCCCACACAGGTGTGGGACGCCGACTGCCGCGGGCTTCACTGACATTTAGGCCATGCGCCTAGGGTACGCATTCATAAGACCAGAGCGGTAGGTTATTTGCTATCGGCCGTGTATTTCTGTAAGTATACATAAGCATTAACAAGTTGAAATATTCGTTCCCTTTTCTTTTCTCGATGGCTTCAGCAACATTTCGAAACCATATTGGTCTTTAAAATACAGAATACAGGAACTATCTGCCAACTAGAATATCAAATTGCTGTTTATTTAGATTTATGACCGCAACAAGCCTATTCTGATCTCGCGATATTTAGTAAAAAGAAGAGCCTCTGAAAAACATATTCTACGTATTAATGGAACGGATATTCAAGTGCCCAAGACCTCAAACCACGAACCACAGCTTATGAGCCATCCACAGAGAAAACAGACCCACAAGTACGCAGAAAAGACTGCATAACTATATATATTAACGACGAATTCGGGATCGTGAGGGGAGGCTATCAGCCAGGCTACCATCTCCGGCATATCCTAAAAGCTTATATATATATATACATATATATATATATATATATATATATATATATATATATATATATATATATATATATATATATATATATATATATATATATATATATGTATATATATTTTTTTTTATTTATTAATCATACCCTCAGGGCCATTACGGCATTATAGAGGGGAGTGGTTACAAGCAAAAACGGGTAAATTCAACAAACAGGAGTTATTAGTGCAGAAAATTATGTATATGAATATGTATAAACAAAACTATTTAACAAATGGCACCTAGATATACAATGTTAGCTAAGGCATTTGTGAGTACAGGTTGAACAATATGAAAAAAAAAGGTTCCTAGTTATACAATGTTAGCTATGACATTCTTGAATAATTGGTGATCTGCGATAGTGGCTATCGAGGCGGGGAGGTGATTCCACTCATTGGAAGTGCGTGGTACAAATGACTGCAAAAAAGCGTTCGATCTGCAAAATGAAATGTCAACCTTATGAATGTGGTCTAGTCTGGGTGATACATACGGAGGCGGAGAAATAAGTTTGTTGCGTAGCAGCGGGTGATGAAATAATTTATGAAAAAGGCACAAACGGAACAATTTTCGACGTGATAACAAGGACGGTAGGTTGAGGCTAGATTTCATGGCACTGATACTCGCGGTTCTATTATAGTTAGAAAGAATGAAACGAGTAGAGTTATTCTGAACCATTTCTAGTGAGTGTATTAGGTTTACTTGACCTGGATCCCAGATTGAAGCAGCGTACTCAAGTTTAGGTCGTATTAGAGTTTTATAGAGGATTAATTTTAAGGAAGAAGGTGCTTTGGAAAAGTTGCGTCGTAAGTAACCTAGCATTCTGTTAGCGTTACTTATTATATGGGTGATGTGAGTATTCCAAGTAAGATCAGAGGTGAAGTGAAGGCCAAGGTACTTGTAAGTTGTTACCAATTCTAATGGAGTGTTATTAAGGGAGTACACAGGTGGTTCACTGGTAGTTCGAGATACACGCATGAATTTACACTTGTTAACGTTTAGTTCCATTAACCATGAATTGCACCATGCAGAAATGGCGTTAAGGTCAGCTTGAAGCCTGGTAACATCCTCGTCGCGAGTTATTTCGGTGTAAATTACGCAGTCGTCAGCAAATAGGTGAATTTGAGATGAAACACAGGAAGGTAAGTCGTTAATATATATGAGAAATAGGAGGGGTCCAAGCACGGAGCCTTGTGGTACACCTGAATAAACAGGACTCAGATTAGATGTTGCTTCGTTAGCTGAAACGAACTGTGAACGGTTAGTGAGGAAAACTTCAAGCCAGTACAGAATTTTAGGCTCAAGGTTTAGTTGTTGCAGTTTGTAGATTAATAAGCTATGGCACACTTTATCGAACGCTTTTGCGAAGTCCAAAAAAATTAGATCTGCAACTGAAGAGTGGTCAAGCAATAGGTTTAGTTTATGCGTGAATGATACTAGTTGGGTGTCACATGAGCATGTTTTGCGGAAGCCGTGTTGAAACTCAGAAAAAAAGGAGTGTGTGTGTGTATATATATATATATATATATATATATATATATATATATATATATATATATATATATATATATATATATATATATATATATATATATATATATATATCATATTTATTGTGAGAGCTGCGCTGTAGCAATAACGTCTCATCCAGGTCAACTAGAGCTTGAATCGCCTTCCAAATTTTTGCCAGCAGTCACATAATCAGTGGCCCCAGGGTCACACATCCAGTGGTACCTTCCCACCAACCCCAGGGTCGCATATCCTTTGGCACATACCTTGTGGGCAGATATCCGGGGCACCAAGTAGCCCCAGTACGACTGTATTTAGACACGAAACCTGATACGGAGAAGTGGTGTTAACTCGCCAAGGAAAACATAGTCTTCAAACAGAGAAGGAGCGCGATTACAAAGCACCCATTTGCGGACGTTAATGATGGCCGAACTGTTGTGCTGAATACGATTCCTCAAGTTTTTTGCGCGGGCAGCTGCACAAACAAAAAGCCTCGCGGTTTAACAAGCTGGCGCCGTTTCCCCAAAGTGCACTTGTAGCCGTCTACAAGCTGTCGTCCACTCGAGGCAGCGTTCGCTTTCCGACGAAGCCTTCCCGCGGCCCACGAAGCGCGTTCTCCGTTGCTCGCGCACGCGGAGAATTTCCATCTTTGTTCCTCTTCGGGGCCTCGGAAGTTGCCGCCGATCGCTTCCCATAAAAGCGCCAGTGCGGGCGGCTTTGTTTTCGGCGTCTCCTTTGCGAGCGCGTACTCGAGAAAAGAGGGTGGGCTGCCGCCGGCCGCTTTCTATGCGGGTGACCCGTTTGCTGACATGGTTCGATGCTTTGTGTCTCTCACTTCGCTGCCAACCTTTTCAAGGACGTCTTTGTGCGCGGGCAGCGCAGTCACTGGAGAAAAAGGTCGACGATACATGCCGGCGCACGCATGGAGAAATGCCCGGTACGCTCAGACGCCATGCCCAGAGTTCACGATGGGCCTGCCGCTTGCGCTGCGGCCAACTTCGGTCCTCCTCGTGCACGACGGCGAACATGAAAGGGCGCACTCTTTACCAGCGTCGAAACTTTGCTTCCCAGGCGGCACAGCGTCAAACTCGCGAGATCGCCTTGAGAAGCACACTTATTTCTTGCCGTGAATAAACCTATTCTCTACGGCCGCGGCCTGTCAACCGCAGACGGCAGCTAGCCCTACGGCAGCTGCTCCCCGTCTGTTTCACTTTTGCCCCCTTTTCATCTTGCTTGCTTGCTAGCAGGCCTGTCTTGCACGGTTATTACTTTCTTCATGCTGCGTTTCGTGATCCGCTAAATTAATATAGTGGAACTGCTCTGAACCATGTTTTGCATTCACTTTCTCTTTGTGTGTGTGCGTGCGTGTGTGTATGCGTGTGTGCATGCGCACATGTGCGCGCGCGCGCGTGTGTGTGCGTGTGCGTGCGTGCGTGTGTGTGTGTGCGTGTGCGTGCGTGCGCGCGCGCGCGCGTGTGTGTGTGTGTGTGTGTGTGTGTGTGTGTGTGTGTGTGTGTGTGTGCGTGCGTGCGTGTGTGTGTGTGTGTGTGTGTGTGTGTGTGTGCGCGTGTGTGCGTGTGTGTGTGTGTGCGCGTGCGTGCGTGCGTGCGTGCGCGCGCGCGCGCGTGTGTGTGTGTGTGTGTGTGTGTGTGTGTGTGTGTGTGTGTGTGTGTGTGTGTGTGTGTGTGTGTGTGTGTGTGTGTGTGTGTGTGTGTGTGTGTGTGTGTGTGTGTGTGTGTGTGTGTGTGTTTGTGTTTGCGCGCGCGCGCGTAAGAATGGAGGTCTGGGCGAGTCGGACTAGATTCACGATTTACAGTGCGTAAAGAAGGGCACAAGTCCATATGTTTCTTCTTGTCCCCCACCTCCTCGCACCATGTGTGTCCGTGTGTGTTTGTGTGTGCGCGTGGGCGTGTGCTATTAATTGCTTTTTTTTCAGGGGCGCCATGTCCTTACACAACAGCGAACACGTACACCATCGTACGGAGAGAGACGAAGAGTCATCATCGAGTGGCAAGGAAGAGCGCCCGGCCCGCAGCGCGGGGAACTAACGACCCTACCCACAAAACCTCAATTTCTCATGCGACAGTTCTTTAGGGTTATTTTTAAAGTGGTAGCCGTATATGTTTACCTAAAATTCGGATCCCGTTACGGAGCTGCAGCAGGCGTCAAAAATCAAGTGCAAAACCTAAATGTAATTAGCTAATTCTAACCAGCGCGCAGATTAATTAGAATATGTGACGTCGATTCGAGCGGCCAGCGCTGCCAGTGGCACCACCCCGAGTATAATCTGAATTGTCGGCAACTCGTCTTATCTTTACATCATTATACATCTAAGTCCGCAAAGAAGCGCCTCCTGCCTTCGAGGGCGGCATCTCCATGAAAGCATCGGAAAAAAACCAATGATGTATGCAGTTCGTATGCACGAAACGAAGAAAAGGCCAAATGGTGGGCCTGCTTTCTTCGCCTTCATTTCCAAGACTTTCTTTCTTTCTTTCTTTCTTTCTTTCTTTCTTTCTTTCTTTCTTTCTTTCTTTCTTTCTTCTAACAACTTGTCAATACTTGCCTATAAAAGAAAATGGGGCGCGGAGAAGGGAGCACCGAAATCCTTCTTGCATGCCGCAGATTCCGCTTCCCGTATTATTGATAGGAAGAAGAGGAAAAAATCGCATCACTGATCTGAACCACACGCATCGTCCGACAAGCTGATTAACGATTTGCTCTCCGGCTCCAGAGGCGGCTTCTGTTTTACGCTCCTGCTGTGCGTTTCGAATTTCTTCCTCTCGGTTCCGGCCATTTACTGATGAGCTTAAAACATGACAATGCAGCGCCGTTGCTGAATTTTAAAAGAGGCGGCGTTGTAACGCCGCTGCACAAAGTGACAGAAACAGCGAAACGGATCGATGAGTGCAAGCTGTGAGCAAAGAAAGTTTTTGAACGAATCGTAGTTGCCCCCACAACGAACAATAAACGCTCTGCTTCTGTCACGCGCGTATTTATTAGCGCGATAAAAAAAAAGGGGGGGGGGGTATTCTGTGCCAAAACCACGATCTGATTGTGAGACACGCCGCTGGGGGGGAGCTCCCGGTAAATTTCGGCCGGCTGTTGTTCTTTAACGTGTATCTATAAATTCAACTACACGAAAGCTGTGTTTGTTTTCCTTTTTTTTTTGTCCCTCATCCAACTTCGGCCACCGGACTCGAACCAGCGACCTCGAGCTCAGCCTCGCAACGCCATAGCCACTCAGCTACCGCGGCGGGTCTTCCCTCGATGCAGACATTTGCCCCCACTCTATTGCAAGTCCGTATTCATACTATGCATAACAACGCACACGCAGCCAAACCTACAATATAAATAGGGTGTTTAGCTTGTCTGTGCGGGCGCATTATACCAGATATGCAACACCGGGGAACTAGATGTGAGCAGCAGCGCGCTGGATGTGCCATGGATCTCGTGACGCTGAGTTTAACCAGAGCGTGCAAAACTAGTACTGCACTGGAGGACTGTGCTATACTCAGTTGCTGGTGCATAGTGTGGCGGCGGCGCCGTAATCACGTATACAATAAACGAGTAGTATACAAAACGAGTAGTGAGCTGCGCACCACCTGTGGTGATCCTCCTTCGTAGGCGTATTATTATTATTACTATTAGTATTCTTATTAGGTTAGGAAATTGTTGTTTCGTTTATTTCGATGTAGAACATATCTTACACTCATTATTATACTGCATTATTCATAATATTATTGTTGTCGTTATTTCTTGTTTTGTTTTCTCACTGGTGTAAGTGAGCTAGGTCTCAGCTCTTTTGGAGCTTCTGTATTTTTATTTATCAGTGTCAGACTTTGATATGTTAACGATGTTGTCGTCTTGTCACCTGCTGATGTGCCGGGCCTAGTCATGGAAGCCACTTCTTGGCTTTGACAGGCCTGCTTTCGATGTGTGGCAGTGTAAGATGGCAATAAACATTGTTGTTGTTGTTGTTGAAGAAGTAGAAGAAGAAGAAGAAGAACAAGATGAAAGAACTGAGCAACATAGGCTGCCGGCTTCACAAGTGTCTCACTTGTCAGTGGACACCTGAACTGTCCCGCGGCCTAGGAAGCGTGAGCAAGGAAATGGCAAAAGGGCGAAATAAAAGGATACACAAAAAGGTCACATAACAGCATTCCGGCACGTATTCCCCAAGCTGCGACACCTATACGGGCAGGCTAAATCCAATTTATTTGCATTCACATTGGCGACGCAGCGCATACAATTGAAAGCATAGGAGGGAGAGGCGATGGCCAGGCGAAACTGCGCGTCCATCCCCTTTTCCTCCCGTGCTTGCGTTTTTTTGCGCCGTGGCTCCAGCACAATGCGCCGCCGACCAGCGCAGTTGAACTTACTTGCAATTAATCGCAAATGCACGTAAAAGCAGACCACTGATGGTGTTACACGGCTCCTAATTTCCCCCTCGCTTGCGTTTAACTTAGTCTCTTGTGTATACGTTCAAGTGCGGACGAAGATAGCTGGTTTGTATTATTTATTTCTTGTAGTGTGGGACACGCGAGTTCAGAGCCAGAAAACGGGAAGTGCACGTGGGTGATTTATATCGGATTGCTGCTTATCGCGAATCTAAGGAGAGAAAAGACTCTCAAGTTACGCATGGGCTGCCGCTGTGAAAGAAACATTACGGCAGCCAGCGCGGGATGTTAGCCAAGATCGGTTGAAACACGAAGCAACAAACGGCGGTGAACACGCACATGTGCGCAGTCACGAAAGCTAGCCAAGCCCGTTCTTCGTGCCTCTTTTCAGTAGGAATCGCTTCAAATGCAGGGAAAACGTATATAGTAAACTTTCCAACGAGCGCTCTCAAAAATGGGGGAGAAAAACATGGGGGCAGAGGTATGGGAGTAGAACTCCAAGCGCCTTCGCGTACGTATACATACACGTCCGAGATGCAACTGTTTACGCAATTTGTTTACGAACGCAAAGTTACGCATTCTTGAAGAGGAAAAAATTGCTCAGTCGAGCGCTTGAGACACGCGTAGCTTTGATGGCCGCAGGTGCTTTTGCTTTCGTGCTGCACCGCATCAGTGTTTCTGGGTGAAGTAATCGGGCTCGCAGTGATTATTGGAGAAGTTGCCTCGTTAAAATTCCGTGCAACGAGGCCCCTAGCCGTGACGTAACAATGTCTCCAGCGAACGTGTAGCCACTGCGTAGAGTACGCCTTTGTAGACATGTTTTTTACGCGAACAAATATTGCGCCCTTTTGAATACGTACATTGCAGCTTTTCTTCTCGGGCCTCCTGTATGTAACACCCTGGCACACTGAAGGCCAAGTGAGCGAACAGAACTAAGCCCCTTTCAATGTGCGTAGAAATTTCTACAGGAACTACATCGCACGTGGTATAACGACAGCTTTGGACATGGGCACCATGTTTAATGATTCTTGACAAGTCCTGCGCATGCCATGCCATCCGTGCTCACATTTATCAATGCACTCGCTAAATGTCACGTACGTTTCAGGAGTTATTTTCTGCGCTGTTCTTCAACGTTGATGAGACGTCGAGCAACTATTTTTGCGCAGCGACATTTAAAGAAAACAACGCAGATGATGAGAATGAAAAACTGGTATACGCTTTGGTGACGCCTTGGTTCACATAAATAACCGACGGACACAGCTGTTCACAGTAAAAATTTAAAAAAAGAATGGTGTAGCCAAGTTGCTCTTGATTAGAGTGTATATATAGGTGGTGCATGGTCGTCGTCGCGCAGCGGCCGCTGTTGCTTATTACCCAGTTAGCTTCTTCTCCGCATAATACCTCGCGCTCATGCGTGCGACGAACAAACCTAAGTTTCCCGAAAACATTGCTCTAGCTGGTATACGCTGAGTTGTTCAAAAATACATTTATTTTCTGCACAGTGCAATAAGATCAGCGCATTCAGGTCGACAAAATGACATACTGATGCGAAGCCGTCAAACGGCTCATTAAGAGAAAAAGCCGGCGTCCGGCGTCGCAGCAGCGAAACGGCTCCTAAATTCTCACTGGCTGCGACGCCACGTCACGAACGCGGCTCGACGGAGCAGAGAGGGCGAAAGGGAACACCGGCTGCCGTGTTAGCGCGCAATGTGTTGCTTGAGGAGAGAGGAAATCGCCACGACGCCACGTCCTCCTCGCTCTCGTTCTAGGAAGCCTGTGTTATCCGCGCGCTCCTTGTCCGCGCAAGCTCTCGCCTGCGTTCTAATTGCGCATCGGTAAGGCGTCTCAACACGCTCGCTTGGCCGCGAGGAGTTCATAACTCGAAGGACCGCTCAGCGTTCAATTGGACATTAATGCTTTCGCATTCACAACTCGTAAGAAGAGCTTAGGTTTCGTCGGACTCTTTTGCCTTGAACCCCCCGTAACACTGGGGCTCCTTGTTCAATACACAATACCCCGAGTGTCAGTTGTCATAGAATACTTACTACTACGACGACTTGGTGTTCCGCGTGACAAACCAAGAAGTTGCGGGCTCTGTACTGCGCAAACTCACCTGCAAAAGACAAAATGAAAGGAAAAGTTCATGTTTCGTCCCATAAGACTTATCGGTTCAATCAACGGAACGCACTGCAAAACAGCAAGTACCGGCGACTTGCAACGAGGCTCGCATATGCTAAAGCTTCAGGTCTTTACAGAAAAAATAACGGACACTCTTGTTGCAAATATGTCAGTCGTATTGCGTACTACCAAGAGATAGACAGATAGAAAGAATGCACAGAAATGCAGGAAGGTTAACCAGAGGTAGTTCCGGTTCGCTATCCTGCACGGCGGAAGGGAGTAGGGGGATACAAAGAGAAAGAGAGCGGAAGGGATAGAGAGAGAGAGAAAGACAGACGATCACAAACAAACCGCGTACACTATAGAACGGTAGTGTCGGCTTTCATAGAGTCTGTCATAAAGCCCCGCAGACCGCAGGAATCTTAGTAGCGCAAATAAGGCCTTCTGCCAGGATGTTCTTTGGGAGAATTGGCCTAGAGCTTTCAGTTCTGATAGAAGACAATTGTCCAATTGGTCCACCACTCTGCACATCACTTGCTTTTCAACACTATAGCACGGGCAGACACAGATATTGTGTGCGAGCGTCTCTTCAAATTTGCATGTGCCGCTGGTGGGGCTGTTGGCCATTCCAATAAAGACGGCATAAGAGTTGGTAAATGCTACGCGTAGCCACAGACGGTACATCATGGTCTGTTCACGTCGTGGTAACCCACGCTGTAGATGCATCTGTATATTTGGAAAAACGAACGCGAACGACACATGGTGAAAACGTTCGAGTCCCACAGCGGAAGAGTACATTCAAGAGATATGAATCGGAGGCCAGCCGCAGCGTCTGTTCGCGAAAGCGGAATCAAGACAACTTCAAAAGTATTGTAAGACATCAGTCCTACTTGCTAACACCATTCACGCCTGCTACATGATTGTCAACCTCACTGTGGTGTCCGCACGGCAGCAAGTACAATTGACATTTCCGGGCACCAAAAGGAAAGCTGGAGCGCGGTTGCAAGCTTTAAAGCAAGCGACCTTAGAACACGTTTACAAGATGCACAGATTCCCACAACATGCCTACACCAATGGTTCAATATAAAGCTCAACAGCTCTGCTGCTGCAGTCATCATCATCCCGGCAAAATCTCAAAAAACCAAGTTCAATACTTCATGTGTGACTACGTCGACGGGTGCAGAGCTTACGGAACTCCGTGCTGCACTTGATTTCATTAATCGGGAACCACAGCAACAATGGACAGTGTTTAGTGACTCCAAGGCAGCCCTTCAGTGCATACAAAGCCCAACGCGCCACGGACCCAATGAACAAATGGCCTGAAAAATCCGACAGATATATCATCGCAGCCACGACAAGGGACACAGCGTGATCTTTCACTGGCCAAGACAGTGCGGCATCAGCGGGAATGACCACGCCGACGGAGTCGCCCGATCTGCACATGAGGGCGTACTACCAGTATGCTCGACTTTCCAACGTGCGCCAACAAAGTAATGCGTTATGATATTAATTCCTCGTTAACCACCCCACACAGCAAACCGCGATATAATTCAAACAAATCATGCATACTGCCCGCATCTGTTCAGACCATAAAATCGTGACGGCCGGGTGGCCTCCACGGCGGGACCTTCTGTTCGTGCCTTTAGAGCCTTTTGATCCCGAAGCGCCATATGGGCTCTCAAAGGCTCATTTAGAGCGCAGCTGCGCTCCCCCTCTTTCTAACGGTGCCCAAACCTCGGCCCGTGATCGTTCGTGCGAACTTCAACTCGGATCGAATAATGCAGACGCAGCAGCCGGAAATCGAATCTGTGGCCCTGAATAGAGCTGGAGGTTTCATATCACAAAAAGTGTGGAAAACACGTTAAAAGAATTGTCGCTATGCAAACTTTATCGCCGCGTATAACAAGACGCACGGCCACCTTTTCCTCGGGAAACGTGAAGTTCCTTCGGTATTCCTTCGATTGCGTTGAGCTAGAACGGCGGCCTTACATATCGTGTGCGTTTAAGCTGTCATTTCAAAAGGATTCCAATAACTTCTTTCATCCGTCACAGCATGGTTTTCGTAAGGGTTTTTCGTGCGAGACTCAACTAGCCATTTTTCTTCATGACATTCACGCCAACCTTGATAATAATCTACAAACTGACGCCATCTTCTTAGACTTCGCTAAGGCATTCGATAAAGTACCTCATCAACGCTTGCTTCTTAAACTTTCCCAGTTAAACCTGCATCCAAACATCATCGCGTGGATTAACGAATTCCTCACGCATCGCTCTCAGTCTGTCTTCATTAATAACCAATCCTCCGACCCGCTCCCAGTCACCTCTGGCGTCCCGCAAGGATCCGTCCTCGGTCCCTTGTTATTCCTCATTTACATAAACGACATACCCCAGCGCGTATCTTGCCATATCCGCTTGTTCGCTGATGATTGCGTTATTTATCGTTCGGTGACTAACCCTTCTGACCAAGAATCCCTTCAGGCAAACCTAAACCTTGTGCTAAACTGGTGTTCGCAGTGGATGATGACACTCAACCCTAACAAATGTAAGTACATGTCTTTTCACCGCCGTCGCAACCCTTTTGTTTTTGAATATTCCGTTTCTAACTCCCCTGTTGACCTCGTCCAGTCTTACAAATACTTAGGTATCACCATGTCTCATGACTTATCTTGGCGACTGCACGTAACTAACCTAATATCATCAGCTAATAAAACATTAGGTTTCTTAAAACGTCACCTGAGGGAAGCCCCTCAACACGTCAGACTACAAGCATACATCTCACTTATCAGAACTAAACTGGAATACGCATCGCCCATCTGGAACCCTCATCAAGCATATTTAACAAATGCCATCGAAGCTGTACAAAACCGAGCTACCAGATTTATTCACTCTTCATACTCATACGACGTTAGCATATCATCGCTAAAATTACAATCAGGTTTGTGTGATCTTTCTGCTAGCCGTCGCATTGCCAGTCTTGTTTTATATCACAAGTTTTTTTATTCGCCCCTAAGACAAGAACCATACATCTGCGCACCCCCACCACGCCGATCCCATCGCATCGGTCACCCTCTTCAAGTTTTGCGTCCACGAGCCCGTACTACTACCTTCATGAACTCATTTTTTTTTTCACGAACAGCAACTGATTGGAACGGCCTTCCCCACCATGTCGCTGCCATAACCTGTCCATCCACATTTTCGACTTCTGTGAACGCCTGCATCTTGTAAACCGCACCCCTTATGTAACACCCCGAAAGGGGTCTTTAAGGAAAATAAAGTGATGTGATGTGATGTGATGTATAGCGGAGTGCATTTTGTCAGACGCCGTGCACGTCAAACAAGAAAGAAACAAACAAATAAAAACGTACACGCCGCGCGTGAGACGTCTTCAATATTATAATATTGCTTATTTATGTCTATATATGAGCCCCCGCCTGTGACGACGCTGTCAATCCCCATCAGAAAAAAAAAACAATAATAAGGCTTAATTTTGTAACGCGTATAAACTGATATAAGTTTTACGCCTAAAGATTCGCTGTGAAGCCGGAGCGTGACGTCGCAGTCGAAGGCTCCGGTTTGATATTGAACACCCTGGGTCGGTTAGCCCGCATGCGAGTCTAAGTGAGTTTAAACGAGTCCCGGGCCTCGCTGCTGGGATTCGATCAAGCGACGTCGTACAGAACACGAGCCGCTGAGCTGCAGGGGCACGTATATATTAGACAGTTTTAGTTACACGTACGTAGAGGCTTCACGTACGTAGAGCGTCTACGTGTGAGCAGTGCGCATGCGTACAACGTAGCGGGCGCGCGCGCGTCTCACGGACGTACGTGAGATTCAATTCTTTGCGTGCGTTTCTTGCGCACGTAGACAGCTTCGCGCGGGAGTTCCGCAAGATCACGAACAAGCGATAGCGGGCCGCGCGCGCGCAGACGGCTCGCATCGAAACACGGCGACAGGATTCAATTGGCTACCGCCGTGTTCACATTTCCCGATAGATGGGGGTACGGGGTCCCTCTTGGCTTGCGTCGCGTACGTGTAGCTAAAAGTGTTTCAGATGGCGTGCACGTAAGGTACGTAGGCTTTTCACGTTTGCGTACGTGAAGCCTCTACGTACGTGTAACTAAAACTGTCTATTGTCGGCAGACGTGCATCACACCGCGTGTGCTAAAGCCACGTGCGCACTAGCGTCCGTTGAGCTAGAACGGCGGCCTTACATATCGTGTGCGTTTAAGCTGTCATTTCAAAAGGGTTCAGCATGACGTATCACAGCGTGATGTGGAATAGCCACCATCGCCTAACAGTACCTAAGTGTCGATCCTAACAGTACCTAAGTGTCGGTACCGAGTGACGGACCAGAGAATGCGCGCAAGTTTCCAAAACCGCACTTTAATCCTTATGCTGCACGCTCACGTAATAAGATCAAGAAATGCGAAGGTTATTAAGGTATTCCAAGCATTCTATTAAATCTCCTGTCTTGCCAGCACGAGTTTGCACGTTTCGATTAAGTAAACAACGCTGCCAAATAAGGCGCTGAGTCGTTCGTTGGATGACGGATTTTTTAAAAATATATCCGAGGTGTATAGCCTAGCTTCGTTCGTCTCGTCGCTGTTCTTGAAGCAAAACTGCGAGCGGAGAACTAGTGAAGGGTCCATCTAGTAAAGCGGTGATGATTTCGGACAATTTTGAGATCGTTAGTATATTCGAATGAAGGCGGCGATGGAATGCATTCAACTAAAAGAGAAGGATCAGGATTAACAATACCCATGATCCGTATAAAAATGTGCGCGAACTGTAAGACGTCACGGTCTCTATGGTAATTTTCTTCATTCTATGATCAATTACGCATAAAAAGCAGACGCTGGTACTTTCATACACCACTGGATACTCCTTTACCAACTGCTTTGGGATAAGTAGATGTGGAGAGAGTGTCTCCGCTTTAAGATTATAACCGAAACGAAGTTTACTTAAAATATATCCCATTAAAGAAAACATTAATTGAAGTAAGTTTACTTTTGTTTGAAAATGCACAAGATAACTCATTCCCTTTATTCTTGGAAACGAAAATATATCACTTTCGTCAGAACTTGTTTCGGTACAACGTACAAAAGTCGGTACAACGATAGCAAAAGCAAAGCACTAGACGAGTACACGAAGTGAGGTTCGTAGTTCTATCGGCCGTATAAATTGCAGTACACATTCGCTTAGTAATTACACTAGCAAGTATGGCATATGCCGCGTATGGACTCCGCCGAGTGGGCAGCCATTCGCAGTCATGCACGGCCGAGCCAGAGAAGGAAAGAAGTGTGCTCAATAGCCTCCCATCCCACGGCACGCTCTTGATCACGTGACCTCCAGTAGTGGACGCTCGGGAAGACGGCACGCACCAATCCACCAACCATTCTTCTCGGCTCCGTCTCGCATGCTTTCCCTCGAATCCACTGCGCGCGGGGTACGATAGGATCGTATCGCACTTCCAACACCTCAGCGACGGCGAAAGGTCGCCTGGAGCTTCCATAATTGCTAGCGCAATAAAGCAAGCCTTCACTCCCACTTTCCTTCCCCCTCCAACGCCCCATCTTTTTCACAGGTGCGATTTCCTAAAGCTTTGCTTCTGTTTTATACAGTTCGATTCATTTTAATCATTTTTATCAGTTTATGCAAGTAAAATCAAAAGGCGGTATCCGCTACATCGAGCACTGTTTCCCACCTAGTTTCACATCTAGTTTCAACACTAGTTTTACATCTGGGACCGGATTCACAAAGCTCTTCTTTCGTAAGTGTTCTTTGCCATTGACCGTCCACCTTTCCTAATCACACGTACAGCATGCGGATTGGCTAGAATTTTCTTTTACGAATAAGTCGAGCCCAACACGTTTTGATGAATACAGGCCCTGGTTTTTCCATCTAGTTTTACACCTATAGTTACAGTTTAAAGATAAAAAAAATAGTACAGAGATGGAAAGAAGAATACGATTGCAATCCATACCCATGTCTTTTGAGCGTTAATTTCGGCGTACTCTCCAAGTCGGGGGCTTCTATACAACTTCATAGCTTCGCGTATACATAAAACCAATACGCCACGTTTCCAACCACAAGAACAGCGTAACGAGATTATTAGACGGTGCTACATTCTCGAATTTCCGCGCTCCACTCGATAATTTTCTGCCATATACACTATAGAGACCGTTCGCAATTCGCCCGACTACGTGGAAGACATTCGGAAAAGGCTGCATGAAGCGCAAAACACGGGACCACAAGGAAAGGAGTACGTATGGGACAGGCGCGATTCTCTGTCGTGTGATCCCATGTGTTGGGCTTCCACATTTTCTAAATATGCTTCGCCATATGGCTCAAAGGAACACTCATCTAAAGCGAAAAGTAGTTCGAGGATGTGAAGTGGTGCATTTATTTGAGAGTTCCCAGTGTCCACTTATATATATATATATATATATATATATATATATATATATATATATATATATATAGCGCCACGCCTCCATTTAGATTGCGACATATGCAAAGAGACGAGAAACGGCGGCCACTCCGCGCACACACAAGTGGGGCGCCACGAAGCCCGCGAAACATCGTAAATCGTAAACGAGTTAACTGGCGTTACTATGAGAGCCCCTCCTATTATCGCTTACTGAAGCCGGAAGCTTTGGTCAGCGATTACGTGAAAAGCAGCCGCTATTCGCCGGCGAAGCAGCCGTCGACGCGGCCAGCGGCGTCGGAGAGCGCCGCGAAAGCAAGGCTGACGTGCCGCCCACCCCGAACGCCGACGCGGTCGGCGTGTACCGCGCTGCTCCTACACGGCCGCAAAGAGCCCGAAGAGCGCCAACAAAAACAACGCTCGTACAGCGAGCACAAAAAAAAAAACAAAAGAAAAACAGCCCCAGTCCACTCGGAGGTGCTTGCGGAGAAACACGACGCCCAGGAAGCGCGAGTTGCGTTGCCCGGAGCAGTTGCCGCGGCGACCGGCCGGCAACGCGGAAGTGGCCGTGAGCTGCGACGCAGGCGAAGGCCAGGGCAGCTCTTGGCTCCGGCCAGACGCGCTGACGACTCACTCGGCCGACGGCACGCGCCGCGCCAGCACGCGTTGGTGGTGCACGCTCGCGCGGAGCGCGGCGTAAATAAATGTCCCAGCGCGCAGCACAACGCGGGGCGCGTCTGCGTGTGTAGCACGCGATTATTAGTGTCAAGCTGACGTTTCATTCGTGACATTTTTTTTCTTTCTCGTACGCACGCACGAAGGTCGTTTCCGCGTGCGGTTGCGAGTGAAATCATTCGCTGCATGCTTCGGCGTTAAAAGGTCACCTTAGCGTTGTGCGTCTCGACTGCGTGATTGCAAAATACTTGGCGCCCCTCCTTTGAAGTTGGCAGCAGAACTAGGTCACTGCATCAAAAACTAAACTCGACGAGTTGCAAAACATGCTCGACTGAAAAAAAGAAAAAGAACCAGAATGTTGGGCCGCACCAGCACTTTGAAAAGACGTTACAGAATACAGAGATATTGTGGAATTCTAGGTTATCTTTTCTCCCCTGAATGTATCGCTAGATCATTTGCTTCAGCATCCTTGTTTCCAATACAAAAGCGAACAAACGTTCCGCGTACCACTAACACGAGACATGCTGATGAACCATTTTGCCTCCGCTCTAATCTGACAAGTGCAACGGCCGGCTTATGACCCACTGTCTTTCATTCAGTTAGCGTCAATCTTTTTATTTATTTCTTTTCCTTCTCAGCTCAAACGCGCTGCGTTGCGCAAAACGGCCTCTGAAGGTGCTCGTCACTAATCCAAGCAATCTCGTTGAGGCAGCTATTCCGCAACGCCCTCCGCTCTGACAGCGAAGCGTTCAGTACAGCACAAAGTGCTGCATACATCGAGAAGATTAACGTCGTTTTAGAGGGAGAAAAAAAAAAAGCAAACGTGCAGCGTTCATGAAGATGACGTTCGTCACAGCCGCCTACACCGCCTTTCTTCGTAAAACATCTGGATGCATTCTCTAGACGCACTTCAAAACAAATATTCTCAAGACAAGCACTTCTCAAAAGATTGCGCCTAACATTTGGCTTGTGCGCCCTCTACATTTAATCTGGCAATTAAATCTGAAGCTCACAATATCCACCCGTGCACATTTGTAATCCCTCGTGCATATCAAGCATACCTTATATATAGAATCTGTGCGGTCGAGTCTCGGTTCTGCCCCTACGAAGCAATTTATATGTCCCAAATTTCCCTAGAGACCCTTACGTGGAGAAGTATTATACGAGACCTGTGACCAGGATATGACATGTAGTATTCGTTAAAGAGAGCAACTCTCTCTGAATCAAGCTTAACCTGCCACTCGTTTTTTTTTTTCTTTTTTGATGCTCAAGGCACTGAATACACAAAACAAACTAAAAGGTATAAATGAACAGAAACTGATCATTTTCTCAAAGCGTGTACAATTATGCGCGCGCATAATAAGGTCGCAAATATAAGCAGGAGAACATTAGAATAAACCAGATAGAGAAATCTCTCCCAAATTAGATTCCATTCCAGTATATTCCGCCAATTTTTAAATTTCCAGAGAGTATTTTCTTAGCCATGCTATTTACTGCTGACATTCGCTCCACAGGAAAGAAGAAGCCGCACTGTTTATCTCGCAGCAAGCTATAACGACATAAGCACGGCTCCGACTCTTTTCGCATGAATCGGGAAAAAAAAGACAAGGTGAAAACTGTGCATCAAGACGCGGAAATGAGCAGTGACGGAAACATCGTTATGCACGCGCCAATGTGGTCCAAAGCAAAATGATTCATCGTTCTACGATAGTCACAAGGTTTCCATGTGTAATTAGTGAGCATGATGGCGCTTTAAACGAGTAATAAACGGGAGTTGTTCAGCGCCCGTGCTATGGGTGAACGCGCGCGCTGTAGAGCAATTGCACGAGTTAATAGTTGCATAATTAAGCCACGGTAAGTCTCTTCCCGTGGAGGCACGGCGTGGCCAAGCAAGCTGTCTCAAAGTTGAAGCGCTTATATATATATATATATATATATATATATATATATATATCCTGTTTATGGATCTTGCCGTAATAGATTGTACAATGCCGGGAGCATCGGTGAGGGAATCTTCTGACGGGGGCTCCCTTCTGGGAGCGTTGCGATTCAGTATTAACTGTCCTACGGGGGAAAGCGTGACTGCTCGAGATTTTTTGTCGATTTATTGGATGTGTTTAGGGAGACGGCTTGACAGGCACACGAAACACCCGCTACTTCTTTTCTCTCACACCTTAGTGGTGCGCGAAAGCTGAGGTCTTGTTGCGCCCTCTGAGGCAAACTGCCGTGCGGCGCGCCTCTCGCTCGCTCGCTGGTTTCCGACAGTCGTGCTTTTTTTTTTTTTAATCCACTCTCGGTCTCTGCTCGTACGTATTGCCGACTGTCGAGGTGGCCGTTTCGACGCTTCTTATTCCTTTTCTCGCAGCGCCGATAACTATGCGAAGGAGTCTGCCGAGGAGGCGCGCGTAACGACTAAATTTCTCCGGCCGCGTCGCCGATGCGAATTCACGCGGTCGGCTCAACGCGGGAGAAGCGCCGCGCTGCGGTGCCCGCGGTCGGCGGCGCCGGACCTGCAGATAGGGGGTCAGTGTCGGGTCAACCGCTTTTGCATCCCCCGCGCTCGGGGCACCGATTCACCGGGACGCACCCTCTCCGCCCCGCGCCGCAGTCAACCGGTCCCGTTTGACCGCAGCTCGCGCTGCGATTTCCCGCCGCGCAACGAACGACGACGGCTCCAGCAGAAAAAAGAACGAACCGCGTAGCGGAGAGCCACGGCGCTCTGTGCGCCCCGCGGCAGACGCCGCCAACGACGTCCGCTCCTTTGCCGAGTGAACACGCGTTTTGTCGTGCCTGTAGCGCGTTGCTTCACACAGTCGATCCCCGCTATGGGTTTAAACGCCGCGGAAGAGGATATGCGAGACTGGGCGCACCCGCCGCGGTGCATTGCGGTGCGCTGCTAAGCACGAAGTCGCGCGCCCGATGGCCGGCCGCGGCGGCCGCATTCGGATGAGGGCAAAATGCAAAAAGAAAGAAAAAGAATAAGCTATCATAATCAGATTGCGGTGTTGGCGCGTAAAACCCGCGAATTTATTTTAATTTTAACGAGATGGGGCGCTTCGATTATTGTAGCCACAGACAAAATCTGCACGTTCCGCTCCGCACACATGACAGCCGAACAAAAGGAAAAAAAAAAACCTTTGGTCTCGGATACCCAACAGACGGGGTTTTAGAAGGTTCAAGGACTCAAAAGTCAGAGTTAGAACGATTACATCGTGGCCTACCTCGAGAGAAGGTTATAAAGCAATCTCTGGCACCAATTGCCGATCTAATGAGCGAGAGATTTAACGTAAAATTTCGGTGGATCCCGTCCCACGTAGGGTATTGAAGGCAACGAAAAAAAAAAACACGCTCTTGCACGCGCGCTGACATGTCTCCCAAAAGTGAAAGCGTCAAATAGAGAGAGGAAGCAAGGAGAGGAAAGGCAGGGAAGTCAACCAGACGAGCGCCCGGTTTGCTACCCTGCACCGGGCGTAAGGGAAATGGCGGATAGGAGGCTTAACTGATAGGAGGCTCAGGCAGAGCGATCGCGGCTATATATAGTCAGGCTAACCCCGCCTGCGGCAACATCACCCCCACCCTCCCCACCGTAGCCAAGGTTGCGCGTTTTCGCTAGTGACACCGTTCAAGCACACCGTTACTTCGCGCGGGAAGACATTCGACATAGTATGGCAACCAGCTCCATGAACAAACGCGAAAAGAAAGTCTTAATGTAGAAGCGTACGGCGCTCACTGTACGTCAGGAGAACGTATACGTAGTTGTATACGCCCTAATATGTCGGCAACGGCCGTTAAACAACAACTTGGCGTCATATGAGTCATTTGAGTGCTGCCCCGTCAGACTTATATGAAGTGCAACAGAGAAGCGCACAAAATGAATGCTTCCATGCGTAAGCAGTGGTGGCGATGCTCAGTTCCTAGTTCCAAATTTCTCGGCTTTTCTTGCTTACTTTTCGGAGGAGGAGGAGGAGGAGGAGGAGGAACTTTATTATTGGAGAAACCGTTGCGCGGTTTATTCCTGGGTGGTTCCCTCTGACAGGGCTCCACTGGCGATCGCGGCTCGCCGGGCCTGGTCGAGGGTCGCCAGTTGGCTTCCCAGGTCCAGTTCGGAGAGTCTCGCCTCCCAAGAGCACGTAGTGAGTGTGTGTGTTGTGACTCGTGGCGAAATTGCGTCGCCCGGACGGTCGGTGCATTCGTGTGCTATGTGCGCGAGTGTCGCTGTGTGGTTGCTACACCAGGGACATGTTCGGGACGTATAACTGTCTGGGTAGATTGCGTGTAGACGAGACAAGTGTGGGTATGTGTTAGTTTGCAGGCGGCGCCAGTCCCTTGCCTGGAGTTTATTAAGAGCTTTGTGTGGGGGAGCGTATTGCGTTCTTCCGAGCCGTTGGTCCTGTAGTATTTGTTGACCTGTCGTTAATAACTCGTGGGTCGCTCGTCGGCCTGTCGGGGGCTGAAGAACGGTGTGGTCTGCCGCTCGGCTAGTGAGACCTCGAGCTGCGCAGTCCGCCTCTTCGTTGCCCCGCAGGCCTTCGTGCCCGGGGCACCAGACGATACCGTGGGTCCATTGTAGTGTGCGACCCAGGATTCGAATGGCTTGTATAGGGAGTGTTGCATTCAGGTATAAACGACAAGCCGCTTGTGAGTCAGTAAGGACACGGGCGGACCTTCCCTTGCTCTCAGCGTCGCGAAGTGCGAGAGCGATTGCTGCTGCTTCTGCTGCTGCGCTGCATGTGGCGCGGATGGAGGCTGAGGCAACCAGGTTCCCCTGATTGACAACGGCGAGTGTGTATTTGAGCCCGCAACGTGGCGACGAGGGATACGGGCTAGCGTCCATGTAGTACGTATCCGGGTCTCTGAAACAACGTTTGTGCAACATGCGGGCACGCGCTGCTCTTCTCTCCTGATTGTGGGTGGGGTGCATGTTCTTGGGGATAGGGTCTACTATACAATGGTCTCTCTAATGTGGTTAGGCAAGAGTTGTGTTTCTTCTTTGCAGTACTGAGGTGTCAGCGGGTACCCTAGCCGTTGAAGAAGGTGTCTTCCCTGTTGAGTCTTGTTGAGGCGCTCCCTCTGCGCTATGAGCGTGGCACTTGCTAGCTCCTCAAAGGTGTTGTATACGCCTAGCGCTAGTAATTTCTTTGTGCTTGTGCTTGACGGTAGCTGTAAGGCCGTTTTGTACGCCGTTCTTATAAGAGTGTCCATGCGTTCTGTTTCGCTTTTGCGCTTGACTTGATACGGTAGCGCGTACGTGACACGGCTGATGACGATGGCTTGTACCAGTCTTAAGGTTTCGTCCTCTGTGAAACCATCTTTGCTGCGCGCTACTCTGGCGATGAGTGATGCGGTGCTTCTTATAACGTGATTTAATTTCTCTGAGGCTAGCTTTATGCCGTTGTTCTCCTGGATGTGCATACCTAGTATGCGTGCGGTCGGGACGCGCTTTATAGGTTGCCCGGCAATCTCGAGATGTGTTGGCGGGGCTCGATGTTCCTTAGTTTGCTTAGGCCGGACTTGAAGGTACTCCGACTTGTGTGGGGCACACCTAATTTCTGCTGTGGTTAGGTATGACTCGATGTATCCGATAGCTGTGAGTAACGTGTTTTCTCTGTCGCCGTATGAACCCTTGGTTGCCCCTAGAGTGATATCGTCGGCATAGAAGGCACATCCGAGTTTTGGGGTGTTTTCCAGTTGTAAAGCAAGCTTTCTAAGTCCGATGTTGAAGAGAAAAGGAGATAATATTGACCCTTGCGGAGTACCCTTCCACGGCAGATCATATATGTCCGATTGTACGCCTGCTATGCCGATGCGAGCTTTGCGGTGGCTGAGAAAAGCCACGACATAATAATATACTCGCTCTCCGCATACTATGGCGGCGAGGCCATCTAGGATGGTTTCGTGTGGTATATTATCAAATGCTTTTTCTACGTCGAGGGCTAGGAGTATGTTGTTGTTGCTGCCCGGTTGTGGGTTGAGGACCTCTTCCTTGAGGAGGAGGAAGACATCCTGTGCTGACATGCCTTTCCGAAATCCGTACATGCAATTGGGGTGTAGTCCATGTTCTTCCATGTGTTGTTCCATTCGAGTGAGTACAATTCGTTCAAGAAGCTTGCCTAGGCAAGACGTAAGCGATATCGGTCGTAATTGATCGAGCCTGCGCGGTTTTCCTGGTTTGGGTATAAGGACTATGTGAGCTGTAGTCCATTCCTCGGGTAATGTTCCGCCCGGTGCCCATATTTCTTCGTTCAGCTACGTCACACTGACACTGGCGCGCAAGCACACGTACACACGAAAGAAAGAAAAAAACGCGCGTTCCAAATGTAATCGTTACTCCGTACATTACGTTCAATTCTTTTCTGGCGCGGTCTCCTTTCTAGTTCGCTCTGAGGGCAGCAAAGCTCGGTCCCATCTTTAATGACGTCGCTTTTGCATTGGCCGGCTGTGTGCGCCTTGCTTTGAAGAGAACGCATGTCCTTTTTCTCTGTTTTCTTCCTTTCTTCTTTTTAAACACGCGGCCCATTACACCGTTTCAAGACGAAAAAGAACAACTCCAGGATACTTTTCTGCTGCTCTCCGAGCTTCCTTAGTCTCGCTGCTATTTCTTTTCTTTTTCTTTTTTTTTTACGATCTCTCTCTCTCTCCTGTCTCGTTAGACTGGAAAGCAAACCAAGTGCAGTGGCCGGGCAGCACACCGCACCGGGCTGCCGAGCTACGAGATGGAGCGAGGCAAGCTGGTCGGCTAGGAAAATACCCATCGAACGACGTCGACGGCTGCCGCGCCCTCGAAAAACTGCCTCGTGTCGCTTTGTTCCCGCAGGCTCTTAGTTCCATTTCCGTATACACGGCTTCCCTTTTTCTGCGCCAGTCCCTTTCCGCGGCTCATTGGAGAAGCGCCAGAGGGGAAGGAACACACAGCGAGACTCGTCATAGATCAGATCGAACTCGACCAGCGCAAAAAAAAAAAAAACGAGAGCGAACCGAAGTGGATGCTGGAGGAGGGTGTTGCGCGCGCTCGTGCGAGCATACGGCGCGGAGGTGAAACAGCAGTCACTGCAGAGAGCAGGTTCTCGTCGAGAGGACCACGAACGAAGGAACGAGTTGGAACGGGTTTTCCGTCGGCCGACAGCCGCGCGCGTCGCGAGGCCTGTCACGATGACGAGCTGATTCGGCCGCGCGCGAAGTGCCGCGGGCTGACGTCGGACGACGACAAAAGGGTGGGAGGGCTGCGGGGCGCGTTTGACCGCGCCGCTCTCCTTTTCGGGCTCCCTCCGGCGTTGCGTCGTGAGCGGCGCTTCTTGCACGCCTGATTAACTCTGACGGAAGGTGCGTGCGCGCTGCCGCGACCCTGGCATGCTGGCGAGGGTTCAAGGCCAGCCCGACGGCGGCGCGTTCGCTCGAGTTCACGCGGCGCAGCGGCGAGGCATAGAGCCTTCCGCTCGAGGGGTGCCATGCGGTCAGGGAGGTCGAGGTTCGAACGTATAGTTCTCCTGTACGAGAGCAGGGCGTGGGCGCCAGCAGTAGACACCTGTATAGCGTGGGCCAACAAAGCGAACAATGCGCAATCAACATTGTCCGAAAGAAAATCTGGGAGCGAAGTCGGTTTTGATAGTCTACCATTAACATTATACTGATAGCTGGACGACCGATGAGCCTTGAATGTGCGCACAAGGCTGACTTGTGGTCCCGGATCGCTTATCTTCCAATCAAGTCCTCGCAAAGTTGCCGCTGGTCAAACCACTCAATGAAGAAAGTTGAATTTATTGTCCCGATTTATTAGTTCGGAAGCTAGCGAATAAAAGAGCTTCCTGGGATCGCATTCCTGAACATATCGAGCAACTATTTTTGACCGCAAATTGAATATTAACTACAACCATGCGATAACTCGATTTGCTCTTCTGATTTGGTGGGCACAAAATGAAGAACAAGAAGAACCGCGGTGATGTCGCACATAGCACTGCATGGAGCCTGTGACCGTGATCTCTCAGATACGCAGTCAGGGATGAATGGGGCCGCTTCTGTCGCTGTTTACAACGATAGCAAGCGATGGGGACATACCTAAACTAAACGCCCGCCTCCGTTCATTATATGCAATACGTACACCCCTCAGCGCCAGCTTGCATGCACGTGCGTCGCAGGCCCCGACTCCGTTCGCTTTTGACTCGCGCCCACTTATGACTATACGCCTCGAGGTGGCGCCGGCTGCACTTTTTTACCTGAAATGTGTGAGTACAACGACACCGCATGAAGAAGGAGGTGGAAAATTAGATTTCGTGCAGTGCAGTATGTCAATGTCAGTGCAGTATGACAATGCCAGCTGCCCCAGCTCTTCGGATCTGTCAAATATTGACAGATATGATTCTGACGAATTCGACAGCCACGAATCGCCGTTCGACTCGCTACCAGGAGAGCCAGCGCCCACGCGCTAAATATCGTGCTGCAACATGAAGACCAAGGGTAGGCCTAACCACCGATTTTATACGTGCTGATTGCTATTTTAGGGGTTTAGTTTGCTTGGATTGAAAGTGCGATTGAAAAATGCATTGCTACTTAGGTGCGAGGGGAAGTGGGAGAGCATGACGACCTATTTCTGTGCTGTATACGAACATCCACAGCAACATGAAGAAGCTTGATGACTTCGAGGCGCTTATCGATTCCTTCAAATATGACGTAATCGCTGTCAGCGAGATATGGTTGAATAATAATGTTCGCGACAGTGAAATTTTTACTATTCCCACGTCGTTGCAGATTTATCGCCGCGATCGTGATGGAAGAAGACAAGGTCAGTGGTACTTGCCATTTCAAAGCGTTTGAACTCTTTCCTCATAAGCATGACCTCTACATTGGAGGTGGTCTTGAACATTGAGGTGGTCTTGGGTGGTCTCACCCCGCATGCCTTTGGTGTCCGTTACACCCCTTCGGATACGGATGTTCGCTTTGTTCATGAGTTTCACGGTAATTATAATGCAATTATAATGCGGTAATCATCAGCTTCTATAACTATTCTAGGTGATTTTAACTGTCGTTCCATAATGTGGACGCCATCGTTACCACAAGTCGTGCCATATTCTACTCATGGTCAATACTTCCTTGATACCTGCAACCTTTTTAATTTCGCACAGCTGGTGACTAATCCAACTCGCGTCACCGGTACTTCGTGGCACATTGTTGACTTTATCCTCACGACAGTAGCTGAGAATGATTCATTCATTGTCTTCCCTTCCTGGTCTCAGCGATCACTGTCTGTTACACTTTAACATAAACAACAGCATGCCTACCGCTATTAAGGAGCGCAAGGTAATTTATGACTACAATGCCGCAAACTTCGAAGCCATTAACCAAGCATTGTATCTTTTTTTAGATGCTTACATGACTTTGGTAATAGAACCGTGCAAGAAAACTGAGTGCTGTTTATTAACAAAATACATGAACTTACTCGAATTTTTATTCCGAATAAATTTACACCTCTTCAAACCCTGGCACAATACCTACTTAAAGCGATTTTCTAACAAAAGGAAACGCTTGTTTCGTGCGGCAATATTCCAAGGTACTTTGGCGTCCTTACAAATCTGCTGCAGACGCTTATACCTTAGCCAGTTGCCGACGCCAAAGCTAACTCCCTGTCAAACACGCTACCATCAATGCTTATCAGTAACCCGAATAAGTTTTGGAGAATTGTAATGAATGATAATGAGAGTTGAATTGTACTTGTTGACATGAATGGTCTTCCCCTATCTGCCCACAAGTGCGCCACACTTTTAGAGGAAAATTTTGCCCGCAACTTTCCAGCTTCATCTACTAGTACGATTGTTTATTTGTCAATGTGCAATTTTACACGTAGTTCTCCTATAGTGATTGAAGACGATGGCATCACGAAATTGATCGAATCCCTCCGGAAGTCCTCTGCTTGCGATATTGACAATATTAATTCGCGATTTCTTAAAGAAACAAAATTGTAGTGATCTCTTATTTTGTGTAGAATATTTCAGCAGCCTTTGGATGAAGGTGTGCTGTCTCGGGATTAGAAAGAGGCGAATGTGGTTCCACTGCGTCAATCCGAAAGCAAGCAATCTGTCGCTAATTCCCGACTCATTTCTCTCACTTGCATACCATGTACGATTCTGGAGCATATATATAATCTTCTCTAATCTTGTCACCTTCCTCTAATCAGACTCATTTCTTTAGCAAGTCGAAGCACGTATTTAGTAAATCGATATCAAGTGAAACGCAGTTGCTCTGTTTTACCCATTCCTTAAATGCCACTCAGGCTCGGGGATCCTGGGTCGATTCTATTTTTTCAGACTTTCCCATCGCTTTTGACAAGATCAACCATCATCTCCTACTCTACAAGCTCAGGACCTTGAACACTGACTGCAGTATTCTCACTTGGATTGAGATTTTTTAAAAATAATCCTTCACAGTGCGTTGTTGCAAATAATTCTAGCTCATCCTCCTCTCCTGTTACCTCGGGCGTGCCTGCAGGGCTCTGTACTGTACCCTTTACTTTTCTACGTTTATATTATTGATTCGCCCGATTGCGTAAGCTCCCCAATTCACTTATTCGCAGATGACTGTGTTGTCTGCCATGACTTATCAAGTAACCTAATCCATGTGTCGGAACTGAATCAAAAACAAAACAAGAACGAAAAAAAAAAGCTATATGTTTGACCAGAACGAAAACGTAACCTAAACGTTATTTTGTTTCGGAGTGAAACCAAAATATTTTTTTGATCGGTTTTCGTTTCTAGGGGAAAGTCGGCAATACGAAACGTCAGAATTAGCGCGTATACCTTAGGCAGGGGTAGTGCGAGCGATAGCGGGTCGAGAGCTCCGCTAATCTAAGCCTATCGCTCGCTGCACTATCATATCGGAATCGTAGCAAAACCCAGAGCTTGCGCTCTGAAGAGCTCATAATTTCGTTTTCTTTACTACAGACCATGACTTGTTTTCTTCATCGACACCCAATTATTTAGTCAATCACGTGTGAAGTGAATGTTGTTCATTTTCGGTGTGTCTTATTTGTATGCGCCGTACTTCGCATCGTATTTGAATTTTCATTTGTGCGAGCCTTGAAAATTGCATCTTCCTACCTGCAGATGTTTATACATTTCATGTCATTTTTATTTCTCTTGCTATTTTTGTGTACTCCCTTCCCCTGTATAGCAAAGCGCTTGGAGATAAATAAATGAATAGATCAATAAAATAAGTAGTGTGCAGGTCGAGAGTGCCTTCGAGAAGCCTCAGCTGCCCGAGCTGTCATTGGAGCAATCGTGACAGTCACCACGGTTGTCTCCGATTCCTATAAGAACACGAATTTGAGATGGAGACGAGCTTATCACGTTGCTGTTGCACTGTGGTCGCCGAAAATTGGTCTCCAAGCACTCGAACTCCGCAACAACGAGCGTGGCCACGCACACGCACGCGCCTGTGTCCATATACTGAGCGTCTCCTGTTCCTTCAATAGTGCAGGCACAATGAATTAATCGCGCATTTTTTTTTATTAGCTATTCATTCAGACAGTTGTAGAACAAAATTAAGCGTACCCGCGTGCGAAAGTTCACATGCCTTGCACGCGGGCGGGGATTGGGGGGGGGGGGGGGAGGGGCAAGCATTGTCGCTAAAAATTCCCCTTTCCAGCTCCCATATACGCGAAACTGGTTCTTGTGCGGGCCGCGAAAACAAAAACAAGCCTTCTTCCATAAATAAGCGTCAGAAGGCGATAGGCCCGCGCCCCACCCAACATTTCTCACAGCGCGGGCAACCAACGATCTCCCCTATCCGTCGGCGAAGAACAATGGCCGGGCAGAAAGTTACGCCACGGGTTGTACTTTTGGGCGCGAGAGCGCCAACTTTCTTTGGGTGTGGTTTTCTGGCTGCACCGAAATGTACGGTTTCGCCATCTCACTTTTGCGATGCTGTAACCGGATTAAGGGGGGCTTCTTCGGTCTTAAGAATTGTTCATCGTTGGTTATAGCGCCTTGACTGTAATCGTTTTCGTTATCGCGATGGGTTATGTGCCCCTTCTTACGAAAACCTCTTCCGCACGAATGGCTTTGTGCGTCTAATGTATAAGGCATGCCTGTTCGCGTACCTAACATGCACTGCAAGGCTGTAGCATGGGAGCGTCAGGGAAATGTGGCGTACTGGACCCTTATTGAATGCCCGCGCACTGAACGAGGTTCTATACATACACTGCGTCGCAAACAGGCGGATTTTTGTATTGGAATGCTCACCAACCCTGCCTGTGAAGCGCGTGGTCAGCAATGATCCGATGATCGCACCTCGATAAGTTGACCTCATCACATCTCATACATAGCGCTTGTTCCGCTTATAACACCCAAAAGCTTTCAACCGAGACAGCTGACTTCTTTTTTTTTTTTCTTCTTCTGAGCAACCTTAACGCGCACAGTATACATTTTGAATGCGCAACTCAGCAATTTCCGACTGCACTGGCGGACGAGCGTCTATGCATTCTACCGAAAGCAGTGATCTTTTATTTTATTTTATTTGGGCTCGATAAATGGTTATTGTCATTGTAATTGCATGTGCAACGAAAGTTAACGTTTCGTTGGTACCTGTACTTACGCGACTCTTCAGGGACACTATAGTTGCTGTAAACTCAGCGCGAGTGGACCACGGATGGCAGCCTATATGTAACCACAATAGAGCAACAAAGGACGCGCCTTCGTTCTATACACGGTGGTGCAGAAAGAGCGCCCACACTCCCCGAAAGCGCTGGCGCGAGCGGTCGGCCACAGAGCGCGGCGCGCAAACGCACCTGGGAACGAACGAAAGGGAGGTCACCACCGCCAAAGGGAGCGGCGGGCGCAGTGCCTCTTCCGGGCCCGTGGTCGCCAAGTTGACCGTGCACGGAAGAGGGGAGCCTCAGTCCGGAAGGCGATTGCCCGCAATCTCGCGCTCCGCGGCTTCTTAATTGCCTCCGCGGGGCGCGCTGCCGGCCCAAGGCGAAGAGCGCCGTGAATCGCGTCGTACACACGCGTACACGGCGCGTGCGCGCGGCTGCGCCTTCCAAAGTCGTGCGTAGCGGCGCCGGAATTCACCGAAGCCGCCCCCTGGTTGCCCCATCCTCGGCAGGGCCGCCGACCGTGCGATTGCCCCCCCCGTCTCCAATTTTCACTGGCTGCGCGAGGCGTCGCGATGCTCGATAAGCCGGCCGTCCGGGCGGCGCGAGCCACTCGAAAGCGGGGAGGGGCTGAGCCCCGGCGGCTGCGGAGCCCGATGCGCGTTCATTGCGGTCAGACGACGGCGATCACTCGGCGGCCTCTCCGCAGGGCTGCTGCACGCCGCGATCGAGCGTATACGCGCGACGCGTTCGGTGGCCCATGCGCAGCCACCTTCCAGAGGCGCTTTCATCGCGCAAGCGGACCGGTTTCTCTTCGTCGAG
Source organism: Dermacentor albipictus (assembly GCF_038994185.2). Taxonomy (NCBI): domain Eukaryota; kingdom Metazoa; phylum Arthropoda; class Arachnida; order Ixodida; family Ixodidae; genus Dermacentor; species Dermacentor albipictus. The sequence goes on from NC_091821.1 coordinate 81,845,966, forward strand.
CACCGGAAGTCTGCTGGGCTTCCTCTCCGGGGCTATAACGCTCTACTCAGGTGGCGTATGCGCCCGTTGTCGCTGCAGAACGAACGGCTGCAGGAGGTCTTGCGCGGCCAGCTCAGTTTAATCGCGCAGGCGATGGAAGCTCCAAATGACGAGCAAGTTCCAAACGGCAACCGCTCTTGCCGCCTTCGTGAAGGCAACAGCCTCCGCAGAGACAGTAGGAACTTTCTTGACAACATTCCTGACAACTCGATCTGCACAACATCTGTTCTCTAGGGTCGAAGCCCGCTCTGGGGAGCCAAGTGTCCCCGGATGCTGCGCTTTGGTTAAGTAGGGACAAGTACCTCCGAGCGCCATCTTCTTTTCTACTGGTGCTCTCGACCACAGCGGCAGCGCCGCTAACATGGCACCGGCGGCGTCAGCTGCCAGGTCAGGTGTAAGCCCATAACTGTAAAACTGGAAATAAATTTAAATTAAATTATGGGGTTTTACGTGCCAAAACCACTTTCTGATTATGAGGCACGCCGTAGTGGAGGACTCCGGAAATTTCGACCACCTGGGGTTCTTTAACGTGCACCTAAATCTAAGCACACGGGTGTTTTCGCATTTCGCCCCCTTAAAAAAAAAAAAAAAAACTGGAACTAATCAGCCAACACTTCCCCACCCAACCTCCTCCCCCGAAGCAAAAAAGAAAGAAAAAATGGGGTAGAGGAGAGGGAGATAAGGCGCACACGCTTTGCAGTGATGCAATCTTTGCTTTCTTTCTTCCTTTCTTTCTTTCTTTCTTTCTTTCTTTCTTTCTTTCTTTCTTTCTGCTTTCTTAGAAGCTAGAAGCCGGACAGCACTAAGGAATTCGGCGGGCGGAACCAGATTTTCACAATAATAACGGCATGGGAGTAGCCAATGTACTTCGTGTTTTCCATCCATCGGTTCGTCCTTTAAGAAATGCTCATTCGGACATTTTTTTTTTTGTGTGTGTGTGTGTGACGGCAATGCACCGCTCTAAACGCTTGACCAAAATTCCCGAAAGGTTCTTACATATTTGCTTGCGTCTTCCAAAGCTTATTCTCATTTTATTGTCTACACTTTCTGTCGTCGCCTGATATAATATAGACAGTCTACGCAAGCCATGCGAGTTGGATGTTTTAAGTTGGATGTAGAGTTACAGCTTCCCGTTAAGCACTGCCGTTAATACCGTGATTCGGTCCACATATATACAAGATGAATCAAACTACAAGAAATAAATAAGATTTCTGCTAAATAAAACTTATTTCAAACGAAATAAAAAAGCAATATAACGTTGTTCGTCGCTTTCATGAGCTCCGGATTAGACTGTCCAGGTGGGGTTCATTAACGTGCGCGCAGTGCTTGACACGCACGCGACTCTTGCTTTTTTTCTTTCCCTCATCCCGCCCCAACAGAGTGCGCACCGAGCCACCAAGGCCCGTCAGGAAACACATTCGTCATTATGTAGGCTAAAAACTAAAGAGAAGATCAATTGGCAGGAAGCAAAGAATCAATCTAAATCCCGCATTAACCTTATTCAGTTCTTTGTGTAAAATATTTTGATGGAAATGATGGTATTTTAATTAAATAGCACGCACGGTTTGCTTTAGAAGTACTGTACTGCTTTCGCATAACGACAGCTACGTATTGAAGATATAGAAAGACGTCATCGGTCATATATTGTTGCCTCTAAATTGTTTCATGTCCTGCGCTAACAATCTTCGTTCTGTCTCTTCTTTCCTTCTTTTTCTTTTCGCATTCCATTTTATCCAGATTGCTCTATCCTTCTCAGTAAGAGCTTCATAACTGATGATGCCGATATAGCCGGTGTATCGGTAGCCTACTTTCCCAGATTTATATCCCCGAAACAACAAGAGCCAAAATATTTTAAAGAATACGCTTGCAAACGTCGTCATAGAGTCGCGCATAGTACTCAGTGTGCATCCAATCACAGTATATACAGAGCCATCCTAGTGCAATAATTTTAGTCTAATTTGAATACAATGGAACGGAACCAAATGAAATATTACACTTAGCTCGTTTTCAAATTCTGTCCCCTATATGCTCCAACAGTTCAATTTGTTTCGCTTTTCCGTGTAGTTTGATTGCAGAACATGATGACCCAACAACAAGCTCAAATCACGACACCGATCGATTTGCCTCACTGTTGCACAACCACGACCTACTATCTGGCGCAGCGGTTCGAACTAAATGCAGCCGAAGGAAAATAACCTATTATATATGGAAGCTGCATATGCGCAGAATTACTATGACCGCCAGAGAGCAACAGCGTGTCCTTGTAAGACGCATATTATATATATATATATATATATATATATATATATATATATATATATATATATATATATATATATATATATATATATATGTATATACGTGTGTGTGTGTGTGTGTGTGTGTGTGTGTGTGTGTGTGTGTGTGTGTGTGTGTGTGTGTGTGTGTGTGTGTGTGTGTGTGTGTGTGTGTGTGAACGAAAAGAAAGGGCCCGATTTTTTAACAATCTCATAAGAAGCCAACAGCACAAGTTCTTGTGTATTGTTAGAGATTGGCGGATATCATGGGCTCCCCAAATAAAAGCATTAGAGGAGAAAGTCAACTCCCTAATCAACATTCTCCGTCAATTTGCTGGAGTGAGATGGGGTAGTTCAACCTCTTCTTATTACGCATTCCCTAGAAAATCATTAGACAAAGAATAACATACTCTGCTCCGGTGCTACATGGAATATCCTGTAATCTACAGGGGACAATTCAAAGGTTGCTGACCAGAAGCCTTTGCATATGTCTTGGTGTTCCGCGTGCATCTGCCAGTGCTTCGATAATTGCTGAGTTCCGCCAACCAACTTCTCATGCACTGAGATTTACGGAAACTTGTAACTTTTTTCGTTGGCTACACAACACGCTAATCATTCACTATGCCAGGACCTTCACGATAGAACCATTGCACGCATATATGAAGAAACACGGCGGTGCAAAACTTGCTGCCTGCTTACGAATACTGGCATACTTGCGCAACTCATCCCCCATGGCGACTAGCAATTCCAGAAATAGTCACTTCATTACATGGAGTAAGTCGCAAAGGTGATATTCCCGTAGTTACGATAAAGCAATTAACTTTATCACATATTTACACTAAGTATGTAGATCGCGTTCACGTTCACCCACCTCTACTTAAATGCATTTAATAAAATAAAGCCAACAAACAAAGATACCAAGGGCAACACAATGTAAATTACGTCTACTTAATCATTGAATTGAATCATTGAATCATGAATCATTGAATCGCAGGTGGGGAACGATCCCACGTCTCAGCATTATGCGTGCGATGCTCTCACCAATTGAGCTACCGCGGTGCCGTTTTCCCATCCACTTTCTGGAGTATTGATGTGCTACTACGAGAACAAACCCTGGGAGTGTTAGCCAGCACCACCACTCACAAACCTTGGCGGCGGATGTGGAACATCGTTTCTGTCGCAGGCGTCACGAGTACGTGATCTCTCTTGGTGAGGGCAACTGGTCAATAAACCCACACATGCTACCTTAAGGTAGATACAATTATCAAACCTACAGCGTTCGGTCGCCAAAAGTCCTACAACCGAACACCGTAGGCCTTATAGTCGTATCTTGCACCATGTTTTTTTTAATCTTTGTTTTCGTTGAACAGCTTGGCTAACGTTAGCTGAGAAACCCTATACAGTAAAAGCTCGTTAATTCGAACCGCAAGGGGAAGCCGCTTCAGTTCGAATTAACGAAAGTTCGAACTAACGAAAGTGAAGGAGGGCAACAGTACACTGCGATGTGGAAGCAGTAGGGCATGTCAGAAATTTGGCGTGTCAAAAAGTGGCACACGCCATCTTCAAGTCGAAGCTCTGGGTCCGACTGTGCCACACCACCGATGTCCACCGAAACGAACGTTAGCCGAGGCTTAACACCATCACAATGAATCGCGACGGCCGATACCTCCTAAGCTGAAAACAGAGGTGCACAACCGATGAAGACTGCCGAGACAAAGACGCTGAACATGTGAAGGTGGCGAAGGCCCTGATTCGTTGGTTCTTGATTGCAAGCGCAGCTGCGACGTACTTGATTCGCTGTGTTTTGGAGCTTGCCGTGCCATCTCCGCACATTAGCAGCTGTACAAGATTTGCAAAGACTCCGAGATTCGCAACGGGCAAGAAGTCTCGGAGGTTACGTAGAACGGAGAGGCGGCAGCCGCCGCTGCCTTCTGGCTGACCCCGCGTCGGTTAGATTTTTTTCCGATTTTGCCTTCTCTCGCTGTTCTCTCCGTTTCGGAGGCAATACAGCCTTGTGTGTAGGCAGTAGGCGCGTTTCTCTGGCCGTGTGCCAGGCGAGCGTAGTTCGAATTATCCGTGAGGGAACCTTCTCGCGTTCGAATTAACGGACTTTTTTATACATAGACTTCTGTGCAGCTTGGCCGGACCAAATCGTACAGTTCGAATTATCCATAAATTCGAATTATTGAAGTTCGAATTAACGAGCTTTCACTGTACAATATTCACGTTTGACGCTTTATGCCATGGCTCATCTGCACGAATTTCGAAGCGTCGCATGACGCTAGACATGCGAACCGCTCGCAGTGTGACGATACGCGACGCGCCGACGGTATTTCGTCCGCACAAAGAAACCGCACGTATTTCCCGACGAAGAAAGACAACAAATTCAAATATTTTCCGCATATTCGCAGTGCAAGCCTCGTGGGAAATTCTGGGAGTGAACTTATGCGTGGATGCAACGTCAGCTGGTGCTCCTTTTTTCAAAAGAGAACGCACCTTCGCTGCGATCCTTTGACCATAAACGCCCACAATAGGGTAGACCTACACTGGCCTGTAGTGAATGCGCGTGTGTCTGCCATCTAGTTGTGGTAGCAGTAAAGAAGAAAAAGAAAAAGGCTAGAAGAAATGGACACAAATGTAGTTCAAGGTTCTCAAAGCCAGCTGTTCAGTTCAATTTTTACCTTCGGGTTAATAAGCATCCTTCCTCACCTGTTGCTTCATCTTTCATCACACATCGACATTGGCATCTCGTGTACTGTCTAGGCTAACCCCTCCAGTTCTCGATGTGCACCACACTATATGGATCCCCGCAACTCTTAACGTTGCGCACAAGAGAACATCTCTGTTTTTCACGTTTGCCTTCTTTCTTTTTCTGTACCTTTACCGCAGAAGCGGTTTTTCTCAAGGTCTCCCGCAGACTTCCATTTCACGGAAAGTACGTCGACTCCCGACATGACTAAACGCAGGGGCCCCATAATGTAAAACTATTCTAATCCGTTTTCATACCAATCTCATGACGCGAAATTTACGTAACCACGACGCCATAATCGGGCGGTAACCCGCAGCGTTGTTTGCAAAGCCCAATAAAACGCGTTCCTCGTTAAGGAGGTCACTTTCCTTGCTTTCAAAGCGAATAGCATTGCCCACATGGATCATTTTTTTCTTATCTAATTGGCTGATAAGACGCGAGGAGCACGCTCAAGTAGAGAGAGAGATTATATGGGGCGGAGCCAGCACAGTGAAAGTAGATAGCCGAATGAGGAAGATGGCACCAGAGTCTGCGATTGGTACGCTTCCCCTTATTTAGCTTGAGGTGGCCGGTCAAAAATAGCGGCGGCGTGCACCGGAAGGTTAAAGATGCCGCCATAACGCATCCTCAGCTGAAGAAGAGCTGCCAGATCAACCTCGCATACGTGCCGAAATGGCTCCATAACGTTATACTGCCACGCAAACATTTTCATTTTACGCAAATAAATCCATGTACCTCGGTAGCTCCCCAGCGCGATCGGCGGGCAGCCATCTTCTATTCCTTTCGGAACGCGGCAGTCGCCGGCTATTCAGAAAAAAAAATGTGTTTTGTTTGGCATATTAATTCGTTTTTAACGCGTACACGTCACTTTGATGCGGTGAGATTTCGCGGTTCTGGGACGTCACGTGACAGACAGGTGAAGCCCGAAAATGTTTGACCAATAGCACAGGGCTAATGGCGAGAAGGCATCGAATTCGGAACAATTATTTTTATTTTGTTTGGTCTAGTCATGCATAATCAGTGCGCACATATCAGATGGGACGTTGTCGTGGTTTTCGTGACGTCGCGTGCCAGACAGGCGAAGTAGGGATGGCCCGAACATTTTTTTTTTACCAGTCGTTTTGCTAATGGCTGATTGCAGAAGTGGAATAGAAAAGTTTGGAATAGTTTTACGTTATCAGGACAGCATATGGAGACGGCGTATACGTATATCCATCTGGTACAACCTATACAGTTGTGTTGGATGCCGACTCTGTTCTCTACGAAATTACGCAACGAAGCAATAAACGCTAATCTAAATGTCCCCACTGGAAAAAATACATAACTGAGGTTTTTAGCTCACGAGAAGGGACGAAAGACAGGGGCAAGACGCGGACACAGCGCTAACATCCAACAATTGTTTTATTCCACGAAGCGGACACATATATGTATAGGTAACACACACAACCGTACGCATGCGCATATGTACTGGTTTCCAGTCAAATGAGACAGCAACGAGACATGTGTAATGGAAAGTTAAGATGATATGAAAGATGAAAGAACGACCATGCATAGCCAAAAAAAAATTTTTTTAATTGCAAGATTAAAATGTAATCTCCATCAGGCCACCCTCCGTGTCACGTTTAAAAAATCGAATTCTTTACTTGAAAGATCTATTGAAGGCGCACTAAAACAAGCGCTCCCTAAACTAGAGATCATTTTAATCTTGCAATTACAATTTTTTTTTTTGGCTATGCATGGTCGTTCTTTCATCTTTGACATCATCTTAACTTTCCATTACACATGTCTCGTTGCTGTCTCATTTGACTAGAAACCAGTACATATGCGCATGCGTACGTTTGTGTGTGTTACCTACATATATGTGTCCGCTTCGTGGAATAAAACAAGTGTTGGAAGTTAGCGCTGTGTCCGCGTCTTGCCACTGTCTTTCGTCCCTTTTCGTGCGCTAAAAAACCTCAGTTATGGAATACCAACACGCCCTAACCTATATATATATACGCTCTTTCAAAAAATACATGCTTTCCAGAGCGTCATTATTTTATTAAATTGAAGTCATTTCTTTCACTCTATTTGCCAGTTGAATGTTTCCTTTGGTTCTTCCGCCCGATTTCGTACTGGAAAGGTTGCGTTCGTTGCCGAACACCAACTAGCTCTTTGAGACGCTCAAGCATTTAAGCGAGCTGTCGCTGATGTAATATTAGAGGCCCGTTCAAATAGCACGTCAAATAGGGAAGAAAAGAGAGAGAGGGGGAGATATAAAGAGCACAGTTTCGCGCACATTTGAAGGTTCGCACCGAGCGTACACGCGGTTGCCAAGACCTGTCGACTTGAGATACTTCAACAACGCTCTCGTGGCTTTCTGTGCCACCGACGCGTACAGCCATGTTCCAAGCAGGATAAAATGTGTCCATTGTATAGTACCCAACACATTACCCAGATTGCCTCTCTAAAGAGCCCCTACTTCACGAAGCTTTGTACGAATTGGTAGCGTAATAAATTATTTGTTTTACGTTCTTTTTTATTCCTTTCGGCTGCTTTAAAATTTCCCCCGACGACTACACGCGCCGCCGGGGCAAGTCTGCGGGAGTCATTAACAGGTATTGTTCCTGGCAGGGTGCCGAGCCATGGCACAACGCGGAAGCCTCGAATGATGCCAATTTCCACGGCGTAACAAGTGAGATGACCCTAGAATAGCTGTCACGGGTTTTCGTCAGGGACGATGCCGGACGGCCCACCGATAGTGTCGCCTGCTTTTCGTAATTAAGCGGAGCTATTGCTCACGCGTGTTAGTCTAATTATGAACGCCATCAATTGTGGACAACCGCTTGCCAACGCGTCGACAAATGCTATGCAATCAGTCGAGGCGGCGAGAATGCCCTGCATTGAAACAGCGATAAGAGGAACGCATACACCGTGTCGCCGACATAATTATTTGGTCGCAGCTCCCAGCAGTTTAGTTCAACACGGCCTAGTTTCCGACTCTCTAGCTAAACAGTTTTCGTGTGTGCGTTCGCGATTATGTCACAACTTTTTTTTATGGACGCCCATTCGGTAAGGACGAAAGAGGAGGAGGCAGAAGGGGACCTGCGCGACATGGATGGCACCTTCCTGGTGTCAAAGTGGTCTTCCTCTTCATTGTACATATACTGAGGTTCCTGTGCGGAAAAACCTGGGGCACGTCGGTACGGTCCACGCTGCAGCTGTACAGAACACTGTTTCTGGGCTTTTTACGGTACAACTTACCGATTTTGGTCAAAACATGTAAAGCAAACATTCGCACCCTCGAAAGTTTGCAAGGCCAAGCCCTGCGGACATGTCTTGGGCTACCAAGATGCGCCTTGACTCACGCAACAATCATGATTGCTAGAGACTACTTGGTTCCAACACATATAACGATTGACAACCTTAGAGCACACATTCGACATCTGTGTCGCGCACCCAGTCACTATATTGCTGCTTCGCCAGCACAAAGACCTCAAGGCACATTTTCCAAACTTGTTGCGACACATAAAGGCTACCTTCCGTCGGGCTTCACACCAGCAGTAAGACCCTGTGGCTCCTACGACAACCACAAGTATGCCTCACGATTCCGAGAATTACGAACAAGACCCGTCATTCGACAGTGCCTCTACATCAGTCCACACTGTCATTACTGAACGAGGAAGAGGCATATGAACGAAGAACGCACATCTACACCGATGGATCTCTCTCAGCCACCAGCTCCACAGGCGCTGTTATCATCCCGGCCTTACAAGTTACAATTATTTTCAAAGTGTCCTATAGAACGACCTCTACGGCAACAGAACTTGCCGCTCTACGTGCCCTTGTTAATTACATCGCATAAGCGAAACCTCGAAAGTGGGTCGTTTTTTTGTGACTTTACAGACAGCCCTTCAGAGTCTGCAGTCAGCCTTACGACGCAAGACCCATGAACAACTGGTGTTCGAGACCAGAGAGGTTCTCCATCAAGCCCTCACAAACGGACATGATGTCATCTACCAATGGCTTCCGGGGCTCTGTGGCACCGTCGGAAATGACTTTGCTGATGATGCCGTCCGGTCAGCCCATAAAGAAACCCTGGCACTTTGTATACCCTTATCAACGACAGATGCTACGAAGGGTCTTCGTTTACTTGCTCAAACCAAGACTGAAACTTTGCGTGGAACAGCCCGATTTTCTCCAACTGCCGTCTCCACCGGCGGGATCCTACATTGAAGCTGCAGATTCCATCGAACTTCTCCCGCCGTGATGCAACTTTAATGCGCCGCCTCTGATTAGAGGTGGCTTTTTACGAAAGCCTACTCATTCCTTAATGGAATGTCCGACACACCGATCTGTGACTCGTGCAACTGTGAACTGACGATCGAGCAAGTGTTGTGTTTTTGTAGTTTCTATGACAACGAACGCGACGTTCTTCTGACGGTGTTAAGCCGATTAGATAACAGACCATCTTAAGGTTCTTGCACCATTGTCCCACGCGTCGCAGGCTCACAAAGCGACGCGGGTACTGCTATGTTTCATGAAAGCGACTCGCCTCAGTGACCGATTGTAGGCGTGAAGTTATGGACATCCGCGCGCATTCACATCGATAGTACCTTCTTCCCTCCCTCTCCTTTCTTTCCTTCCCTTACACCCCTTCCCCTGTGTAGGGTGGTAAACCAGACGTGCGTCTGATTGACCTCCTTACCTTTCCTTCCTTTTCCTCCTCCTCCTCTTCATTGCCCCTCTGCAGGTATCACGCGGGCTGTCGCACGTTACGTCATCCCGTGCAAAGCCTCACGCCAACTGCGGTTGGCGTACGTTTCTGCATGCGGCCGAGGCCGCACGCACCATCTCCAACGATGGTTCCAAATGGTTCCGAAGCTATATTCCAAATTACACTCGATTTGCCTAATGAGCTCCGACCTTGACAAAAAAGAAAAAGAAAGAAAGCACCAACCTTTTTTCTTAAATGGTTTAATGTTTATCCCGTCTTAGATCCTTCATAGTCCGGCTGCAGTCACAGAACCTGGCTTGCGGACACATTTATTAAGTGCTGAACCAATCAGAGCCCATCCTCCCCCCCCCCTCCCCCGACTCTGCATTTGCCGAACATCCCAATGAATAAATGCGACCAGCCGTTTTTTGATCCTTTCCTCGTCGAGAACCAGAGGGCGGCGTATAATAGGAAGCAAGCAAAGCAACTTGGCCCGCGACCGAAGGCAGAGTTTCGTCACCGCGGTGGTGTCTATGCATGCCCAGCCATCAGAGGTAATTAGCAATCTCATTCTGGCTTCTTGAGCAATTCAGCCTGATCCCCGCAACCACCCGCTTTGGCAGCGTCAGGGACGAGGAGAGTCAGGGACGAGGAGAGCCCCCTCCTCCCCCCTTTGGCTCCCTCTCCGTTTCACCAAGGCCGCGTTGCCCAGCGTTGTCCTCGGCTCACCTCTCCGCACCGCATTCCCCCCACCCACTTTGGAGGCGTCGCCTGCCGCCGTCACAGGAGCCTCGACTTGGCGCAATCAGAAGGAAGCCGCACCGCGCGGAACGAACTTCGAGCGTCGTCCTTCCAAGAGCTATCGACCGCATCGCGCGCGTGTGCAGCACATGCCGGAGACGCCTCACGCCTTCCCGCCGTGGTGGTTGTGTAATTCGCGGTCAGTCACTGCTGGCTTTCGCTTTCTGCCCCGCTATGTGCGCTCGCTGCGGCGCTTGTCGGATCGCGCGTTGACGTCGGGTCAGGCTAAGCGCCAGGCGTTTGGCAGTGCTCTGCCGTGACCGCGACCTCCATCCTTTTCCTCTGCTCCGTGATATAAAAAGAAATAGCGTAGGGGTCTAAAGCGGTATATTTACGTACCATTGGAGCATGCGTTCTTCGCTCATGCCGGTAGCACTAAAAAGAATTCCTACATAAATGCGGAGGCATATATGACAAATATAGCAAAGACTCAGTTGTGAGTCGATACAGCGTGAAATCAGAGCGCGCCAATAGAAAAGCAGCCAAGTTTTTGACATAGGCAAGTATATTTAGCTTTTCTTTCTATTTAATTTTCTTTTTATGCGGGAGTCATAGCGAATATAACCTGCAGGCCGGTTAGTTATAGCACTGTCTGAGAGTACCCTTTCTTCATACAGCCTCCAAGCAGGGCTTCAGCAAACAAAATCTATTAAATATATATTCAGGGGTACTGCAGTCTCGTTGCCAAATTATAAAGAGCCGCGCTCCTTTCACTGCTTCTGCAGCTTTCGTGTATTGCTTCACACAGAAAGGAGTGAGTGCAATCCTTGACAGGGCATAATTAGTGCTTATAACCTATTTGTGCATCGATTCCCTGGTTGCTCTTTCCTGTTCGCTAGCTCATTAATGTGGTCTTGTCAGGCAAATCGTCATGTACACTATTGTCGGTGACAACCTAATTTAGTGGAAGATTCCCCGCTGCCAAACTGAAACAGTATGTATAAATGGACGTCAGCGAATCAATCAATCAATCAATCAATCAATCAATCAATCAATCAATCAATCAATCAATCAATCTTTATTTTTCACCACAATGAGCAGAAGGCTACACGAGATAAAGCCGTAGCTTCACGAGCTCCTGAGCGCCATACAGTTCGACAAGGGTCTACAATGAAAGACAGTAACTTCACGAAGACTGAGCACAATAAGGATTACATAGAGGCTTACAATAATCTGGCGAAACAAAAGCAATTATGAAATTTACCACAGGTATTTAAAAAAAGGTACAGACAAGGAAATGCATATAATATGACAAAAAAAGAAAGAAAGAGAAAGAGTGGTACATTTTCTAATTAGCATGATATTAACAAAGTTTACAAAGCAAGTATTAAATCGCGCGTTTACTCATTTTCGCGACGTCTCAGCGTAGGCGAACTTATTTCAATATGAGCGTCTTACAGGAAGCATGCTTTGGTGCGCGGAGGCACAAGGGGCACGTGCAGTGCGGTACTCTGGGTAGACATTGTACTTAATTCTTACGTTGTCACCCAGTAAAGCTTCACAGAAAAACACACACGCCTTGCGTGCTACCGATTTCAACAACAAATGTTACCTAATTTTAATCACCCTAGTATCATTACTTCAAAGATGTGAATACAGTAATACTGAGCCTGGACGACAGAAATGGGCACCACCCTCAGAAGCTAACGCGATACGTTTCACAGGCTCTTTGTAAGACATTGGCACGACACTGCAGTTCAGAGCACAGCAAATTAAGCTTCAAAAAAGAGAGAGAAAAAAAAGGAAATTACCTGTACGCGTGTTTGTATCACTAGCGCGGTGCTTGCAGAAGCACGAGCCTCGAGCATGAACACCGGCTAGCGCTCGCTTCTTCGAGAGCCGGCCTCCCATTGCCGTGCATTCCCAAAGGGGCAAACATGAGCGTTACAGAACACGGAGGCGAGTACCACATATCGGCGCACGTGTACGTACCGACAAGAAAAAAAACAAGAGAGCAAGAAACGAAACGAAAGCAGTTATGCAAATTTCCGCATGCCATTCTTGCGAAATTAAGTTTTCCACCACTGCACGAGGTACGCGCCACGACTACGTGGGACCACGGAAGCGCGCGCGTGATATGCAGCAGCGGATGCGGTATATGTGCCTCCGGAGGCGCTTTCCAGCTGCCCGGTTGCGACACGCGCACTCCCCACTTCTCCGCCTACGCGAGGAGAGAAAGTCAAATAAAAGACGCACTCGCAGTGAAAGCGCCCGCGAGCAGAACGAGGGTGGGGGGCGGAATGGGCGTCGGGACGCTGGGCCGCCGTCGGCGCCGCGTTTATTCGCGGTCGGCCGGAATATCGCCCCGTTCGGCGGACGTGACCGTGAATACTCGGGAGAAGAGCTTACCTCGCTTACCGCGCCACCCACTTCCTTTTCTTCTCCTCTTCTTTTTTTTTTTTTTTTGCCAGCGTGATGACCTCTCTCAGGGGGCGCGACTGAAAACGCGTTGCACGTGCGGTGCTTGTAACTACAGATTTCACACCCAGCTCACACAGCTCACACCCCAGCTCACACAGCTTACAGCTCACACCCGAAAAAAGTGTCCGCGCACGCGCGAGCGTATGAGGTATACGAGTAGTATGTAAGCCGCTGACGGCGTCTGCAGCTCTCAAGTTGCTCAATTAGCTACTGGGCGGGCACCGCGTTGCTTCATTCTCGATCCGTTGACGACGCACTTTAAAGACTCCGCGCCGTTAAATACGCCGCTCTCGAGACCTTCGTGCGATAATGTGGCAAGGCTGAGAAAACCGGTGATCGCGGCACTAACGCTGCGAAGCTCCACCAGGCATTGAGTTAATTTGGACTTGCAATACGAATTGCAAGCTGCGCATTTCGCGCGACCTGGCTCACGTAGCACCGCAGCCAAAATCATATTAACTGGCTTGAGCGTATGCAAAGACAGTCAGCTGTATGTAACTTTTTTTTTTCCTGCTACAACAGAATGCAACCTGCAGTAGCATTCCTAGACAAGGCTGGTCTTTCAACCATTGGCTACACTCAGAAAAACAGCTATTCGGCTAAATTATTTTCGCAAACTTTACAACAAAAGAGTAAACTTCGATCCCATGCAGTTCGTAGTTACGTCCTTTCGCAGGAGCCCCAGTTAGCAATGACCGCAATATGCAAGTGGTGCCATAGAGTAGAGGCAAGCATACAATTTCTGCGCTCAAGGGTCTCGATTCGAATCGTCATCTAAGCCATTTTTTCAGGCTTGAAGCAGCGAATGAATGCGAAAAACAAAAACAAGAAAAGGGGGGGATGGAAACGTGTATACAGCGGAGAGCCAATGTGACTGTTGCAATGAAGCGAAAGCTACGGGGGCGGAGCTTCTGCACATGTGTTACCGTGCCAAGTAGTCCGCCAGCGTTTGACAGTGCTTTTGGTTGCTCGGAGCAGACGCCGAATCGACGCAGCTTCACGTGCGACGGTTTCGCGTTTGTCCACACGCGGAAGGGAAAAGCCGCAAAATAAGTACACCTTTACATTCAGTAGCGTGTTTTATCTTATTTACCTGTTGCTAATAAGGTGTTTATGTTTTCTATTTCCCAGCTTAAGCTAACGTGGATGTAAACATGGGACTCTTTTCAGAAGCGCTCCCACTTGTGCGCGCTTTGCCTCTGTGTAGCTTTCTCTTCATTGCCACAGAAAGACCGTTTTTTCGTAGGCGCCGCCATATTGTGAACGCAGTGGCGCCGCCTATGAGCAGCGCCATACTGGCTTGGGTGAAAGCGGTCTTTTGCATGGCAGGTATACGCTCGGCGGTAGGTTCTGGCGTTTGTTTTCGCGGTCGTGCGGTCTATTTAGAATGACGTGCGCTTTCTAAGTGGTAAACGGTTCTGTGAGAAGTGCTGAAGTGGTTAAGGCGTCATGGGCCGGAATTTCTGCTGGCGTTGAGGTGGACGGAACACGCAGCGCGATGTGTGCGCGCATATTTGAGCCTACAATCAGCCTCGGAGATCAATTGTGTATTTCTGAATGTTCCAATCACTAATGTGACCTTATTTCAGTATTATCCTCTATTTCTAAGCTGCGGTTTAGGATCCATGAAACATACGCGACGATCGTAGCAGCGTGGGTACCATTCTGCTACGATAGGAGCTGTACTGTTATACTTAGACGAGCGTTCAAACTGTTCGCTGCAGGTTACATTGTGTGGCTACTTGGTTGGATGGATGAGGTTTCCACCCATGAATAAAATAGATTTGGCGAGTAATAGGGGCATACCTTACAGTCTGAATTAAGCTTGTCCAGCAAAGCGACCGTTTACGAACTGCGCGAGCGTCCTAAGTAGTAGTAGGTGCTGGATTACAGATATATTTGTTCTATTTAGCGCATGGTCCAAGCATACGGCATCAGCGGTTATATATTTATAAACGCTGTGCGGCGTTAGCCCGTTTTCTCTTGCTTTTTAGAGAAAGAGGATGATAACCGAATTTCTTTTTTCGGTCGTATTCGTTCAGTTCTCTACGACGGACTCACGCGTATTACGGAAATTTTGCGCTCAAGAATAGCCATCGCATTCTTTTTATGCGAACCCTCTCATATATTATGGCTGTATACAGGCCAAAAAGGCAATGCCGAAGCACACAGCTTATATATGTATCATGCTGGCTCACCAACTGCAGTGGTCGCTGTGTTGAGCAGCGCCATGGGCCTCATGCAGAAAGGCTAGCGTAGACATATGGTAATTTCACGCATACTAGACTTGAAATGCGTGAGAACGATGCCAGTGTATCACAAATGTTTGATAGCGCCTGCCGCTCAGGTGTTTCGTGGTTGCCTTAGGTTGGCCGTGCACGAGTATGTGCTGTTATGTTTTATGTTTTACTCCCTACGTCAATCGATCAGACAGTGAGCTGATTTACCATTTATTGCTGGTAATACAGAGACGCCGGTTTTCTTTGTCGAATTAAAATCGATATAAGCAAAATAGTAAACAACACATACACGCACCGCGACTGATAATGCGCGCGCACCGCGGCTGATTTTGCGCGTCACATTTTTGCGCCCCCAAGACATATTTCTGCCTACAATAGTTACCGATGCACCGAACGGCTTCCCTGACGACCTTATCTGAACGAACATGGCGTAAATTTGACAAAGTAAGATCTAAAACATCTCGAAATCGTTCCGCAGCACGCGACAGCATTGCTTTGAAGCAGCGCCGCGCCGGATCGCCCAAGCCAGAGAGGAGGAAAGGCTCTCCGGGCGCCCTATCCTCCTCGCCCGATGAGCGGTCTTGCAACCAAAATAGGAAAGCCGACACGCTTTCAAAAAGAGAAGAGAAAGAAAGAGAAATACTGCGCCTTCCGTGGCGCAGTATTTAGTGCATATACCGCTGCCGCGAACGTCGCAGCTGATACTTGGCCCTCGCTATCAAGCTGCTGGGTAGCACCTAACCAAGACAGTGGTCAGACGTTTAATGCTGCGCAGCAGAGGGTGATAAGAATCTCTGGATCCTGAGAAGCTGCCACTAGAAACTGAACCTGCACGTCAAATGCGCGAGCCCTACCGAATGAAGCCAGCTTAGCGGACCGCTTTAGGGAATCAACCATCGTCACTTGGAATGTCGTTCGACTTAGCGAAGTTAGGATAGCTGGTGAGGCACTGATAGTATACTAATTGATGGGCACGTCCTCTGTTAAAGAGCTAAGATATGCGATAATACGAGAGACGGATTTCTAGCGCATAAGGACGCAGTGGGCATCATTGGTTAAATCCGCAGCGTTCACTTTAACAAAACCAAATAAGATCAAAGGTATAGTACAAATCAATACAGACCAACATCCAACAATGATAATAATGAAGCAGAACAGTTCTATGAGGACGTTGAATCAGCGATGAGACAGGTGAGAACTAAGCAAAGTGTGGTCATGGGCGACTTTAGTGCGAAAGAGGCGCGGTCCCCCACGAGCAACAGCGGCAAACGCGCACATTGAGGTCGAGCAGGGCGCTGTTCGTTGCTCGGTGGTGTTGTGAATTAGAGTTACTGTACATGCTACCAACGAAGCACATACAGTAACTCCATTGCGAATAGATACGCCCCACCGCTTCGCATGGCGGCCGAACGCCGCTTTGCTCGAGCGATTTTTCCAGGTCAAGGCGGCACGACATCGACGGCGACGGCAATGCCACAGAGTAACCGGCAATGTTACGGATCCGCACGCCGAAGCGGAATGTGTGAAGGCGAAGGGCGCGTCGAATACCGCTCCCGGCGTAGTGACCGTGACCGACGGTGCATGCACTCGGCGCAATCCAGCGCACTCTTCCGACAGCTTGAGCAACGAGCAGCTTGTCGTAGCTTGCCTTCTGTGCGGAACGGGTGTGCAATCGCAGCTGACTCGCCTTTAACTCAAACACGCGTAGTCGCAACGTAACTCTGTTTGAATCATCAAATGTTTGAAGTGTCAAAACTTTAACAAAATAGGATCTAAGACAAGACTATGACTCAGTTCCTGTGCTTAATTAAGCCCATTGTGTATGTATTGCGTTGCCCAAATAGAGTCAGTAAGCGCTAATTTCCAGACGAAGTCTGCCATTCAGGAGTCAGGTGAGCTGAGTGAGTGAGTGAGTGAGTGAGTGAGTGAGTGAGTGAGTGAGTGAGTGAGTGAGTGAGTGAGTGAGTGAGTGAGTGAGTGAGTGAGTGAGTGAGTGAGTGAGTGAGTGAGTGAGTGAGTGAGTGAGTGAGTGAGTGAGTGAGCGAGCGAGTGAGTGAGTGAGTGAGTGAGTGAGCTGAGCGAATGAATGAGTGAGCTGAGCGAATGAGTGAGTGAGTGAGTGAGTGAGTGAGTGAGTGAGTGAGTGAGTGAGTGAGTGAGTGAGTGAGTGAGTGAGTGAGTGAGTGAGTGAGTGAGTGAGTGAGTGAGTGAGTGAGTGAGTGAACCTTTATTGGGTCCAGCAAAACGCGATAAAACGCGCACCCGGCTAATAATTCTGTTGTCCAAAATTGATTACTTTATCCGACTTCCAGCCACATTTTTTTAGCACGTAATATTATCCAGCACACAAGTATATACCGATGCGGCCAAAATCAACTGGAAGGTCACCATCGGCGACCACTGCATTTAATTTACGCTCGCTTTACAGCTATGGGTGGGTTTTGTGTGAACAAGTGTGTTATTTGCACCTCTCTCTCTCTCTCTCTTGGTTGTTTGTTCTGACGCTTTCTTCTTCAAGATGTTGGCTCGGTGTTCCTTTCAGGAGACAGCTGCCAGCTTTCATTCCGGTTTATGTTGATCATGTATGTTTTCATGTAATACAGTAAAGTATAGTAGTAGTACTGGAAGTAGTAGTAGTAGTAGTTTATAGCAGCAGCAGTAATTTGCACATGGCATATAACTAAGCATAGTAGCTTTATAAGTGCGAGTCTCAACAGCATACGTAAGTATTTGCAATATGCGAAAGCTGGCCCAGAACCATGATCGCGAGCCCGCAGCTGCTCGCATTGCATAGGCACCGTCACGGTTATATAACGTTGAGAAATTTGTTCGGTTCTCGACATATGGAACGTCTTGCCCGGCTAGCCTGGCAAGAAGTTCAGCGGAATTGTTATAATGAGTGAAAGGCATACGTTCAAAAGGTTTAAACCTACGCAACAAGCCTGCGTTCCTGTTCCCTTTTGCGCAGGGCGCACAGCTGCAGGCTTCCGGGCGCTGATGTAACGCGGTTTCTAAGGGTTTCAAAACAAATCAGGCACAATGCTTTTTGACTTCGTAAACGAAGTCACGCAAGGACAACAAAGCACCCTAAGCTGAAAATAAACAAACGTCGAAATAGGTCGAGAGGGAGAAGGTAAAGCTTATGCGGACCGGCTTTAAGCACGACTGGCGTGTATCGGTTATTCACGGCGGAAGAGCGAATGTGGTGAGAAAGGTCAGCAGGAGACAAAACAGGGGATACGCACGCGTGTACACATGCGGGTGTTCGCCGCTGAGTCACCGTCGAGGCTGGCGAGCGCGTTGTGTGATGTGCAGCGAGCCAACACGCGCCACGTTAAGCATTATTTGCTGGAGTGTCCTGCACTGGCTACGTTGCGCAAGCCTCTCGTTGAGAGACGCCCAGAATGCTGCTACGTCTGACGTGGTGCAGCCGAGAGGACACGCTGAGATTCATTTGAAGGCGTTGCGTGGTCCATCTGGGCAGGCCGACGGGGCCTTGCGCGATGGATCATTTGCACGCTGCCACGCCTACGCCCCGCTCTTGCTCGTTCGTCGCGTGGTCTTGTGCAACTGTCTCTCGTTGGGTTTCTGGACGATGCGCTCGACAACTACAGCTTGAATCGACTTTCATAATATAAAAAAACGGCCCTTGGGCGCGGCGCAATTGTCGGCAAATCACGAGGCTATAGATTTGCGTGCAGTCAATCGCCGGCACGTCATGCTTAAAACTGGGACAGGAACAAGTAAACAGCATGTTCACATCACTTTTCGATATTGAACTAATGTTCCTTTGTTGATTAATTCGCTAACTAATTAATTATAACTTCCTGTGCGTCGCTTAGCTGCACGGCAGCTGGTTACCAACTACAGCAATAATAGTTGTGGCTAGGATAGCAATGGCTAGAGACCACTTTGTGAAGACCCACATTGAAATTGAAGTGCTCAGGAGCCATATAAGGCATCTAACCAGGACTCCTCGTCACCACTTAGCCTCTCTACCAGCGGAACGACCTCGCACATCTTTCAGCCAAACAATTACCGCACATGATGAATCATTGCCAACTTGTTTCACTCCGGCTGCGAGACTTTCGGTTCCTCCATAATGCCTCGCTCAGCCAAAAATCAATCTCACGATACCTGGCATCACGAAAAAAGCTGATATATCATCACCAGCCCTTAAACAGCCCACGCTACTATTTCTGCACGAGAACTGCACGAGAACTACCTGCACGAGAACTGCACGAGAACTGCACGAGAACTACCGTGATTCTACACATATCTACACGGATGGATCTGTCTTGCCAAACAGCTCCGCGGCGGCAATCGTGATACCAGCGACATTCACAACAATCAAATTTAGGACGACTCATGCGAAAACGTCGACGGCAGCAGAGCTCGCAGCGATCTTTAGTGCCCTTCAGTACATTGGTATTGAACAGCTACAGAAGTGGACGATATTCTGTGATTCTAAGGCGGCACTGCAGTCTCTACTGCCACATTTACGACGCGGACCGCACGAACAGCTAATATTTCATATTACATAGACGTTACACCATATAACTGATGCAGGCCGTAAAATAACTTTACAATGGCTTACAAGTCACTGCGGGATAATCGCCAATGAACGGGCCGATAAAGCTGCCCGTTCAGTCCATATACTGAGGAGCACCACGTACCAATTCCACTTTCCAGAACTGACGCAGCACGAAAGCTCCGCCTGCTTGCTCGCCAGTACACCATGTCACAATGGAATGATCCCCTTAAGAAATACGCGACTGTACTCACTTGATCCAACATTAAGTCTTCGGGCGCCATCACAGCTTCGCCGTGGATCGAGACGCCACGCTTTTTCATCGACTGTGGTTGGGCGTTGCCTTTACCAAAGCCTATGCGTACCGCATAGGGATGACCGACACCCCAACCTGTGACCACTGCGGCCATGAAGAATCAATTGGCCATATTTTGTGCGCCTGCCCGCAGTACGGTCCATAGAGGGAATGCCATCGCCACGAACTTGACCAACTGGACGACCAACCGCCATACGAAAAAAGAATTCTACACCATCGAAGGGAGCTAACGTCACAGAAGAAGGCCGTGCAAGCACTATTGCGCTTTTTGCGATCTACCGGCCTTTGCGAACGCCTTTAACTGGAACGCCTTTTGTGTGTGTGTGTGTGTGTGTGTGTGTGTGTGTGTGTGTGTGTGTGTGTGTCTCTATGTGTGCGTGTTGCTTTTTTTCCTTTTTTTTAGCGTTTTCCTCTCTGTTATCTTTCTAACCCCTATTCCACATCCCCAGTGTAGGGTAGCAAACCGGAGACTCATATCTGGTTAACCTCCCTGCCTTTCCTCTTCATTCTCTCTCTATATAGTTGTGGGGTCTTTATATCAGAAAAATGCACCTAGACTACAAAAAAAAATCTCTTTGTGAGAGCACCGGACCTATACCGTGGTTATTTTAATGTTAGAAATACGCGAAAGAATTTTCCTTACTTCTTTCTTTAGAAGAAACTTTGTCCCGGCAAAGCGTCGGGATAGTTGGCACATTTCATTGCGTAGCTGCGTGTTATATATATATATATATATATATATATATATATATATATATATATATATATATATATATATATATATATATATATATATATAATGCGTGCGTGCGTGTAATAATGCCCAGTACAGGCGTTGTACTGGGCATTATTGCCTGCATTTAGAAATATGCTTTTTACAGGATGTGAATGCGCCATAACACTACGACAGAACAATGGCAGCAGACGGAGCATCGCTGCAACTTGCATCGCCGAAACATTTTTCCTTTTTTTTTTTTACGTGCGTAGATTCTTAAGGAGGTTCAAAAATCGTCAGATTGATCTTTCTTTGAAAAGTGAGGTACGAAGGCCGCACTGCGAGCGACTACACAAATTTATCGGGCGAAATGCCGACAGCAATTTTTGCCGCTCGAGAGAAGGCAGAAATCGAACTTGGTGCCACTCTGCACTCGTGTATCATACACCCACGGAGCTGCCATACCGCCGTGTCGCGGTTGCCTCGCACGTATGCACTGCCAGCGTAAACTCCGCACCCGCGAGGCGTCGCACCGTTCGCTCCCTGTTCGACGAGCCGCAGTTCGGGGCTAACAGACTTGGGCGTCTCTGCCGCGGTGCCCCACCAACTCCGACAACGGCGCAGAGAAGAACACGGTGGCGTACAGCTCACCGCGCCGCATGGGGCAGCGTTCGGGGAGAAGGGGGGGGGGGGGGGGGGGTTGTACTGCACCGGCATCCATCTTCATCAGGTCTAATTAGGGAGACCGGCGAGATAAAC
This sequence comes from Dermacentor albipictus, assembly GCF_038994185.2. Taxonomy (NCBI): domain Eukaryota; kingdom Metazoa; phylum Arthropoda; class Arachnida; order Ixodida; family Ixodidae; genus Dermacentor; species Dermacentor albipictus. The sequence continues at coordinate 81,867,509 of NC_091821.1, forward strand.
CCGGGCGACTTCGCCCGGCGCGCACGTCGCCCCGGCCACCGGAGACGAACGCCAGCGGGGGACCGCGCGCGGGTCACGCACGCCGCCCACGCGAACGCCCGCCGCCACCACCGGAGAGGGGAGACTCGTCGCACGGACCGGAGGGGCGAAAGCCATGTGCCGTTCTCGCATGCTCGGCCGACGACCGGAAAACAAAGGGCCCGATGCGAGACAATGCGCCGCGCCCAGCGGAGGAACCCAACGTGTTGGTGGCGGTGCGTCTCGCGCGAAGACGGCACTGTTAACTTTCTTCCTTAGACGCACGGGTCTCAAAGCTCCTCGAGTGTTGTGGCCTGTTTTGTGCACGTGCGTATCGTTTCAGTCTTCATCATGCCCGCCTCAAGTGGCATGCTATCGGCATATGCAACCAGGCAAACCTCTGCAGGAGTCATTAAATGATTATTAGTGGCATTATGCGAAAAAGAGCAGCCATCACCATTACGGGCGACTAAATAGCTTTCATTTATTGATGCGAAAGCGTCAAATGGCCAATTGAGCCGAAAAGCCGGTGGCGTCTGTAGCAGCGAAAAAAAAAAAAAGAACACGGCACCTAACTTCCCCATCGGCTGCGACGCTAACTCGCGCTTGCCGGCTCGGGCCTCGACGGGGCAGAGCGGGCGAAAGGCTGCCACCGGTGTTAGCGCCGGCGCGCTAACACCGGCTGCCGTGTTAGCGCGCCAGGTGTATCGTGAAGGGAGACGCCACCCTCGCTCTCGCTCTGGGAAGCCTGTGTTATCCGCGCGTTCCTTGTCCGCGCAAGCTCCCGCCTGCGCTCCGACTGCGTCTCGGTGAGGCCAAATGAAAACGCGCCAAGTGTCCCGACGCACTCGATTGCCTGCAAGGAGTTCATAACTCGAAGGACCGCTCAGCGGCGTTCAATTACATATTAACTATTTTGCATTCACATCACATAAGAAGTGCTTAGGTGTTCTCGGATTTTTCGCTTTCATTTCAGCAGCAGCAGCAACAACAATAACGACAACTATAATAATAATAATAATAATAATAATAATAATAATAACAACGATTAATAAAACCATAACGATTATTGTCAATGTAATCAATAGCACGAACGAATGAACCAGGGAACGAGTGGGAGTATGAACGTTTTCCTCGCCGAGTCTAGCCACTGACCAACAACGAAAACGGCCGAAAGAGTCAAAGAAAGCTCTTCAGTTTAATAACGACAACGAAATACCTATACGAGTCATCGAACACGGTAAGCTAACGAAACACAACTGCGTCGTGCTGGGCTGTTTGGGCTGATTTCCCGTTCATTTCGAGGCGTGAGTTTGCGTTGGCGAGGGCGAAGAACCGAAGGCATCGAAGTGTGCTGCGATTTTCGTTTTTGCGCACGTCCCGCTTGGGCGAATACGAATTTAAACAAATCAATCGAAGTGAAACAAATTAATCATAAAGAACTTTATTTGTGTTATTTTCGCACTAGCACACGCAAAATAAAAGGAAATTTCGGGCCACAGGTGTGAATACTGCGGATAACTACAGAATATGTGCGAGTGAGCGTGGCGCATTGTCTTTCAAGCGCGTGCTGTGTAAGCACAAGGGGTGACCCAAAAGTAACGAGAATACTTAATGAAGCATTCGCAAATGGCAGATACCTTTGCAACATACAATCGGCGTTAAAATCATGCTGCACATATATATATATATATATATATATATATATATATATATATATATATATATATATATATATATATATATATATATATATATATATATATATATATATATATATATATATATATATATATATATATATATATATGCTTTACACAGCGTGGGCATTTTGGCCTTCCGTTAGCGTCTCTGTAAATAAATTGTATATAGCATTGCGCTTCAGCTACACGTACCATTCATTTGCTATCGCAATAAAACTGCAGAGGAGAACGTGACAAAACGCTAACAAAGCAAGTTTAGGTGAGGGCTGAAGTTCGTGTGATGACAGTGTCACAAATGCGAAAAACAAAATTCTGGTGCAGAAGTAGTATAGGGGTTGCTGATGCATTCGCGATGCCTCTCTCGTCATTTCATCGCGATACGCAAATAGCCCGAAGGCGCAAAATTATATTGCTCTTGAGACGGGGGGACACACGTTGACTCCGAATCATGCAACTCCTGGTTTGCTGACCTTGCTGATTAAGAGTCACCGTCATGGTCCTGGTTAAATAAATAAATAAAAAGAAATTAGACGCATATGCATAGTTGAAGGGCTCGAATAAGTTCAATTTGATTACTGAAAGAGCGCAGCGCTTGTCGTTTTCTCAGTAAGTTTTCGTTTGAAGCGCGCTGTGTCTGACTTCGCCGTTGCAATAGGCGCGCCCGCAATAACTAGTGCAGTTATTCAAAGCGTGTTTGCGAATCAGGCAAGGAAATAGTTATTGGAGTTGCTGTATGCCATGAAATTGGACGAGCGGCTTTAGTATATAGGGCCGCTGCGTAATGTACACATACCCAACTCCTTCCTTACTCCTCGTCATCATTCATTGCTATAGTTTAACTATACTTCCTTCTTCTCCAGCGTTGAGTAGCAGGCTATATAGAATGCAACAGCTCAGGCCGACGTCTCTGCCTTTCCTGTAAATAAAATATATCTCTGCGTAAGCATGTTTATTTGCCGCGGTTTAATCTCGGCCTGATGCTGGCCTTGCATGTCTCGCGCTCTTCAACCTTATATAGGCTTGCTACAGCGTTACTTTGCTCGCGTGCTTTGATTCTTGCGCCCAATAAGTGCACTTTTTGGCCAGGCTTCCGCGAAAAAAATAATACAGCCTTAGAACACCGCACGATGGCAAAGACTCGTTCATTTATTTCCACGAAAAGAAAAAGAGAGAGGAAAATAAAACGAGGAAGCGCATATACCCGAGGCAGACCGATTTCACAACCCCCCCCCCCCTTCTTTTTTTCTTTCCTCTCGCTCTCTCTCTCAGAGGAATTAACAGCACCATGATGGGTCCCGAGGCGTTTTCTGAGATTATTTTCCTGGCTCTCCATTTGTGCGGCTTTGCGCGTATTCCAACTCGGCTTCGTGCGCTCTTGTACATCATTTGTCGTTCAATATTACGCGCCGCATAAAACGATAAAGCGCTGCGTTTACAACCTCGGCTCTTCTTTCTTGTTACTCTTCTTCTTTGATTTTTTTTTTTCCTCGGCACCACGTCAGCGCACCGCGAGTCTTGTTTTTTGAAGTACACGCCTCGCGGATGCCAAATTGAGTTGGCGCGGCGCAGTAAATGCGCCTTCGACTGGCGGCAACCACGTAGTTGCGGATGGCACCGGCGCTTCAGCGCGGCTGCACCCAACGCATAAATAAAGAGCCCCCTAGCGCACCTGTAATGGCGTTCACTGGGCGGAGACAGTCTGCGCGTGGGGGAGAGGCCGCTGATGGCCAAGGATCACGACTCTATTAATCACGAGCGCCTTTCCCCCACGCTCGCTCGTCTTTCTTTCTCTCTTCAGTTGTGTTCCGCAATAACTTCTGTTGCTTTCTTTTCAGGTAGGTTGGCATTCAAGCCCCATCGCAATTGAGCTCTGCTCATGGGATCATGACGACACACGCCCGCGTTTTAAAAGAATATCTGTCGCTCGCTGCCGGTGAACAAAGAAAAAGAAAACAAAGAGAAGAAATACAGCCAAGCTTCGCGCGAGGTGTTTGGTGTTCCGGCTGCGGCTAATAAAAACCGTGTAGCTGTCCTCGCTCGATGCCTGCCTCGATGAGACACTCAGGCGGAACAATTGCCGGTTCGCCGGTTAAGAATGAAAGGCTGCTGTTAACCCCCCCCCCCCCCTCCCCCCCTACCACCACCACCATGAATCGGGCGGGTGTGGCGCGCTGCGCGGCTGAGCCCGACCGTAGCAAGTTAGACTCCCTGGCCATGGCGGTGGCAGCAATTCGGCAGGGGCGGAATGCGAAATTGCACGTGTATTTCGGTACGAGTCGAGGTGATTTTTCGCGAAGAAAGAGATCACCTGATTCAGTCCGAGGACTATGCGGTTGATGGGGTCGCACCCGCTCCCCCCAAGGTATTCAGCGATTTGTTACGTCGTGTGGTCAAAATTAATCTGGATCCCTCCACGGCATGTGTCACCCGTAAGCTTGTGCGCATAAGTATTATACATACGCGTCCACCGTAAGGCAAAGTGTAGTCATTAAATTATTCAATATTTGGCCTATCACTCAGTGGAAATGCGCATTTCAGACGAGATAATACTGATTCTCATTTTTTTTTCTTTTGCTACACTTATCTGTTCTGTTGTAAGTAGGCTGCTGTGTAGAATTGACGTAGAAAATATATGGAGTACAGCACTTTCTCCCTCTGTTGCAAAAAAATAAAAAAATAAGAAGTAAACTGCGAAAACAAAAACACAACAAACGCCTGCTCCTACGCAGGTTTCAATAACTGATTATAGTGTAGGTGGTACGCATGTCATCACACGAATAAGGAATGCACCCCATCTTCTTGTTATATGAATTACTTTTTTTATTTTATGTAAACTTGCCGCCAGACAAACCGATATGTAGTATAGGCAAGGGCATTGCTCGAGCCAATGAGGAAAAGTGAAAAGGATCTCTCTGGAAGAGAGCGGGAGTAGAAATTGTTGCATTATTCGGACTTTAATTGCGAAAGCTCGTATTCGCGACAATAACGATCCGAAAAATAGCCTAATTGCACTGAAAGCAAGTTCAGAGCGCAGCTTACAGAACAGGAATAAAGAAGACAAGAAAACTGTCGTTCTTTCGTGAACTGGACCGATTCTGTACGACAACCACAAAGAAATTTTGTAGTCTCCAAAATTTCGCAATGCTTTTGGACGAATACGTAGAACTGTTTGCACCGCAGCCTGGAAAAGAAAAGAAAGAAAAAAGAGGAGGTACACAACTTGTGCGTTGCAAGTTCGCTCGCGTGAAGCACGTGTGTGACTCTTGAAGGTGCTAAAGCCAGGGCAGTGTCTCATAGCGCATACGTTCTCTTTGTGTGAAGTTGTCCCCGATTCGACGAGAAAGCCTTCTGGCGGCACGACGCAATAATGTCGCTTCCTTCCGCATCCTACTCTCCTTCTCCAGCCGACTGCAATTATGTTGCGCATATTATCTATAACTTCCTATAAGCACTGGCAACGGCCAGTGCTTATAGCACTGGCCGTTGCCAGACAGCATAGATAGCCGCGCCTCCGAAGAGCGTGTAGATAACGCGCGAAAGACTCGGTGGGAGGGAGGACAAATGCGGATCAAGGGACGCCGAGAGGCAGGAACGGAGCTCAAAGTGTGGCACTTGGCAGGAGCGCTTTCCCGTGAGGCCGAGTGGCTCGTTGGTCATCGGGCGAGGAGGATAGGGCACGCGGAGAGCCTTTCCTCCTCTCTGGCTTGGGCGATCCGGCGCGGCGCTACTTGAAAGTGTTGCTGTCGCGTGCTGCGGAACGATTTCGAGATGTTTTCGATCTTACTTTGTGAAATTTACGCCATGTTCGTTCATATAAGGTCGTCAGGGAAGCCTTTCGGTGCATCGGTAACTACTGTAGGCAGAAATATGTCTTGGGGGCGCAAAAATGTGACGCGCATAATCAGCGGCGGTGTACGCGCATTATCAGTCGCGGTGCGTGTATGTGTTGTTTACTATATTGCTTATATCGATCTTAATTCAACAAAGAAAACCGGCGTCTCTCTATTACCAGCATTAAATGGTAAACCAGCTCACTGTGTGAGCGATTGGCGTAGGGAGTAAAACATAAAACATAAGAGCGCACGCGCGCGCACGGCCAACCTAAGACAACCACGAAACACCTGAGCGGCACGCGCTATCAAATATTTGTGATACATTGGCATCGTTCTCACGCATTTCATGTCTAGTATGCCTGAAATTACCGTATGTCTACGCTAGCCTTGCTGCATGAGGCCCATGGCGCTGCTCAACACAGCGATCACTGCGGTTGGTGAGCCAGCACGATACATATATAAGCTCTGTGCTTCGGCATTGCCTTTTTGGCCTGTATACAGCCATAATATATGAGAGGGTTCGCATAAAAAGAATGCGATGGCTATTTTTGAGCGCAAAATTTCCGTAGTACAAGTGAGTGCGTCGTAGAGAACTGAACGAACACAACCGAAAAAAAGAATTCGGTTATCATCCTTCTTTTCTAAAAGGCAAGAGAAAACGGGCTAACGCCGCACAACGTTTATAAATATATAACCGCTGATGCCGTATGCTTGGACCATGCGCTATATAGAACAAAGATATCTGTAATCCAGCACCTACTACTGCTTAGGACGCTCGCGCAGTTCGTAAACGGTTGCTTTGCTGGACAACCTTAATTCAGACTGTAAGGCATGCTGCTATTACTAGCCAAAACTATTTTATTCATGGGTGGAAACCTCACCCTTCCAACCAAATAGTCACGCAATGTAACCTGCAGCGAACAGTTTGAACGCTTGTCAAAGTATAGCGGCACAGCTCCTATCGTAGGAGAACGGTAGCCACGCTGTTACGATCATCGCGTATGTTTCATGGCTCCTAAACCGCAACTCAGAAATAGAGGATAATACTGCAATAAGGTCACATTAGTGATTGGAACATTCATAAATATACAATTGATCTCCGAGGCTGATTGTAGGCTCAAATATGCGCGCACACATCGAGCTGCGTGTTCCGTACACCTCAACGCCAGCAGAAATTCCGGCCAAAGCCAGTATGGCGCTGCTAATAGGCGGCGCCACTGCGTTCACAATATGGCGGCGCCTACGAAAAAACGGTCTATAAGCCGCCAGCACGTGCACCATGCACAGCGATAGCGAAGGAGAAGCTTGGCCGCCGCCACTGCGGATCGCCAGCGGAAAGAGAGCCGCGCGCGCCGTATTTACTGTCTTCCAGCTCGCTTACTCACGCAGTCTTTCCTCGCTCTTCATTTGGCACCACCGACGGTTTTTCCCCGCTAAGCACGCCTTCCGCTGGCCGCTCTCTGGTCCACTCCACGGGGCCGTCACTTGTCGCGTTCACTCGCGGCCCCTTTTGGGCGACTCGTGCGCGGTGGCGACCGGCCACTCGGCCGACATTGTACGTCTTCTTATCGTAGCGACGAGAGTCGGAGCACTTAGGTTCCTTGAACGCTGTCGTCCGCTGACAACGCGAACGAAGAAGCACGCATCCTAGCAGCCTCCACAGCGACGAAGCAGGAGCTTAGCCGAGAAGAAGTCGGATACAAATCGGCGGTGTCGTCCTCGCAACTTGCAGAGCGCAGCCCGACGATGCCTATTCGTGTTCGGCTTATACCGCACGTAGCAGCGCGTGCGACAGAGCATTCCTCGTGGCACCTAAATAGACGAGTCGAAAATCTCCTTCGTTCCGCAACCTCGTCGGCGGGGACGTACGGCGCTTTTCTTCTGTCGTTTCGTCCAGCGCGCTTTCGCTTTTTCAAACCCGCGCGCCACGCCGTAGATTTTCTCGCGCGCTTCCCCACGACACCCGGTCGCGTTTCAGGGAAGTAGAGCGCCTTTCGGTAACCCATCAAAGCGAGAATGCGCGGCACCTGCGCGTGACAGGCTCGCGCACGCTGTGCACACACACGCACAGCCTTCCGCGAAGCGCTCACTGTTCGTTCCGGCGCGCGCACGGTGCACGCGTCGGTGAGCCGCGTTGCGGCACAGAGACAATGCGAGCTGCAGCTGCAGCGATTGGGAAACGAGCAAACAAGCCTTCGTTGGAAGCCCTTTCACTGGCCCGATCGCATGCTCGACGCCGCACGTGCAAGATCTGCATCGGCAAAGGCGTCCGCGAGCGAGAACACTTGGGGCCGTGTTGTGGATCATTTCACTTCGGCAGATACTTTCATTTTTGGGTTATGTACACTCAGGCTCGACGCCTCACTGGAGCGACGCATCGCTACCTACTATCAATGCTCTCGACAACTATGTATGAGAAGGGAAAACAACGCGACTTGGAGGTGCGCCATTGTATTCGCGATGAGTATTTGTTCTAGATTAATCAATTTAGGCGCACTGAATGTGCAAAAGGCAAAAGGTAAAATAAAATAATGTGGTCCCTAGTGGAAATGGTCCCCGCCTGATTGCGATAACGAATGACTGTTAAAAAGACAAGGCATCGACACACAATAAAAAAATTCTTATGAACCAGAAGCTTCGTGAATCCGGTCACACTCTACAGACACGGCGACACTCGCGCTGGAGCTTCCAAGTGGTGCGCAAACCGCGGCGTCACCGCCCTTCGTAATCTACAGCAAACCCCAGGAGTATGTGGAACTGCTCGCTGCCAGCGCTAACATTTGTAATATGCGGAACGTTGTGGTTTAAAGCAGCAAGTGAGTTCTGCAAGCGTATGAAGGAAAAGTCACAAGCCCTCTCTCTTTGTCGTCGCTCGCGTAAAAATTAACCAGTAAAGCTTGGCTATCAGTTGCGATGTTGATCAGTCAATTCCTTACCACATTCTATCGCTATTTTTGAAGAATGAAAACCTCCAAAATTCGTCGCTTCTTTTCTATTATATATATATATATATATATATATATATATATATATATATATATATATATATATATATATAATATATATAATATTATATATTATATTAGTATATATATATATATATATATGTTATTATATGTTATATATATGGATATATATATGTATATATATATATATATATATATATATATATATATATATATATATATATATATATATATATATATATATATATCCGTTGAGCTAATACGACAAAATAATAGTAAAAATATTAATTCGGATAATTTATCAACAGCAAACAGGAAGCCTTCTTAATTCAATGTGTAGGTTCGTTGGGACCACGTGTTACGCTTAAATCTAACTATATTGTTACGCGAAGGACGAGTCTGTAAGACGAGCAACTATTTACAGGTTATATTTACAACAGCGGTTGCAGCGCTGGCCGGTTAGATTTACAGCACGAGCCCAGTTCGTTCTTCCTCCTCTTTTCTCGAGTGATGGCGCCCACGCGGCTCATTCAAACAATCAAATACCACACGCGTGTACCATATTAATGCGGTATGTAGATCTACCAAAATGAGAATAAGCGAGATTCAGCCTTATCGGTACGACATATTGCAAAGAAATAGCGCAAATAAGACACGGACTGAGAGGACATGTCTTGTCCTTCCTTATCTCATGTCTTATTTGCGCTATTTCTTTGGAATATCGGACGAGAACCGGCGTATTCAGCATGGTATGGCCGATCTACCAAAACATTCCGCTATAGTCTGCTCTTCTTTACCTTAAATAAGTGCAACTGAACGACTTTCTCTTCTAAAAAGGTTAGCGCGTTTTCTAAGTGTTTGTTAGACTGTCGCTGTCTGGTGTTTTCGCCGCATGTCCCGAGTAATGGCACCGTCTACCCGAGAATGCTGCTATACTGAGAGGCTCGGGAGGATTTCACGTATTTCTTAAACAGTACACCGGAGGCGCATTCTCTTTGGGTCCCATCTTCTCGTACCGGGAGCTATCATTCTTAATGAAAAAAGTTAGTAAAAAGGTTAGTATAGTCGATTTGTTTGCTAACGCTTTACTAATCTGTTACTCACTTTATGTTAACAATCTCGGAGCGTGAAGAAAACGCAACTAATAGGTCAAAACTCCCCGCCTGTCAATCCCTGTGATGCAAATCTCAGGCGTTATTCTTACAACGTAAACTATCTTTTAGGTGTTGCTGAGTGAACAGTCCTGCGCCACCTTCCTGAACACTTCATTGTTGACACCTCGTTCGACAAATGCAATACGCAACGTTCTATTTAGATCGGTGTCCTTGAGCGGATGGCTACGAAACGCAATATTGTTACTTCACTCTGCTGGTTGTTGCTGTCATGATGTACAACGACGTATTGCGAAGACATGCAGACAGGTCCAGCATAAGCTCCAAAGCGATGCCAGTGGTTAAAGGGGCTTGACTTCACAGTGGAGCCGACATACGAAAAATTGGAGAACTATGAGCACCATTCTCAATACCGGTATTTATTAAACCAATTTTTTCGTAGTCTTGGAGCCCCTGCGGCCACTGGCACTGTGTTGCAGCTCATATTGAACGCGACTGTAGGTCGTGTTTTGTGCACTCACGCATAATTTGCCGCTCTTGTTACGAAAAAAACAAAAAAACAAATTACGGCTGATTCAACGCACACGATGGAGTGTACGTTTAGCGAAGCTATCTTGAATCGTTTCTATTAAATGTCACACAAGGAGACACACAATGCGTGAAGTTGTATTTTAATTTCAATCTACGCAATTGTTTGCACCTTCTGCCTAAACACAAACACAAGTGCATGTGATATGCGACGCGGATGCAGCGACGTTCTTGTACGGGCTATATAATGCGACGCTTTGCGAGCGGTGAAGGGAGCGCTGTGAACAGAGCTGATGCGCAGAAAAGCACGCAGGACACACAGCAATGCATCTTTAGCGCTTCAACACCTCTGACATGTACGTAATCAATCAATTACCTCCACCGCGCGACCGCGGAGACCTCCCGCCGAGCCTGTCCGGCGACCTGTCCTTTGTAAATGCTCTCCGTGCTTTCACCCTCAGTGCCACAGCTCTGAGGGAAGGGAGGGCCCGTTCAATGTACGTCTATACTCGGCGAGAAAGAGAGAGACGAACACTTCAAATCAACAACGGAGCTGGTAGAGGCCCTCAGTCCAAGGCCTCGCTGGTGCAATCCTTCAATGCAGCGTTGATGAATTCCCCCAAATACCCTTGTGCCAGTAAGTAGGTGGCTTGTGTCAGCGGCGTATCCGATCGGTTAGAAGGTCGCAGAGACGACGACGCCGAACCCGACGGAAGAGGCAAAGAAGCTATGGTTACACATGATGCAGCTGAGCGAGTGTAATGCGATGATAGCGTTATATGAGAATCGCTCTGCCCGCGTTATCGTCTCGCGCTGCAAACCACGTTAGAACCCTCGCGAGGACGCGTATCATGCCCCGCGGTGCAAGGATCGGCCCAACCATTCACGACCTTTGTTTATACGCAGTTCCCGCAACGGGCCCAGTTTACGGCATCCTGGATAGACTCGCTTTCGATTAACGCCTCCGGGATCGGGCCATTTTTCTAGGGAAGAAATTGACCGACGGAAAAACGGAAAGCACCGGGTTTCGAAAAGCAATGAACGGGGCTAGTTGGGCCACGGCTATAGTTGTGTTGCGCTATGTTGTAACATTGCGCTTGCATACAATAGGTTGTGTCATCCATATTTTCATTTGTTTCCCTGTTAAAACAAAGCGCAAGAAAACTATGAACTGGGGGTTAGGCAAGGAAAAAGCCCTTTGCCTTAAGATTGCGTTGTACACAAACATTAAATGCATGCCACGAGTTTTAGCGTATAGTTGATTTTTCTTTATGCAAAAAGCTGCCCGACTTATTTATATTAACTCACCTTACAGTCGCGTTGCTAAGAGCAATAACAAACGTGACAGTAATTCTTTTTTATATGAAGGGGGAATCTGCCATGAACGAGGCCTAACCAGTAAAGAAAATGCGCCACATAAATGCATGTAGCCTTGTGAAATGCCGGTATAGCAGCAATTAGTCATTAACGTGATGTAATTAATTACTACTTAGGGTATAGTTCAAAGAGTGTACGGCTGAGGACGGTGCAGTCACCCCTCTATTCTGCTGCTTCAACGTGTACCAGAAAAGTAAAGCAACGAAGAAGTGTTAATTATTCCACTTGCGTAATTTAGCTAATTGTCCACTGGACAAGAGAGAGAGAAATAGAAGAGAGGAAAGGCAGGGAGGTTAACCAGACGCACGTCCGGTTTGCTACCCTACACTCGGGTAAGGGGTATAGAGACGAAGAGAGATAGGAGATAGAGCAGAGTTTCGCGCAAATTTGAACGTTCGCACCGAGTCTACACACGGTTGCCAAGACCTGTCGGCTTGAAGTGCTTCAACAACGCTCTCGTGGCTTTCTGTGCCATTGACGCGCATACGGCCATGGTCCAAGGATTTCCATTTCCGAAAATGGTCTAGAGATTTGTCATGAAAGTAGC